>NC_142475.1:51925000-52228030 GCF_049115385.1 Moschus berezovskii | reverse complement strand
CAAAGTTCTTTTTAATTGAAGTATAGTTGCTGTATAATATTATATAAATTACAGGTGTAGAAGACAGTGATTCACAATTATTAAAGGTTATGCTCCGTTTATAGTTATTATAGCTATATTCTCCACATTGTACAATATATCCTTGTAGCTTATTTTATGCTTAATAGTTTGTACCTCCTAATCTCTTACTCCTATCTTGCCTCTCCCCCTTCCCTCTCCCACTGGTAACTACTAATTTGTTCTCTGTGAATCTAGTTCTTTTTTGGTATTTTCACTGATTTGTTGTATATTTTAGATTCCACATATAACTGATATTATACAGTGTTTGTCTTTCTCTCTCTGACTTATTTAACTTTAGCATAATACCCTCCAAGTCCATCCATGGTGCTGCAAATGGCAAAATTTCACTATTTTTATGGGTGAGTAATATCCATTGTGTGTGTGTGTGTATAGAGCGCATCTTCTTTATCCATTCATCTGCTGCTTCTATATCTTGGCTATTGGAAATAATGCTGCTATGGACATTGGGGTGCATGTATCTTTCCAAATTAGTGTTTTGCTTTTTTTAAGAAATATACTCAGGAGTGGAATTTCTGGGTCAAATGGTAGCTCTATTTTTAGTTTTTGAGAAACATCCATACTATTTTCAACAGTGGCTATATCAATTAACATTCCCACCAACAGTGTATGAGGGTTCCCTTTTCTTCACATCCTGGCCACCATTTGTTATTTGTGTTCTTTTTGATAAGAGTTATGCAGAAGGAGATTTTAAGATAGTACTTTTTAATATTCAAATTTTACTTATATAAACAAGTAAAGAGGAAGAGGCAGGAGAGAGTGTCTATCCATTTTCTCCTAATATAGCAGCTACTGGCCACATGTGGCTCTTTAAATTTATCTTAATTAAAATTAAATAAAATTTAAACTCCAGTTTTCATTTGCACCAGCCATGTCAAGTGCTCAGTAACCACACCTGGCTGGTGGCTATTGTATTAAGCAGTGCAGGACATTGCCCTTATTGAGGGACCTTCTACTGGGCGGTGCTGTTCTAGAATATAAGCTCCACAAGGGCAGGAACTTCTTACTGTGGTTTCCCTGGAGCCTAGACCTGTATTTGGTCTGCAGTATGCTTTCCATGGTGGCTCAGATGGTAAAGTGTCTGTCTGCAATGCTGGAGACCAGGGTTTGATCCCTGGGTCAGGAAGATCCCCTGGAGAAGGAAATGGCAACCCACTCCAATACTCTTGCCTGGAAAATCCCATGGACAGAAGAGCCTGGTAGGCTACAGTCCATGGGGTCGCAAAGAGTTGGACACGACTGAGCAACTTTACTTTACTTTATGCTTTCCATAAAGATTGGTTGAATGTTTGGGAACTAACTCTCTCATGGATGCTCATCAAGGAGTATGTGTGCACACGAGCATGCCTGCACTTGCATGTAGGTGCATGCATGTTGCATGTGTTTGTGTGCATGCCCATGTGTCTATGCATGTGTGAAGGTGTGTGAGTGTACACCAGTGTTCATGTGATGGAGGACCTCTGTATGAGAAAGGAGGTACCCAGTTCTGCGGGGTATCACTGATACAGCAGAATGCGGCCAAATCTGCACCCACTAGCCAAGAGGCTTGGGTCTTTGAATTATGAATTTTAAAAGAAAGGGAGCAAAAGGAGACTTTTCTGCTGCAAAACAAAGAAATGAGGCAGAAATAGGTTCGGGGTGAGAAGAGACTTTTTTTCACAGAAACTCCTCGTATCTAGAATTATTTAAATCTGTTGACAAGTGAGGCCAAGAAATGAGCCAAATAGTGGTGAAATATCCTAAAAGCTTTTTGATGTTCTAAAAACTGTAGTTCAGAATAGATGATATCTTCTAAAATGTATTTGGCAACCGGGGATCCAAACCACAGCAGATTAAAAAGAAGGAAAGATGAAGAAAGGAAAGAGAAGGGTGGGGAGGGCTCAGAAAACAGTCTTTGAAGCATTCCTCTCCCAGGGTCCTCCCCGTGGAGCTGCAAGAACCACTGCCCTTGGAAGAGTAATCCAGGCATGACAAGGGGGAGAGTGTCTGCAGAGCGGTCGAGAGTTGGCGTCTGTCTTTCTGAAAGTCTGTGAGCCACAGTGAGGGCAGTGAGGCCTGCCACTGCCGCCAGCATGAGGGCTGCATATTTCTGGCCAGGTTTTCAGGTTCGGGTGTACACTGGCCTAAGTTAGCAAAAAAGAATGAATGTGTGCAGGCATGCATGCGTATTTATTTTTTTAGGACAGATGGGGTGCTGTGTTCCCCTAACCCCTTGTGAACCCAAAGTGGAGAAGTTATGACTTTCCGCCAACCTGTTATCCTCTTCCTCACTACCTGGTCCCCCATTCCCATCAGTTTGCCTTATGAGTCTGTGTGAATGCCCACTGGCTTTCCTGTCTGGGGACTGTCTTCCAACTCTGCCTTCTGTGCTGTTATTAAGTCTCTTAGGTTGGGTTGTATCTTACTCCAGGTTGGATAGTGTGTTATTGTATCAAGTGTTCTTATCAGGTCTGCCTTTAGTTTCTTTTATGCTTTATTTTTTTCATTTGAAGTTGTAGTTATTAACTACAGGACAGAAACAAAATAACAATCTATAGACTATATGTAAGCTATAAAAACTGTTGATACAATGAACACTGTGTATCTTCACCCAATATAGTGAAAAAAGATTACAAATACCTTTGAAGTTCCCTCTTTGCCCTTATCACTTCCCATCCCCCTCCCTTCCTTCCTAGGGGTGAAAACTATCCTGAATTTCCTGTTTATCATTCTCCAGCATTTGTTTACAATTTCTCCACATGCTTGTGTCTTCATTTTTTAAAATTTTTGGCTGCACCTTGCAGCATGTGGGACCTTAGTTCCTTGAGCAGGGATTGAACTTGTGCTCCCTGCATTGGAAGGCAGAATCTCAACCACTGGACTGCCAGCAAAGCCCAGCTTCTGTCTTTAGATTGTAATATATGGCTAACACTTTCATCAGTAATGTATGAGCTTAATGAGGACTAATTTACATATCCTAAAATCCACCTATTGTGATGGTATGGTTCAATGATTTTTTTTTAAATTATTTTTATTTTACAATATTATATTGGTTGGTTTTGCCCTACATTGACATGAATTTGCCCCAGGTGTACATGATGGTTCAATGATTTTTAGGGGTAAATTTGTAAAGTTGTGTAGCCATCACCACTCTCATTTTAGAATATTTCCCTCTCTCCAAAAAAGATTCCTAGGGCTCTTTTGCTGTCATTAAAAAAATATATATATATATACACTCTGCTGCTGCTGCTAAGTCACTTCAGTCGTGTCCGACTCTGTGTGACCCCATAGACGGAAGCCCACCAGGCTCCCCAGTCCCTGGGATTGTGGGTATGAAATATATCTCACTGTGGTTTTAATCTGCATTTCCTAATGAATATTGATATTAAGCATTTTTCATGTCTGTGACTATTCATCTGTCTTCTTTTGTGCAACATCTTTTCAAGTCTTTGGCCCATTTTTAAAGTTGCATTACTTGTCTTTTTGTTATTGATTAGTAGGATTCCTTATAGATTCTGTACATGAGTCCCTGGTTAGAGATATGTATCATGGGTGGGATGATTTGAGAAAATAGCATTGAAACATGTATATTATCATATGTGAAATAGATTGCCAGTCCAGGTTCGATGCATGAGTCAGGGAATTCAGGGCTGGTGCACTGGGATGACCCTGAGGGATGGGATGGGGAGGGAAGTGGGAGGGGTGTTCAGGATGGGGGACACATGTACACCCAGGGCGGATTCATGTCAATGTATGGCAAAAACCACTACAATATTGTAAAGTAATTAGTCTCCAATTAAAACAAATTAATTAATTTAAAAAAAGAAAAGAATTCCACAATGCCCAAAGAGCAAATCTCTCAAACTGTCTTTTAGATCCTTAAAATGTAATGTGCGGAGGGAGGTGGGGGGGTGTTCAGGAAGGTGGGGAACACATGTATACCTGTGGCCGATTCATGTTGATGTATGGCAAAAACCATCACAATATTGTAATTATTCTCCAATTAAAGTAATTTTAAAAATGTAAAAATAAAAAAGACTGCTGAGAGAAGTTAAAAGTGAAAGTCGCTCAGTCATGTCCAACTCTTTGCAACCCCACAACCCCATGGACTATACAATTCATGGAATTCTCCAGGCCAGAATACTGGAGTTGGTAGCTGTTCTCTTCTCCAGGGGATCTTCCCAACCTTGGGATTGAACCTAGGTCTCCCTTGTTGTAGGCAGATTCTTTACCAGCTGAGCCACCAAGGAGGGAAATTAAAGATCTAAATAAATGTAAAGATATGCAGTGTTCATGGATCGGACAATTTGGTGTTATTAAGATATCCACTCTCTGTAAATTGATCTATGGCTCACAATCCTAAATTCCAAGAGGAGTTTTGAAGAAACTGATGAGTTGATTGTAAAACTTGTATGATAATTCAAGGTACCTAGAAGAACCAAAATAGTACTGAAAAAGAACAAAGTTGGGGGGCTATAAACTAATTTCAAGACTTTCTATTAAGCAACAGTAATCAATTCAGTATGGTTTTGGTACAAGAATAAACTATTACGTGAATAGAGCAGAATAGGACATCCAAAAAAAAAATTAAATAAATCCACATTTATGGCCAGTTAATTTTTGAACAAGTCAATTCCATAGGAGAAAGTCTTCTTTTTAATGGTGAGAGCATAACTGAATACTATATGAAAAAGAGAAGAATTCAACTCCTACCTCTCTGTATATGCAAAAAATGAGTTAACAATAGATCAGAGACCTAAATATAGTGGGAGAACCATGAAGCTTCTAGAGAAAACATAAGATGACATCTTTGAGACTTGGGTAGACAAAATGTGAGACAATAAAAAATATATACTTATAAGTGTTTGCTTCCTGCTCAGAGTTCCTAAATTCCTTGGAATTTCCTGGGTCATAGGAATGTCTTTTGTTCTAATGAGATGACTCTTGACGAACTGCTGGATGGGGGCTGGTCACCCGAAAGACAAAGCCATGATCAGAAGCATAGAACTTTCAGTCCAACCCTCATTCTCTGGAGAGTCTGGAAATTGAGTTAGCGATTGGTCATGCCTACTTGATGAAGCCTTTATAAGAATCCTGAAAGTACAAGATCCTGGGAGTTTTCTGGGTTGATGAACATATGGAGGTGCCAGAGGAGTGATGTTGGAGGGAACATGGAAGTTTGTGCCCCGTCCCACATACCCTGCTCTGTGTATCTCTTCCATCTGGCTGTTCCTGAGTTGTATTTTTTTTTTTTTTTTAATAACAAACCAGTAATCTAGTAAGTAAACTGTTTTCCTGAACTGCTCTAGCAAATTTATTCATTAAAATTAATTAAAGAAGGAGGTCATGGAAACTTCCAGTTGATAGAGTCATAAGAAGCACAGGGGACAACCTGGACTTCCGACTGGCATCTGAAGTTGGGCAGGGAAGTCCTGGAGGACTGAATCCTTACCCTGTAGAACCTGGCATTATCTCCAGGTAGACAGTGTCAGAACTGAGTTATTATAGGGCACCAACTGATGTCACAGAGAATTACTTGGCGGGGGTGGGGGTGGGAGGTGGCTCACACATTTGTTAACCAGAAGTGTCAGAAGAACAGTCTTAGTGTGAGCATTGTAAGAGAAAAATTAACAAGTCAAATGAACCAAAATTTCTGCTTAGCATGCGTATTTAAAATGCACATGAAAACTCCAACACAGTCCCTTCCACGGTGGGTAGTGAATATGACAACAGACTAGCTCCATGCCACGGGCCTTGCTCTGGACCAGCTTCCCAGCAGATCCGAACTGGGCACAGGCATGTTGTGTAGCAACCTGCACACACTCCAAAGCAGCACTGAGTGGTCCCCAGGGTTGGCAGGGGAAGCCTCAGAGGCAATCGCTGCCCTTGGAGGGGTGACCCAAGCAGATGGAAACATCTTTGTGTTTGAGATCCCGGAGCCCAGGAGGAGGGGAGAGGTGAGAAGTGGCCTTCCTCTGTGACTCTTCCATCGTGCCCCTTTCTGTCTTGAATCCCACCCCTCCCACGGCTGCCAAGAGCATCGCACATACCTGTTACGTGCAAAGGGAGCCCGAACACTGAGTGCAGACTCCTGCCTCCTTTGTCTGCTTTTGCCACTCACTGGGTTTTCCTTTAATCCACCGTGGCATTTATCCACCCCACAAAGAAACCCAACAGCAGTGAGGACGATACCACCTTGAAATAGACAGCATGTACAGAAAGTGGCCAGCCTGTGTGGACAGTGATGAACAACTCACTTCTGGCTGTCTATGCAGGGCTCTCCCTTCACCTCTCAGTGCTTCTTCCATCATCGTCTTTCTGTTGCGAGGGGAATGCAATTTGATTAGAGCCCTGTTTACTGAGTATGGGTTTGGACTAGAACTCTGTGGATATGGCGCACACAAGGATGAAGAAACTATGGGTTCTTGTCCTCAAGGAGCTCACAGCTGGTGTAGTAGTCAGCTCAGGCTGCCATGACAAATTACACAGATTTCTGTGGCTTAAACCACAGAAACTTATTTCTCTTGGTTCTGGAGGCTGGAAGTCCAGGACCAAGGTGTCTGCAGGGTGACTGTCTTCTGGAACCTCTCCCCTTGGTTCCAGGTGGCTCTCTTCTTGCTGTACCCTCCCACAGTCTCCCTTCCATGGGCACCTATCTCCTAATCTCCTCTTCTTATGAAGACACCAGTCACACTGGACTATGGCCCCTGCTGAGGACTTCATTTAAGGTGACTGAAGCGAGCCTGCTGGCTACAGTCCAGCAGGACTGTTGCAAAGAATCAGACATGACTGAAAACACACACACACTCCCCTTTAAAAAACCTATCTCCAAATATAGCCACTTTCTGAGGGTTTGGATTCCAACATATGAATCTGGGGGTGGGGAATAATTCAGCTCTTTGCAACTGAGCAGGGCAGGGCTGTCTGAACACCCCTCGATGGCACACAATGATTTATGTATGCAGTCGTCGCATCCTGCCCAAGAGCCTACGTCAGACACTTGTGGGTGCCAAGGATGCAGGAGCGAGCAGACAGGAGTCTCTGCTCTTGAGGTGCTCACGTTCATGAAATGAGCGAGCAGAAGCTGATGCTGAAAAGCATGATGGCGGAAAGTCAGGCAGTGAAGATGGTGGGGTTGGGGAGTGGGGCGGTCTGTGATTTTTAAATTTTACTTTGTTGAAGTATAGTTGATTTACAATGTTACTTTATGTATATATCTATATACACATTCTTTTTCCCATTCTTTTCCATTATGGTTTGTCACAGGATTTTGACTATAATTCTGTGCTATACTGTGTATCCCTGTGCGATACAGTAAGACCTTGTTGTTTATCCATTCTATATAATAATTTGCATCTGCTAATCCCACACTAATTCACTCCTCCCTTGGCACAAACCAGTCTGTTCTCTATGTCCCTGATTCTGTTTTTGTCTCATAGATAGGTTCATTTGTGTCATATTTTAGATTTCACATGTAAGTGATATCATACGGTATTTGTCTTTCTCTTTTGACTTACATCACTTAGTATGACAAGCTCTAGGTCTGTCCATGTTGCTGCAAATGGCATTATTTCATTCTTTTTTTGTATGGCTGGGTAGAAATCCATTGTATATAGGCACCACATCTTTATTCATCTGTTGGTGGACATTTACATTGTTTCCATGTCTTGGTATTATAAATAGTGCTGCTATGAACCCTGGGGTGCATATATCTTTTCAAAGTATAGTTTTCTTCAGCTATATGCCCAGGAGTGGGATTGTTGCATTATATGGTAACTATATTTTTAGTTATCTGAGGAATCACCATACTTTCCATAGTGGCTGCACTATAGTATAGGAGGGTTCCTGTTTTTTTTTATACCCTCTCCAATATTTGTTATTTGTAGACTTTTTAATGATGGTTATTCTTGGACTGCAAGGAGATCCAACCAGTCCATTCTAAAGGAGATCAGTCCTGGGTGTTCACTGGAAGGACTGATGCTGAAGCTGAAACTCCAATACTTTGGCCACCTCATGCGAAGAGTTGACTCACTGGAAAAGACTCTGATGCTGGGAAGGATTGGGGGCGGGAGGAGAAGGGGACAACAGAGAATGAGATGGCTGGATGGCATCACCGACTCGATGGACATGAGTTTGAGTGAACTCCGGGAGTTGGTGATGGACAGGGAGGCCTGGCGTGCTGTGATTCATGGGGTCGCAAACAGTCGGACATGACTGAGTGACTGATCTGAACTGAACTGATTATGACTGGTGTGAAGTGATATCTCATTGTAGTTTTGATTGCATTTCTAATTAATGATGTTGAGCATCTTTTCATGTGCCTGCTGTCCATCTGTATGTCTTTTTTGAAGAAATGTCTGTATAGGTTTTCTTCCCATTTTTTGGTTAGTTTTGTTTTCTTGATATTTAGTTGTATGAGTTGTTTGTATATTTTAGAAATTAAGCCCTTGTCAGTGGCATCATTTGGAAATGTTTTCTCCCATTCTGCAGCTATCTTTTCTTTTGCTGTGCAAAAATTTACAAGCTTGATTAGGTCCCATTTGTTTAGTTTTGCTTTTATTTCTGTTGCCTTGGGAGTCTGAGGCAGGGCTCCAAAGGCAGAGTTGGATCCTGTTGGGTACAGAGAAGGGGAATGATTCTGATCAGAGGAATAGAGTACTCCCAGGTAGAGGATGCAGTCAGAAGAAGGAAACATCAGAGGAATGAAAAGGACTGAAACTAAAGGGCAGGTGTGATGGCAGCCCCGAGGCACCTGTTAAGTCAGCTTGGGTTAGATTGTGAATGGCATGCTGCCACTGAATGCCATGCTGAAGAGGTGGGGTTTCATTCTGCTGGTGAAGGAGTGGTGAGACCTTTTAGGCAGGATCATGGAAGCAGCAGGGGCTGAGAGATAAGTTTGAGGGGTGGGGATGGCAGGGAAAAATGGCACATTAATGAGGGTAAGAACCCCCAAGCTAAGCATCAGGCATCATCTTTACTAGCCCCAAATTCAATAGTCAGAGTAAAGGCTGCTAAGAGACACCCCTTCCTCCAGCCTTTAAGCTTGTTCCTTAAGTAGATGTTGAGGGCTCCTTACTTCCTATCTGGACTTTCTCCCATTCAGTTTGGACTTCCTTCTCCACCAAGGAGTGGCTGGGTGATTTGGGTTTAAATATGGCAAAATGGATTCTCCCTTAATCATTTTCTTGATAACAGTGATGGTGAACATTCACTGAAGGCTTAGTGTGAGCTGAGTGCTATGTGTTTCATTTTTCAGGAACCCTGTGTAGACACTGAAGCTCAGAGAAGTTAAGGAGCGTGGCCATCATCACACAGCCGAGAGCAGCAGAGTTGGGATACAGCTCTTCACGTGCAGACAAATCACCTGGTGATCTTGTTAAAATACAGATTCAGGAAGTCTGGGGCGGGATCGACACTCTGTGTTGCCAACAAGCTCCCGGGTAAGGATGGCACTGCACGTGTGGACACCTGGAGCAGAAGGCTCTGTCAGCGTCTCCAGGTGAGCACCTTCCCACTGTCACCCACTCGGTCTCCCTCCTCCCCATCACCTGGCTCATTTCCAGACACAGGGCACTGGCATTTCCTGACCTTTCCCTACGAGTGACCTGGGCCCCTCAGGGGAGGAAAAATGGGTCATACTGTCAAATCAGTCCCTGGAAACTCTTTGCAAGGTGGCTGGCATGCAGCCTAGCTGTCAGATGAGGGAAATGTCCAGGCCTTGAACTCTCTAGGGAGATGCTGGGGCAGGTGAAGAGTCAGGCCACAGAGGTCCCCTGGGGCCAGGGTCTCCAGCCCGAGGCAAGTGGAGGAGCCTGAGCCTTTCGGGGAGGACACACATGCTGCTCTCAAGGAATCACACCTTCAGGCTCTGGCAGGATGCCACTTCTTATTTCAGAGCTTTCACCAGGGCTGTCAGAGGAAATTACAGGACTCTCTCTGAGCTTTCAAAGGAAGCATCTTGTCAGGACATCAAAGCCCAGATGGATGTTTTTAGCCTTGCTGGGTCTTCTGACAGAGCTGTTAGTAGGTTCCACCGCAGTTCATCAAGGGTAAATCTTTTGTGTCTGTGTATGTGATTGTTCCTTTATGTCTTAAAGTCACAACACTCTCCTTGCCGCACCGTACCCCAGGAGAGGGAATTCTGATGGGAAGGTATGTTGTGGTGGAGATGGTGGCGGGGTGGGGGGTGGTTAGGGCGGGGTGGGGCATGGGTGGAGAAAGGAGTGGGATGCCAAGATCCTGGGTTTTGCTCTAAGTTCCCAGCTCTCTCCTCATCTGTCTCCATCCTTACCTCCATTTGTCTCATCTGTTAAATGGGAGAGGCTTTTGAAATGTCATTGGTGACCCTGAGTTAATTCCTGACCTTTATTGATTTCTCCCCAGTTTACTTTTAAATCTAAACTTGAATTTTGGGGGTGGGCCTATGAGGTGACTCCCAAACCATCAGATGCCATCCAGACTTATTGAACTCAAGCATCCAGGAGCAGGCCCAAGAATCTGCATTTCTAGCAATCAGCCAGGTTTGATGGCCTCAGCAAGAAGCCATCAGTGGCCTCTCCTGATTCAGAAGTGGTTGGGCCCAAGCCAACCCTGCACTGTGAAGATGGGAAATGTGCCGGACTAGAGTGAATTAGCAAGCTCCCCTGGGAAATGACAGTTCAGAGGACGATGCAGAAATAGGGGAAGAAGTGTAGAAAGTAACGATGCTGGAAGAGAAAAGGACACTGGGCACTGAATAATGGAGTGTGAGACATCCTTAGAAACACCAGCGTGTGTAGTAGCAGTCGTGGCTGGAGAGGTGAGTTTTAAGAAGCTACTTCCCATTATCTGAGTTTGTGCTTAACTTTTATTGTTCAGTTTCTAATTTTTTTTTAAAGAAGGGTTTGCTGATCTGGTTAAGGTTAGGTGGATAATGTAGTAACAAGATGCCATTTACATGGAAAATCTTTATTATTCCCACAACATCAATAGATGTTAATGCTCTCCGTTTCACAGATGAGGAAACTGAGGCTCAGAGAGGTTAGCTTGCTGGCTGAGGAGGGTGGAGCCCAGATCACCCTTGGCTCTGCACTCATTGCTGGGTCCCAGTAACACACAGCTGCCAATGGTTAGCTATTCCATTTCCTGACACTGGGTCTATAAATGAGGTTTCTCACAAGTTTCGAGTGGATCTTCCCTGCAGCGGGTGTTCAAAGGAGTAAGATTTTTTTAATTGAATTATAATGTCTTTCTCAACTCTCTACACTGAGACAATAACTTACTAGGTGGAAGAAGGGCATGCATGGTCTCCTGCAGCCAAAATATTTCAGTGGGTGAAATGAAGTTCGTGAAATGAAATGGGGACATTAGGCGAGATCCACTGTGTTTAGGGTGGTAAGGTCATAGACAAAATCGTGCCGTGAGCATCACCGTGTGTTTGGGTGATGCTGAGAGGCTGGTGTCCTGCTAGCAGTGGTTGGAGTGGGGACTCGAGGTGGAGGAGTGAGTCCTCAGAGACAAAGAAGCAGAGAAGGCAGATCCATCATCAGCCCATGTGAGCCTGGGGCCCAGACTGGACTTTTACTCAAAGCAATGAATTTCCAAGCTCAGATGCCCTCGGCTCTTCACTAGGTGAGGATGTGGCCTCCAGCTGCCTTGCTCCCACTCAGTCCTCAGCATGAGTGCCCACCTGGTGAGGGGAAGGGGCCACAGGCTGGAACCAGGCTTCTGATTTGAATCCTGGTTCTGCCTCTTACTCACAGGAGTCTGCCCTGCTCTGGCCACAGCTGGGATGCCCACCACCCAAAGCCCCAAACCCACAGGCGGCCTGGAGAATGCCAACTGCAGCATGCTCATTTCCCTTGGCCAGCCTCAGTTCTGCGGTTGTGAAATGGGTGAACTTCCACCTCCACTGCAGATTGGACTGAAAGAGACCCTTTAACGCTGGTTACCTAGAAGGGTGCCTTTAACCAGTGAGCTAGCTTTAATCGTTTCCATCAGTGATGAAGGACTTGGCAGAGTGCGGTTCACAGGTACAGTTCTGCCCCTGCCCCTCCCTCGGGGCCCCCTCAGAGCATTCTTTCCCCCACAGCCCCTCCCCTCCCAGCTGCCAGCCCGCACGCCAGGGGTTGTGTGTTTACAGCAGCCCATCTCACCTGAGTCATGCTGCTCTGACATCTTTTTACTCATCTTTTGTTCAAGCCCATAGGAATTTCTATGGCAACTGTGCCAGTGTTTTAAGCCTCCCAATTTCGCCTGTGTGAGAAGAGTTTGCTTTCTATTTTGTTGAGAAGATCGTGATCACTTTCTTCCCCTTCTCCACACTCATCTCTCTTCTCTCTACCTCGGACTGGGTAGCGGGTCTCCCCATTATAAGGCAACACCTCCAGCTGACCTCCAGGCCTGCCCTCTGCTCCTCAGGGACCCCAGCCTAGCACTCATTGGCTCCCTCCACTCTTATCTCCCTTCACTGGATCCCTTCCCTTTGGGTTATGATCACCTCAGCTTGCCATTTCCCTAAAAAAGTAGACAAAGCAAGACAAACATGATAAGCAACATCAAAGTTCCCAAAGGTGCTAAATTCCACCATCATCTACCCAGTATTATGCTAACTCTTGCTTCCTGGGGCAGAGAGACTCCCCAGTGCAAGAGACTGGCTTTCTGGGTCTGGGGCCACCATTCATTGGTGTACGAATCTGGACAAGTCACACCATTCCTCTGAAGCCTCAGCCTTTCCGTCTAATCTGGGGATGAAAATGGTACCCATGTCAAAGGGGGCCGAGGGTACACAGTGAGAGTGAGCAGTAGGAGAAGGGGGCGATACAGGATGAGCTGGCTTGATGGCATCACCGACGCAGTGGACATGAGTTTGAGCAAACTGCGGGAGCTAGTGAAGGACAGGGCAGCCTGGTGTGCTGCAGTCCATGGGGTCAGGGAGAGTCGGACACGACTGAGTGACTGAATAAAAACAACAAAGTCTGTGCACAGTGTTTGCCTCTGTGTCCCCAATATGATGAGCTCTGAGCTTGCGACTCAGGAAAGGGACCTGTTGTTAATATCATGTAACTATCAAAAATGTCTCAAAGGAAGTTTGAGATGATTGCAGCTTGTCCCTCCTGTTACTGCGCTGTTCATCCCTCACCTCTGCACATTCTCTCCTCCTTGCTCTGTCAATGCTTTTCTTTTAAAACACCAAATATACCCCACGTAACTGACTCTGTAGGGCAAACCGCCTTCCTCACATTGCCTCCCTTTGGCTTTTCTGGGTGGTGCCCTTGGATCTCCTCCCAGCAGCTTCTGCTTTGCCGCTTCTTCCATTCTCCACTGTCACCTCCATGCCCTGGGCTCCTCCTCGTCCGTCTCCTCTCCATCCTCTTTGGTGTGACCTCATCCATCCCAGAGCTCCACACTCACCCTTGCAGACAGACATCTAGGAACCCAGCCTTTCTAGCCCCACTCCTCGCTGCAGAGCTTCAGACCTCCCTTCCCCACCTCTGGCTGACAGCGAGGATGAAAACCCAGACTTGTAACCAAAGGCCAGAGTGGCCACTGTCCACTGAAACTTGATTTTTTAAACAAGCTAAGATTCATGAAAACCAAGAAAAATAATACATGAATTCAAAAAAGTGGATGACCCAGTCTCACTTGGTTGGAAACAGACTACTCAGTTATCCCCATTTGGAAGGTGGATCTGAAGGGGAAATTTGGCAGAGGCTGGACTGGATGGTCTTAGAACCTCTTCCAAATGTGGATTCTATGCGTCTCTGATCATCACCTGGAGTCTCATGGGTGCTTCAGGATTGAACTCATCTAGCGCCAAGCTCCTCACCTGTCTCCCAAATCTGATCTTTTTGTAACACTCCTCATTCCAAATAAAAGCATCATGATCTCAGTCATTCGAGTTAGAATTCCTCTTGTGCCTCCACTCCCCCTCCCATCCCATAGTTGATTATGCACCAGGCCCTCCCGACTCTGCCTCCTTCATGGCAATGGCTTCCCATCCTTCATCCTTCATTCCTCTGCTCCAAGCAGAGTCCTCTTCCTGGCTTCTCCCTGCAGCTGCAATGACTCCCTGCATCACGGTCTGACCTTGGCTTCTCCTGGTTGTGCCAGGCATCGCCTGCCTGTCCAGCATGCCTTCCTTACTCTGCTGGCCGCGGCAGTGCAGTTCTTTCTAGAGAAAGACCCCACTCTTGGCCCCTGTGGATCCTCCAGTGGCAGACATGTGACTTGGTCCTGACCACTCACTGCATCACGTCCTTCAGCAAGAGTGAGTGATTAAGGGGTGGACTCATGACCCAAGTGCAGCTGGTCCGAACCAGCTGAGTTGAGATGCAGAGTCATGATTGCATCCCTCTGCATGCTGCCATGCCTGGATCTCACGCAGGGCAGCTTGCTGGCGCCACTCTGATGGGATTTTATCTGGCACCTATAACTGAAAAGGTCCCAACAGACGCAGTTTCAGGCTTACTTCCTCATTGCCACCATTTCTTCCTTTCTTTTTTTTTTTTTTATATTTATTTGGCTGTGTTGGATCTTAGTTGTGTTATGTAGGATCTTTCATTATGGCGTGTGGGCTCAGTAGTTGAGGTGTGTGGGTTTGGTTGCCCTGCAGAAGGCAGGATCTTAGTTCTCTGACCAGGGATCAAACCCATGTCCCCTGCACTGCAAGGCAGATTCTTAACTACTTGACCACCAGGGTAAGTCCCCACTGTTTCTTTCTAAGACAGCAATCCTGGGACTTCCCTGGTAGTCCAGTGGTTAAGACTTTGCTTTCCAACACAGGGGGTGTGGGTTTGATCCCTGGTCAGGGAGCTAAGACCCGCCATGCCTTGTGGCCGAAAAGCCAAAACATAAAACAGAAGCAATATTGTAACAAATTCAATAAAGATTAAAAAAATAAAACAGCAATCCTTAGCCTTTCCCTGCCATGGTTGACATGCTGGGTGGCATGCCCATTGGAAATGTGCTCTCATTCTTGTCACGTGGGCTCTGATTCTTGCCACACCATTCGCTTTCCCTTAAGAAAGAATCTCAGGATGTTAGTGAGAGTGATGTTAGTGCTAACCTTGAATCCTTGCTAATCACATCACATCCCGAACTTCAATATTTATTTTTAGAAACAGATTTCTTACCGCTGCCTACATCACAATTGATGCCATGATTGAATGTCATGTTTCTAAACCTGAATCTGACCATGTCGTCCTCACCTTCAAACCGCCCTGGAAGTACTCAGAGCTGGTTGTGAGAGGCGCTTTCTGCCACCCAGTCCTACCTCAGTGCCCCATTCCTTCCTACAATAGTCCTGGTATTTTAAAAGGGAAGTATAGCCGAAGACTGATTTTTTGGAAGCAGAAACATGGAACCTCAGAAAAGAAAACACAGCTCAAGCGTTCATTTATTCCTTCCTCCTTGATTGCCTGCTCTATGCCAGACACTGCTTTGATACTCAGGAAATAAGACATAAGATTCCTGCTTTCAAGGTGCCCATGATCTAGGGAGGGGAAATCAGAAAGTAAATAGAAAATAAAGAACTTATAGATAGTAGTAAGTTGCCTGGACTGGGAAGATCCCCTGGAGGAGGGCATGGCAACCCACTCCAGTATTCTTGCCTGGAGAATCTCCATGGATATAGGAGACTGGTGGGCTACAGATCATGGGGTCACAAAGAGTCAAACACGACTGAGTGACTAAGCCCAAGGACTCTGCAAAAAGCTCTCAGAAATGATGTGATGGTGATTTAAGACCTACTTTCATTCTTTTTCTTTTTTTTCCTTTGTTTGGCTGTTTGATCCATGCAGCTTGTGGGATTTTAGTTCCCTGATCAGGGATTAAACCCTGGCCTTCGGCAGTGAGGGTGTGGAGTCCTAACCCTGCACCACCAGGGAATTCCCAAGACCTACTTTCAATGAGATATTCAGGGAAAGCCTCTGAGGAGAGGACATGTAAGCTGAGATTTTCATATCAAGCAAAAATAACCTCAACACAACAACAAATATCAGTGAAAACAGAGGCAGAGACTCACTGACTAACCACAGCATTTGATGTTCACTGCAAAGTAATTTTCAAACTATTGTAATTTAAAAATCATATTCTCCCTCAAAATACTTCTTTTGGAAAGGACTTTAAAAGTTTAAAAAAAAAGTTTTATTGAAAAGTACAACTTTTCACTTGCCAACGTGAAAACAAAACTCTTCGATGGTTTTGTAAATGGAAAAATGCTTTACTTTTCCCTACCTGGGACCATTCAGGGGTAGATGAAGATGAGATGAGAGCTCCAAACATCTCCAAATAGGGGGAAGAAAAAGTTATCTGTGAGTCTAGATCAAATATTGAGAGACACTTTAATCCTAAGGAGTACCTTTTATAGACTGGATTAAAAAACAAAACTACAGCATTACAGTTTTTTGAAGTTAAAATGAAGCACTGTCTTGATGGCTTATAAATAAAGACTTTGCACCCAAATGCCATTCTTTGCTTCTAGCAAGAGAAGCTAAAGGAGAAAAACCAGAATCAAGAAGTGTTACATGGCACTGGAGTTGAGAGGCTCTTAGCGGTAACCTGAGCCTGCCCACAAGGCAAGGCCAACCACAAGCTTTGGGAAGGGACAGGATGTAAGTTTGGCGAGAGGACCCTGAATCTTATAGCCTTTCTGACTGGGCAGGTAGGTGGAGTTTCCCCCGGAGGTGGTTGTGTTGGGGTGATGGGTTCTGCTGGGTGGCTATCTGTCCTCAAGGCCATGGTAGGATCAAGGTGTTTTGAGATGAGCTGGTCCTAAAGATGCCAGTTAAGCAGAGTGGGTAAGTCCAATAGCTTTGGAATTAGACCAGACTTGGGTGGGAAATGAGGTTCCACACAACACTTATGACTGTAATGAATTATAAAGCAGAAATCGGTGTTGAAGAAAGCATATGACAAAGCAAGTTTAATTTGATCCCATGGAGGGGCTTGAAGTAGCTCATGATTGTAGATAATACAACTGGGAAATAGTCCTGTGTCTGCCTGGGTTTCATATGGCAAATCTCTCACACTGTACCATCTTTACTCCCTCTTTCTTGGAGCAATAATCTTGTTAAAAAAAAAAAAAAGAAGGCAACAAGATTAAGACATATTTTGAAACAAAGTGGCTTCATTAGTTTTGCAGTGAATTCCTGGTGCTATCATCATCTTCAAGACAGATCATCCTTTTTTCTGGGTAGAAAGAATCCTAACAGCCACCTCTACATATAGGCACACACACCCACGAACACAGAAAACCAGAGCTCGGGGAGGAGTAATGCATTTCTGAAAGAAGAAAAAAAATATCCTTGAGACAGAAAGAAAAAGGAATCAATTCTGGTTTTACGTGTCACATACATACATAAATAAGGCGGTATCAGGTGTTTAAGATGGGCCTACTCTGATTCATGATCCATCACATTCTGCTATCAAAACGTTTAGAGAGGCTGTGAGACCACAGGGATTTATCATCTCGACAATTCCCAGTGTAACCTTTTCATTTCGCTCCTGTGGGTGACTTGCACACACTTCATCTTCTCGAAGCTGGGAGAGAAGTGAGATTTTTCCGTTCCCCAGACACGGATCAGGGCGAGACAAGGCTTTTCAGCAGACACTTAGATTCTGTCTGTCAGATCCCTTTCTCCATTCTGTCCCCGACCCCTCCCTCCAGCCATCCTTTGCATCCCCAAACCCAGAGCTTTCTCTTGAACCTCTTTCATCTCTACCTCGAAGAGACTTCCCTTCATCTCAAAGCCTGGAATAAAGGCTGAAGGTTTACTCAGAATGTCCTTCACAAAGCCATTCATCCCAGCCGGTTAGATCCCAGACAAAACCACACAGATTAAAGCCACATCCAGGGGCTGTATTTCCTCATCTTTTTGCCCAGGAGCCAGAGTATCACAGGCTGAATAGGGTAGTCCTCAAAGACACCCAGGTCCTAAGCCCTAGAACCTGAGAATGTGACCTTCCATGACAAAAGGGACTTTGAGGAAGTGATTAAGGACAGTGGGAGAGATTATCCTGGATCATCCAAGTGGACCCTAAATATTATCACAAGTGTTCTTCCAGAGGGAGGCGGAGGGAGATCTGAGTACAGATGAGGAGAGGACAGTGTGGGGATGGAAGCAGAGACTGAAGTGATACACTTTGAAGACGGAAGAAGGCACCACAAGCCAAGGAATGCAGGCAGCTACTAGACGCTGAAAAAGGCAAGGAGCCTGGAGAAGCAGAGTTGGTTACGATTTAGCAAAAGCATTAGTCGCTCAGTCATATCTGATGGTTTGAAACCCCATGGACTGTAGCCTGCCAGGCTCCTCTGTCTATGGGATTCTCCAGGCAAGAATGCTGGACTGGGTTGCCATGCCCTTACCCAGGGGATCTTCCTGACCCAGGGATCGAACCCAGGGCTCTTGCACTGCAGGCGGATTCTTTACCACTGAGCCACCAGGGAGAATTAGCCAAAGATTTAGCAAAGAGTCGGAGATGACTTAGCGACTGAACAAGAACAACTACAGAAGAAAACGGCTCTGCCAACACCTTGACTTTAGCTCTGTGGATCTGACTGTCAGCTTCTGACCTCTAGTGCTTTTGTGGTCATTGGTTACGGTGTCCATGGGAGGCCCATGCAGGGGGTCAGCTGAGCTAGGTTTGCAGCCTATGACTTTCCTGTCACTCCTGACTTCCCCTTTGGTGAGCTGCTCCCTGTTTCCAGGCAGTAGCTAGAGGCCCCCGTTCCAGTGGGGGGCCTTGGGAATGAGAAGCTGACTGCTGCCTTGGGAATGAGGAATGAGCTGGAGACCACAGCCTTGGGACTCTGCTGCCTTCAGTTTCCGTAAAATTGTCCCAGTTAGGATGATGCTCTCTGTTTCAGATTCTAAAATGATCACCTTTTGAAAAACACATGTGAGTGTGCACAGATTCACACCAGCATGGCCTGTTTGCTCTCCCTCCATATCAGGTTCCCGGTCGCCCTTCCTCCATTAGCTTCCATGGCACCACCCTGACCCCAGTCACCATCACCTCTTGTCTGGGCCCCTGTGATCCCCTCCTCCATGGTCACCTAGCTAGTCCCATTCATGCCCTACTCTCCTCAACTCATCCTCCAGAAAGTTCTGCAAACCTGAATCTGAGCTTGTCCAGCCCCACTCATTCTACAAATGGGGAAACTGAGGCTTAGAGAGGTACCCTTGCTCCTGGGAGGGTACATGGTCTGGGGAGGCTTTGGACAAGTGGCCTCTGGCAGCCACAGGTGAGGGCTGCCCCACCTGGACCTGGGACACCTCTCAGGTGAGGTGAGGACCAGCTTTGGGTTGAAAGAGTGAGGATTCTGGTTGGCTTTGCTGATGTGATGTCTCGGCTGAACAGGCCAAGGACTGGACAGGGGTTGGGGTAGGGGATGAGCAGGGGGGCCGCCTGCCCACTCCCTCTCCTTCTCTCAGCTCACAAGGCTGGCCGTGTCCGGAGTTTCCCCATCCCCAACACATTTGGGATGCAGAGGGAAAGTTGGAAGGCAGAATCCCTTTTGGGATCACTACCATGGGCTTCCCTGGTAGCTCAATTGGTAAAGAATTCGCCTGCAATGCAAGAGACTCCGGTTCAATTCTTGGGTTGGGAAGATCCCCTGGAGAAGGGAACAGCTACCCACTCCAGTATTCTGGCCTGGAGAATTCCATGGACTGTATAGCCCATGGGGTCACAAAGAGTCAGACACGACTGAGCGACTTTCACTTTCACCATGGAGGCAGAATTCTTACCAAGTCAGTCCTGGGTGGAAGGGTTCTAGAAAAGTACGATTTTTCTAAACAATTTAAGCTCGAGAAAGAATCTGTAGGGTTCCCTACTCTTCCAGAATTCCCCTTTCACCTTTTCCGAGCAGTTTTGCAAGCTGCTGCTCTTTGGTAGAAAATGACCAATCTGTGTGTGTCCCTTTCTGCCAACGGCCCAGCCCCTCCTCTCTGTATCAATGATAATAATAGTGACGCTGCTGCTAGGAGTCAACATCCTTCAGATCTGGAACACGCATTACGGTTCTTGGAACACTTTTACCTGTGTCATCGCTCAGGAGCTCTTAATCCTGAGGAGGTGGAGCTGGAAATACTATAGCCTCTACTTCCCCATGAGGCCCCTGAGGCTGAGATTTCCTTCGGTGATTGTCTCAGAACCTTCCTTACACCAACTCTCTGCTGTTTCCTTCCTGCTGTGCCAACAGGTGGTACAGTGCTGTGCCAGTCTCCTGAATTGAAGTTTGAACCCAAGCCTGATCTTTCTATTGCCCATTTTTTTTTTTTTTTTGGTGGGATACAACATTAATTATAACCAACTATGTGGCAACAATAGCTTCCTATGTAGTTAGATCTTTATGGCAACTGCTGTACTCTATAAATCTGTGTAAAAAAGAGTGTGTGTTATGTGTATAAATGACAGGAAACAATGCACTTAGTGGATTTTTTTTTCACATATGATGGGCCTGTTTTTGAGATTTCTTTTTGTCCTTTTCCAGAGGAAATTCCAGCTGACAGTCATGAGGCTCCAACATGCTATGACCCTTGATGTGGGAGCTTGGTCAAAATATTAAAAACATGCTGATGAATATCAAGAAGCAAAACCCTATATACAAATGAGAAATGGGGTTATTTCTCAGCTGATTGAATGGGTCAGAATGGTCACTGAGCATTGGTTGATGAAATATCAGCACGCTCACAGGGGAAGAAATTTCAAAAAATTGAAGGCTCAGTGTCATAAGTGGTATTAAAATGAAAAATGTTAAAATAACATCTTGTTCAAGGGACAGAGCATTTCAGAGAGAAAAGGATATCTCAGTTTTCTCATTTGTATCATGGGGATAATAACTGAAATTATCCCTCAGACAGCTGTTGTGAAAATCAAATAACAAGATCAGTCAAAGAAAAGCATAATACAGCTTGGTATATAGAAAGTATTCAATGTATCCTATCTAGTTAATTAGAGAACAAAAACAGAAATAGCAGAAACAGTAACAATGATAATAGGCTGTCTTGTTTGTTTCCCAGGCGCTAGTGGTAAGGAAGCTGCCTGCCAATGCAGGATACGTTAGAGATGCGGGTTTGATCCCTGGGTCGGGAAGATCCCCTGGAGAAGGGCATGGTAATCCATTCCAGTATTCTCGCCTGGAGATCCCATGGACAAAGGAGCCTGGTGGGCTACAGTCCATAGGATCACAAAGAGCTGGACACGACTGAAGCGACTTAGCACACACACACGTACCAGAAGTTGGAGACAGGTCTGGAACAGATCCTTCCCTGATGCCTTCAGGGGAAGCATGACTTCAGTTTTCCAGAACCGGGAGACAGAAAGTTTCTACTGTTTTCAGCCACCCCATCGGGGGTACTTTGGTGAAAGCAGCCCTAGGAAACTAGTACCCCACCCAAAGCAGGAACAATATACACATAACCCTCTGAGTAGCCAGCTACCCTGAAAGGCACACTCTCTGAGCTCCAACTTCACCTGTGACCAGGGATGTGGGTCCTGCCTTCTGGTACTGCTCTCAGGTGCCACCACCAGCTTCTGAGACTCTCCTTCGAGGGCAGGCAGGCAGTGATTTTGTGGTAGATACTGTGGCAGATCACGGCTTCCCAGGTGGTACTAGTGGTAAAGAATCTGCCTGCCCATGCAGGAGACGCAGGTTCGATCTCTGGGTCGTGAAGGTCCCCTGGAAGAGGGCCTGGAAGCCCACTAGAGTATTCTTGCCCGGAGAATCCCATGGACAGAGGAGCTTGGCGAGCTACAGTCCGTGGAGTTGCAAAGCGTCAGAAACGACTAAAGTGACAGCATGCACGCCTGCACTGTGGCAGATCAGGTGGCCACACATTCATTGATACTGAGAGGTGGGGTCTGTGTCCCACTCCTGTTCCATTGAACTGGGGCTGCTCTGTGCCTGCTCTGCCCAATAAAGTGTGGTAGAAGTGACACTATGATAGCTCTGGGGCGGGACCTTTAAGAGGACATGCAGTTTCTGCTTCCTCCCCCTGGGAGCTCGGGCCACCATATGAGAAGTCTGACTGCCCTGAGGCCGCCATGCTATGAGGAAACTCAAGCTACCTGAGGAGAGAGAGATGCTCTGTCACCCCCCACTGTTCTAGCCCCATCATTTCAAGTCCTCTGAACCAAAGCCCCAGATAGCATGGAGCAGAGATGAGCCGTAACTGTTGCACTCTGAACTTCTCACTCAGAATTGTGAGAGACAATAGATTTCTGATTGAAACTCCTAAGTTTTGGTGCATTTTTAAGGTTTCCTTGGTGGCTAAGATGGTAAAGAATCCCTCTGCAATGCAGGAGACCTGGGTTCAATCCCGGGTTTGGGAAGATCCCCTGGAGAAGGGAAGGGCCACCCACTTCAGTATTCTGGCCTGGACAATCCCATGGACAGAAGAGCACTGTGGGCTACGGTCTATGGAGTCGCAAAGAGTTGGACATGACTGAGCGATTAACACTTTCACTTTAAGGCAGCAACAGTTAACCAGAACAGTGGCAGGCCAAGTTATCAACCAAGACTGTGAGAAGGTGCTCTGCATCTGGACTTTGAGGCCAGTAAGTAATTTTAAGAATGACCACAAGACACCAAGGAAGGCTTGAGGTTGAGGTGGGGTCCACACCTCCTGGACCACCCGGCTGGCTCCATCAGCAGGATGAGAGACACGAGTTCACCTGCCCCTTCTGCAGCTCCCAACAGTCCCCGAGGCAGATAGAAAATGTGACTAGAAAGCAGGAGAATCTCTTTCCATTACACAACACCTCTGGTAATGGCTCTGTGCGGGCCACTGTGCTAGGAGCTTCATGTATTATTGTTAAACTTCAAAACATTTTGAAAGTAGGTGTTTTACCAACATGGGAACTGCAGCTCAGATGCTCATGATGAACTCAGAAAAACATGCTCCAGGGCCAGAGCTAGTCCAAGGCAGGGCTGGGGTTCAAAATTTGGCTTTTGGAAAGAACCCAAGGGAGTCCAACTTTGGGTGATCTGACACAGGAAATGGCAGGGGTTAAGGGGAACTGGAGGAAGGTCTTTATAACAAATAAAACAGAGTCCAGTTTTTTGAGAGGTACCCCTGGAAATGACTGCCACATCCTCCATTTGGCCAACACAGGAGATTCCAGCCACCAACCTAGAAATCTTGAGCAGCTTCCCAGGCCTCTGTGGGAGCCACGGCCATGAAAATGCTCTGCCAGGAGTCTTCTGGGGGACTGAGAGTCTGACGCTGTATAAACCCTAACATCTGCTGATTTGGTAAGTGGATATATTTAGTGGTGGAACAGTTTTCCTCCCAGTTTTGTAACACTTAAAAAAAAATACTGCTTGTCCTATTTTTTTTTTCTTTTTTCCTTTTCTTTCTTTTTTTTGTTTTCTTCATGAACTCACAAGGGATGTTGCCATTCTTCCCATAGCAACACTCTAGGATACTGACTCTGCTTTGCTGGGAGAAGTCTAAGTTGTCCCCTAGGAGGAGGGAGAAGAAAATGCCAGGCTGGGGTGGGGAAGAAATGGCTAGAACTCCAACACCCCAAATGAAGACAGAAAAGGCCTTGAGCCATTTTAATCCTCAGAGTTACAAGTGTCATCCCAGCTCCTGCCCCTATCCTGCATTGAGGGGTGCCTCCTGCGTGTTCAGGGCTGCTTCTGAAGTCCCCTGTGTATCTGTTCTCAAAGGAAAATGATTCTGACAGTCGTACCATTCTTTCCAAAATGCTTGTTGTTGTTCAGTCACCAAGTCGTGTCCAACTCTTCGTGACCCCATAGACTGTCACATGCCAGCATGCCAGGCCTCCCGTTCCTCACCATCTCCCAGAGCTTGCCCAAGTTCATGTCCATTACATCAGTGATGCCATCCAACCATCTCATCCTCTGTCATCCCCTTCTCCTCCTGCCCTCAATCTTTCCCAGCCTCAGGGTCTTTTCCAATGAGTTGGCTCTTTTCATCAGGTGGCAAAAGTATTGGAACTTTAGCTTTAGCATCAGTCCTTCCAATGAATATTCAGGGTTGATTTCCTTTCAATGTGTTCTTGATCCTTCTGATGACAGGAGGGAGGTAGCTTCAACTAGGTAACAACCTGTTGTAATAACATCAACTTGTCTCTCCATTTTTTAAAAAAATAATTTTACTTTTTATTTTTGACTGTGCTGGGTCTTTTTTGCTGTGCAGGCTTTTCTCTAGTTGTGGAGAGTGGGGGCTACGCTCTAGTTGCGGTGCGTGGGCATCTCTGTGTGGTGGCTTCTCTTGCTGCAGAGCACCGGCTTTAGGGTGTGTGGGCTTCAGTAGTTTCGACTCCCAGGTTCTAGAGCACATGCTCAATAGTTGTGGTGTGCGCGATCAGTTGCTCCGTGGCATGTGGAATCTTCCCAGATCAGGGATCCAACCTGTGTCTCCGGCATTGGCAGGCAGATTCTTTACCACTGAGCCACCAGGGAAGCCCTCATCTCTCCTTTTTAAAGGAAGGTGGATCCAGACATTTGGGGAAGGAACGGGAAAACCAGTCCATGCTCAAGGGCACTGTGGTCCCCACTTTCACACACACCATGTCCTTTCATCCTCACAATGGACCAGTGTGGGGGACACTCTTATCTCCATTTCCTTGAGGAAACTCTGGATCTGAAGCCAAGAATCTGAAGCTGCCCTGCCGAGGGAAGGCTCAAAAGGCACAGAGCCGGATACACATTACTATCATGTATCATGGATGTGGTAATGTTTGGTGTGCCTGCATGGAGCTCAGCCACCTTGGCCTGGAGCCAGAAAAGCTGGCACCTCCTATCAAGGATGACAGGGCTTAAGCAGGCCCATTCTGCCCCTGTTCTTTCCAACATGACTTTCTACCTCTCATTTCTATTCTCCAAGGGGCTATAGTACTGAGTGGAAGAGCACGTAGGAGGGTGAGTGCCTGGGAGTCATTAAAAAATAATACTTTCGGAGAATATATAATGATGTGGGAACATACTCATAAAATGTTAAGGAAAAAATGAAGCTGCAATGCATTGTATGATGCCATTTAAGTGACCTCTGGAAAAGGCAAAATTAGAGAAAAACTAGTGGTTTTCAGGGTCTGGGGTAGGGGGTGGACTTAAAGGGGCACAGAGGAATTTCGGGGGTGATAGGATTGTTCTATAGCTTGACTTTATCAAAGTGGGTTTATCAAAACTCACAGAATTGTTCATCAAAAAGTGTATCACTGTATGCAAATTGTACCTTAATTTTAAGAAATGGCCCCCCAAATTGCAGCTGCATATTAGTACATGAGGCTCCCCAGGTGGTGCAGTGGTAAAGAATCTGCTTGGCAATGCAGGAGATGCAAGAGAGGTGGGTTCGATCGCTGGGTTGAGAAGCTGCCCTGGAGAAGGGACTGGCAACTCGCTTCAGTATTCTGGAGTGGGAAATCCCACGGACACAGGAGCCTGGTGGGCTACAGTCCAGGTGGTCATGAAGATTAGGACATGACAGAGCACATCAGTATATACAAAAGAATTCCAATCTTGTGTCAACACACACAAACATGTAAAAACATGCAGATATTAACATGGGTTGTCTATGAGCTGAAGGAGTATTTATGATTTTTTATTTTTTGCTTTATATTTTTTCAACAATTTCTGTGACAACCTAGACTGTGATCTTTAGAATCAGAGGAGTGGTTTTATTTTGTTTTAGGAGAGAAACGTGGCTGAAACAGTTTTGGAGTCAAGCTCCATTTCTTAGAAGCTGTGTGACTTCAAACAAGTGGGACCATAAACCTCTGAGCCCAGGCTTTTTTTCTGTAAAATGGGATAACACCATTCCCCTCGGAGGGTTGTTGCTATGATCAAATGAGAAAATGGCTGTAGACGTACTTTATAAGTCACTATCATCCTCTCATCTTTGAGAAAGTCTTTAGTTTCTCAATCTGGTGGTTTTCAAAACATGATGTCATTACATGTTCATGCTAGTAAGAGCCTGAAGTTAGCACATAACTTATTTTTTTTAAAAAAGGGAGTACTTCATAAGTAGTGAGGACTTAATAAATACATGTGGAATGA
Organism: Moschus berezovskii; assembly: GCF_049115385.1. Classification (NCBI taxonomy): domain Eukaryota; kingdom Metazoa; phylum Chordata; class Mammalia; order Artiodactyla; family Moschidae; genus Moschus; species Moschus berezovskii. The sequence continues at coordinate 52,201,962 of NC_142475.1, read as the reverse complement.
ATAAATGGCATGCTGTCCTCCACGTGCTGTACCAGAAAAAAAGAGTGAACCACGCCCTTGCTCATCCACTGCAACTGAGAAAATCTCCTAAATGGTAGATCGATACTCTGTATTGATCATGAATTCAGCACATTGCTACATCTAATGGCACCTTTAGGATGTTTAAGATGGACACCCCAAGCAGCTAACCATTTAAGTAGAGTGAGGTAACATGCAAAGGTGTAACAGGTGATAAGGAAAAGGACTTGCTGAAGGGAGATTAGTATATAGGGCAGTAGCGATGGGGAGGGGTTTTTTCCTGGCTAAGTGGGACTACAGCTGAACCTTGAAAAACAGGAACGAATGGATGTTACGAAACGAGGCTGAAGGATGTTCCAGATGGGAGAAATTTGGTCGAGGTTTGACTATGTTTATCTCTTTTATAAATAAAACTTTACTGGGACATAGACAGCTAGGCCCATGTTTGCTTTTACCCTTCCAAGGAGGATTTGACTAGCTGCAACAGAAACCCTCTGATCCGTACAGTCTGAAATATTATCTGCCCCTTGCCGGAAAAGGTGGGTTGAGCTCTGGCCTGGGCCAAGACATAGAGGACTGAACAAATGGTGGTATCTGCTGAGGACCAGGTGGGAAGGGATCTGGATGTAACAGGGGAAGCTGAGATGGGAGGCAAGGAGAAGATGGGGCAGGGAAGGTGCTGAGGGAGGTAGATGCCAGGACTGAAACTCTTGTTTCTAAGGAAGTAAAATAGCATCGCTGACTTTGGTGCAGAAGGAGAGGCTTGGGGGATCTGGACCAGCCGACAGCCAGTCCTGGAGGGGCCTGGTGGTGATGGCCCCCCAGCCAGGAGTGCAAGAGAGACAGGCCTACAGTGGCTCTGTCATCCTGCACGGGGTGGAAGAGGCGCCCAAAGAGTAAGGCTGAGGGGGTGTGAAGGCGGGCCCTCCCCACCAGCACCCACCCACACCCCAGGTGGCTACAGCTCTTTCACGAATTCTGATGCCATACTCTGAGCTTGAGGGTGTTGGAGAGGGAAAAACCTGCTTCTACAAGAATAAGGAGGGTTGTCAGGGGATAAAAGACATTAGTCAGACTCCAGCTTTGTTCTTTCCGCTCTGGTTCATTCATTTTAAATGCCTTGAATGAACTTACTCCTTCACTCTTCAGTTCTACTCCCCTTGAATTTAGCTCCCATCCTCCTATCTCCATGAAAATTGTGCTCAAAGTAAATGATTTCTTAAGGGGTTCACCCAAGCATCACACAAGGTTCTAATTTTGTCCTCAAGGTCTGTTGCAGGGCCTGGTGTGCATGGGTGCCTAATAAAAATGTTGGCTGAACCACTGAAGTGACAAGGGTGGGTAGGATACAGTTTCTGTCTTGGGGACCGTGTCCTTCCTGGATCTCAGTTGCCTCATCTGTAAAATGGGGATGATAGTGGCTCCTTGCTCCCTGGAAGAAAAGCTATAACAAACCTGGACAGCATATTAAAAAGCAGAGACATTACTTTGCCAACAAAGGTCTGTCTAGTCAAAACTATGGTTTTCCCAGTAGTCATGTATGGATGTGAGAGCTGGACCATAAAGAAGGCTGAGTGCTGAAGAATTGATGCTTTTGAAATGTGGTGTTGGAGAAGACTCTTCAGAGTCCCTTGGACTGCAAGGAGCTCCAACCAGTCCATCCTAAAGAAAATCAATCCTGAATATTCATTGGAAGGACTGATGCTGAAGCTCCAATACTTTTGGCCACCTGATGCGAAGAGCTGACTCATTAGAAAAGACCCTGATGCTGGGAAAGATTGAAGGCAAGAGGAGAAGGGGACGACAGAGTATGAGATGGTTGGATAGCATCACTGACTCAATGGAGGTGAGTTTGAACAAGCCCTGGGAGATGGTGAATGAGCGGGAAGCCTGGTGTGCTGCAGTCCAGGGGGTCATAAAGAGTCGGACACGACTGAGCAACTGAATAACAACAACAATGGCATTTACTTCATATGATTGTGAGGATTAAGTGAGTTTAACAAGAGTCACTTAGAACAGAGCCTGACTCAAGGCAAGAGCTCGAAAGAATACTACAAAGCTACAAGAATCAAAGCAGTACAATACCAGCACAAAAACAGACACAGAGACCAATGGAGCAGAGCACACAGTCCAGAAACAAACCCTGGCCCTCACGGTCAATTAGTCTATAACAAAAGAGGAAAGAATGTACAATGGAGAAAAGACAACCTCGTCAATAAGTGCTGCTGGGAAAATTGGATGGCTGCATGTAAAAGAATGAGATTAAAACATTTCCTAATGCCACATACAAAAATAAACCCAAGATAGATGTAAGACTGAAATGTAAAATTGATAGCCATAACTCCTAGAAGAAAATACAGTGGAACACTCTTTGACATAAATCATAGCAATTTTCTTTAGATGTCTCCTAAAACAAAAGAAATAAAAGCAAAAATAAACAAATGTGCCCTAATTTAAACTTAAAGGCTATTGCACAGCAAAGGAAATCATCAATAAAAAGAAAAGATAGCCTACTTAATAGAGAAAATTGGCAAATGACATGGCAATAAGGGGTTAATATTCAAAATATATAAACAGCTCATGCAACTCAACACCTAAAAAGCAAACAACCCGAGTAAAAAATGGTCACACAGCCTGAATAGACATTTTTTCCAAAAAAGACATACAGATGGCCAACAGGCACACATGAAAAGATGCTCAACATCGTTAATCACCAGAGAAATGCAAATTAAAACCACAATGAGATACCACCTCACACCTATCAGAGTAGCTATCATCAAAAAGAACACTTAAATAACAGATGTTGGTGAGGATGTGGATAAAAGGGAATTATAGCACAGCGTTGATAAGAATGCAAATTGGTGCAGCCACCATGGAAAATGGTATGAAGGCATCTCAAAAAATTAAAAATAGGCTGGGGATTAAGAGGTACAAATAAGTTACAATGCCATTTTGTACAACATGGGGAACACAGCCAATATTTTATAATAACTATCAATGGAGTATAACCTTTAAAATTGTGAGTCACTATACTGTACAGCTGTAACTTACATAACATTGCATGGCAACCAAACCTCAACCTTAAAACAACACATAACTATTATCTGACCTAGCAATTCTACTAGGCTTGCCGGAGAAGGCAATGGCAAGCCACTCCAGTACTCTTGCCTAGAAAATCCCATGGATGGGGGAGCCTGGTGGTTGCAGTCCATGGGGTCGCTGCGAGTCTGACGTGGCTGAGCGACTTCACTTTCACTTTTTACTTTCACACATTGGAGAAGGAAATGGCAACCCACTCCAGTGTTCTTGCCTGGAGAATCCCAGGGACGGGGGAGCCTGGTGGGCTTCCGTCTATGGGGTCACGCAGAGTTGGACACGACTGAAGTGACTTAGCAGCAGCAGCAGCAGCAATTCTACTCCTGGGTATACAAAAAACCCAAAAACACTAATTCGAAGAGATACATGCTCCGCAATGTTCACAGCAGCGCTATTTACAATAGCTAAGATATGGAAGCAACTTAAGTGTCCGTCAACAGATGAGTGGATAAAGATGTCAGATACATATGTTAAAAAAAGAATGGGATTTTGCCATTTGCAATGACATGGATAGACCTGGAAGATATCATACTTAGTTAAAGAAATCAGACAAATATCATTTATATGTGGAATCTAAAAAATACATCAAACTAGTGAATATAACAAAAAGAAAGCAGACTCACAGACACAGAGAACAAACTAGTTAGTGGCTACCAGTGTGTGGGGGGGGTGGGGAATAAGACAGAAGTAGGAGATTAAAAGGCACAAACAACTATGTATAAAATAAACAAGCTACAAGGATGTATTGCACAAACAAGGAATACAGCCCAATATTTAAAAATTGTGAATCAATGTGTTGTACTCCTGAAACTTTTATAATATTGTATATCAACTATACCTCAATTTTTAAAAAAAGAGTTAGTGGATGATAGTCATTAGTTTTATTAGTATAACCTGGATGGTCCCAGATATGAGCTGTGAAATCCTGATGGTTATGAAAAGTTAAAAAAATAAAAGGGTGATCCAGGAAGCCTTCAGAGAGTAGAGGTTCAGTCTCCAGGGTTTTTAGAATGCTGTGTCTGGGAAGAATCCTAATGGCCTCTCTGGGCAGAAACTGAACTGTATTTGATTACTGATGTCTGCTCTGGGCAAGGAGAGTATAATGGTAGTGGCTGCACCTCCTGGGCCAGTACTGTTTGTTTTAGGATTCAGACATGTTAGGGCACATTTGGAATTCTGGCAGGACAGACCCGCTAATAATGTTTTGAATTCTAAGAACCCAGAGCTGTTTGGGAGCTAATGTTTCCTTAGGGAAGGCACATACCCTGACTCAGGAACATCGCCTGAGTCATCAGAAGGAAATGCAGTGTGACTGCAGCCTGGTGTCTGATCTCCGTCAGATCGTCCTCTGGCCCAGGTTGTAAGGATCCACGCCTAATTCTGAGAAGAGGGGACAAGCAAAAACTGAGAGTTTGCTCAAGAAAAATCTCTGCGTGAAGCAGCACTGCTTGGGCCCCGTGACAGAATGTGACATGTAGAGTGGGGGTGGATTCTCCTTGTCACAGCAGAGTTCACCGTGGGGGTGGGACAGTGGTGGTTTGGGTGTTCTGTCAGATGTTGTGGGGCCTCAGAGGGGCAAGAAGAGGAGGCTCAACTCTGGCAGAAACAGGAGGTGGGGTCACAGTAGTTTCTTGGATTAAAGACCATCATATCTGCTGGGGGGTCCCGGGACTAGTTCAGTTCAGTCGCTCAGTTGTGTCTGATTCTTTGCCACCCCATGGACTGCAGCATGCCAGGCCTCCCTGTCCATCGCTAACTCCCAGAGTTTACTCAAACTCATGTCCATTGAGTCAGTGATGCCATCCTACCATCTCATCCTCTGTCATCCCCTTCTCCTTCTGGTTGGGGACCAGGAGATGCCCGGGTGTTGGAGTCCCACCACAGTGGGTGGGGACAAAGCCTCATGCATGGGGATCCAAATGTGAGCCCAAGGCTGGGAGCCCTGAGGAACACAGGTCACGGTTAGACTCCGAGCCCACAGAGGAGGGAGGTGCTAGCTGCCTGGGGTGGGGGCAGAGGTGCTGGAAGGTTGCAGAGACCAGGGTGGAGCCAGGTGAAAGTAAGGATGGGGACCTGGAGAAGGAAGGGCATGCTGAACCAGGGAATGTGTGAGCCAATGCACCGAGGCACAAAAGAAAGGCTGGGCCCGGGAACGGTGCAGATTTGGGTGGATTGGGATCTGGAGAGGAGTGCTGGGAAGGGAAGGTGGAAGGGCCTGGGAGTGCGGAAGGCCGATCACTTGTGGGAAGTTGAAAAGCAAGGACCCCACCTTGGTATTTGTTGCATTTCCTGTTCCTAAGGACAGAAGCTAGCCGCGAGGGAAAGCGCCACGAGAAATGATTCAAAAAGAGGACAAATGGATGGAAGGAAGGTATCAGGATTGAGGAGAAGGTAGAAGCTCCCCCTCCCTTTACTGAGAGCAAAACGGGAAGGAAACCCGGGTTGGACTTTTAAAGGAAAGGAAACCTGACAAGCAAGATGATGAGCAAATAGAGCAAAGAAGAAAGGAGAGTGTGCGGGCACGCACATAAAACACAAGCCTAAGGGCCAGGTTGTATTCTCAGCCCTGAGCCTCAAAAAGTACCTCTGGGTTTAAAAGAGAAGAAAAGCACCGGAGCCAGGCTTCCCTGGATTGAAGTGAATGGCACAAAGCAATGGGATGATTAGAGCCTTCCCAGGATGCAATGCAACTTCCTCCAGGCGCCAAGGGGGAAAGGACCCCTCTTAACCCGGTCCCCGGTGCTCCCTTCTCAGCCTCCGAGGTTCAAAGGGATGCGGCTGGCGGATGCGCAGGCCAGGTGGCCCTGCCCAGCGGGGCTGCGGCCACGAATGGGCCTCCTCTCCTTGTTCTCGCCTCGTTGCCCGTCTTTGGAGCCTCGCTGAGAAGGATGGAAAACGGGGCCAAACCTGAGATGAAAGTGCCTGTAATCTCATAAAAGAGCCAGGCGGAGGCTCTGAAAGGCACAGAGGAATCGGCACCTGCCATTTGCACTTCAAGGCAGGCGGTTTGAAACCCACCAAGGCAAGAGGCCTGACTGTCCTTCCCCATCAGTGTGCCCGGGCTCAGGAGAGCAATGGCCCCGGGGACCAGAGGGTGCTGGTCGGTCAGTTGTGTATCCCGTGGGCTGCAGGAGGATGAAGGGAGGCAGGTAAATCATCAAAGCCCCAAGCTGGAAATCCACATTTAGGGGAGCTGAGACTTAAAAACCCATCACCTCCATTCCTTGCCTGACACAGTATTTATCTCTTTCCTTGGCCTTCAGGCCACACAGTACAATGGGGAAAATAACCCACTACCACCAGTGAATCATTTCCCAAGGCATCACAAAATGAGACTCTGCCAGAAATGAGAAAAGAATGAGCCTGCTTTTGATGGGACACAAACGGAGGCTTTGCTGCTTTTATTTGCTATCCCGAGAAATTCTGCAGCCTGCTAGAACCCGAGGTTTGCCCAGGCTCCTGTTAACCACCCATAACCGGGAGAGGAAATGTTTTCCCACAGCAGAAAGCCAGGAAAGGAAAAGCAGAAAAAGATGGGTGATTTTCCAAGCAAATTCCCCAAATGATCAGTCCAGGACCTCTGACAAATTTCTGACAAAGTCATCTTCTATTTTCCATAAATGATCTAGGAGGAGGACTTGGGGAGATCCACAGGCTTGAAGAGAACATGTTGTCCTTTCTGGGTGTGAATCACCATGATGGTGGGAGAGGCCTCAGGGGCCACAGGAGGTAGAGCGAAGTGGGAAGAAGTCTGAGTTCAGAGTCACGCACCCTGATGGCGTGACGCAGCTGTGTTCGTAACATGTGGCCTCTTGGTTACCCGCTGGACCTCCGGCAAGGCTTGCGCATGGAGAGGGCCCCCTGAAAGGGCACTGGAAGACCTGAATGCTCTTCCTGGTATCGTTCCTAACAGGTGTAGCTACATCACCTGCAAGGCATGGGCACTGAATAGGATGAGCTCTCAGGATTCAGCTCCAGCCCCCAGGGCTCTGAGATGCTAACAGCTGGTTCAAGAAAGGTGAAAAAGCAGAATCCTGGAGATTCCGTGGCAAGTGGGGGAAGGGTGCCCAGTAGGTGCGCAGTCATGGCTGCAAAGAACCAGCTACAGCAGACTCAGCCTAGAGTCAGGTTCCGGGAAGGCAGGGAAGAAAGCAAGATGCTCCCCTTTGGGAAAAACATTAAAATATTTGCCGCAGGAACCATCAAAAAGAGAGATGTGCCTCCCCACAAAGACAGAGCAGTTTCTCTGGGAACAACTGAATTGTAGACTCTGAACATCAGAAAAATCTAAGAAAAGATGAAAAAGCTTAGATAACAAAGCAATAGGGAGAAAACCACTTCTCTAGGAGCTGAAGGAGCATCTGAATTAACCTGTAAGGTTTACTAGGAAGGAGAGGATTGTAAGAAATCGGTTGCAAGTTTTAATTAGTTGGGGTTTTGATAAGTGGTGGATCTTAGAAGCAGTAAAATGCCAAGTGATGGGCCTGAAAGGGCAGGTCTCATGAACCAGGGACAAGGTGGGCATTTCGCTCCGGCAGTGGCATATAATGAGCTTGAAACTAGGCCAGGGCTGAACTGGGGCCGCAGGCGTGGCTGAGAAATAACCAGTGGGGCCCTTGTGCCTGTCAGTCGTAGACAAATACCATCTGCTCTGGCTGCTGCCCGCTAGGCCCCCTTCTCTCTCTGTTTTACCGTTTGTGGTTACGGTGACCTGACTGGTAGGAAGAAAGTGCCTTTAGTGTCCTTCTGTTCCTCTGGCTCAGTACATGCTGCCATGGTGGCCCAGGCAGCCTGGCAGAGAGCTGGCTGCCAGGAACAGACAGCAGGTGAGAGCAGGCGCTCCCCAGTGCTGTTTGCTGGCTTGCCTTCTTCCTTCCCCAGCCTCCCCTGAGCACCTCCAAGGTGTCAAGGACTGTGCTAGGTGCTTTGACTCTGACAATAAGCAATTTTTCCTTCCTGTGTTCAAGGAGGAGACAGGTTAGAAGACAGGCAGAGATGTGACGGTAGATTATGTTCTGTGAATGAACAGAAAAGAAAGGAGTATAGAGCAAAGAATGGGTAGGTTCTATAGGGGTGGAGATCAGGAAAGGCTTGCACCAGGAGCCCACTGAACTCATGAAGGTCATAGTTAATAGGATGGAGTCACCTGTGGACTTGGAACTTGCTGGACACTATCCTTCCGGTCAATAATTGATAGTGTCACAATCTTTCTTTTGTCATTAAGAGGTAGTTGGCTCAGAAAAGAGCCATGAGTGACTTAAAGCACATGCTCTGTGGTCTGTGAGCAAGACCAAGCCAGAAGGGCACCACATTCAGGCTCCACTGCAGATGCTGCCCAGACTTCTCAATTAGTCCTGTCCTGTCAGTCCTCTGATTGGAGGGTCGCTCAGGACACAGCCCCTCACTCAGTCTTTGCTCTCTGCTGGTTCCCATCATGAAGGGCAGGACGAGAACCACACGACTGCTGAAGAACTTCCTCACCTGCCTGACTCCTGGGAGTCTCACCCCTGCCAACAAGTCTTCTAGGCTCAGCTAAGGCTGTGGATGAATTTTTTTCCCTCAAAACCTACCTAGCTCTGAGGCAGACAGGCTTGTGAAAGCATGATCTCTGGGGGCATGGAAGCTGCTGAGAAATAGTGGCTAGGCTTCGGAGATGGGCAGAACCGAGTTCTAATCTGGGTTTCTGCCATGCAAACGTCTGAACGTGAACGTTCACAGCAGCGCTATCCTAATCATCAAAAACAGGAAATGTCCGTCAACTGATGCGAGATACAGTCTTTATCCATACAATGGGGTCCTACTTGGCAGAAAAAAAAAGCATGAAGGGCACATGCTACAAAACATGATGCTAAGTGAAAATAAACCAGTCACAAAAGACCACATAACTGTATGACTGCATTTGTAAGAAATGTCCAGAATAGGCAAATCTATAGCAACGGAAAGCAGATTAGTAGTTGCCAGGAGCTTAGGGGGAGGGAGGCCTGGGGGAAGGGAGGGAATTGGGGAGTGACTGCACAGGGGTACCAGGTTTCTTTTGGGGTGATGGAAATGGTCTAACATTGTGCTGGGGGCGCGCAACTCTGGAATAGAATAAAACCTGCTGGGTGGTGCACTGTACCTGGTGCATTACACGGCATGTGAGTGGTCTCTCAGTAAAGCTGGTATCTTTACACCTCTTCCTGGCTCCCACTAGACTGAGGCTGACAAAAGCGAGGACCCCTTTCTTTTGTCCGCCTCTGTCTTCTGAGGACCTGGCACACAGTAGCCGCCTTTATATTTGCTAGTGAATGAATACAGAGCCTTGGGCAAGCCCCTTAGGTTCTTTCAGCCTCAGTTTCTGCATCTGCAAAGTGGAGATAAGACACCTCTTGCAAAGGGCTGCTGATTAGGAGACAGCACTACAGGCTGTTGGGTGTGGGGCACACAGCTGGGCTGATTAAAGGGTGGTCCCTGGATTTGCGACCATTGACGAGGCTACACAGGCTGGGTCCCTGCCACTGGGAATGCTGTTTTGTAGCCACACACCCAGCTCTTATCACACATCCATTCTTAGAGCCCAGTGGCCACGCTGTCACACACAGCAGCCTGCAGGCGGCCGGAGTCAGCTTGTAAGAGGCTGCTCCTGCGAGTGCCCCAGCCAGCAGGAGGCTGGTGGACACAGCAGACAGCCATTTGCTGTTTCTGTCAAGAGGGGCCTCTGACAGCCTCTCCCAGACTGTCTGTCACTGCCGGTCAGGGCTGACGCCAGCTCCGAGGCCACACTGCCCACGAGCAGCACACGCGGAAAAGGCATGGTATTTTCAAAACAGTCAGCTGCGTGAGGGTCAAGGCTGTGGCCATGGGAAGCCAAGACAAGTGGAGAGACTGCAGAAGAAAGGAAAGTGCTTGTTCCTCTTTAAACAAAGGGCCCTGCATTTTCGTTTCCCCCTGGACCCCACGAATTATGTAGCTAGCCCTGCCTATTAGACCGATTTCACACCTACTTGGTGAATTGTGACTGACAGTTAGAAAAACACTGTCCCAGGTAGCTGACTGAACTGCAAGCTTTCCTCCAACAGACTGACATTTAGATCCCAGTTCCACAGCGAGCTGGCTGTGTGACCGTGGGCCAGTCACTCGGCTCTCACCTTCTGTGTCTTCATCTGCAAAACCAGGATAAGGATAGGATTCACCGCTAGAGTGGGGTGAGGCCTGACTAAACAAGGAAACATGCAAGGGCAGTGCCCTGGATTTAAGAAAGCAAAGGGTAATGGTGACTGCTGGGCCTTCCGGTCTGTGGCCTGGCTCTCATTTTTCTCACTTTGAGTTACTTCTCTGAGGACAGGATTTCTGAGCTGGGTTTTGAGGTGCAAGCAGGAGTTTACCAGGTGAATGAGAGAGGGAAGGAGAACACTGGGCAGACAGGCTATAGAGCAGAGGTTCGGAGGCATGGTATGTTTAAGGGAAATGGGAGCAGACCAGTTTGACAGTGTGCACTTCTGGGAGTTGGGAGGTGAGCCACTGGGAAGCAGGGGGAGGGGTGGTGGGAGGGGCTTATCCTAGGGATGCGGGCCTTGGGCAACACTGACTCACCTGATAGCCAATGAAGGCAGGGAGGGCTTTAGACTGGCAAGCACAAGAAACCCCTGTGCTTTCCAAGGTCACCCTGGGGTGGGATGGAAGATGGATGGAAGAGGGTAAAACTGGAGGCTTCACGAAGAGGCTAGGCATGAGATGCAAGGCCCTGCCAAAGAGAGTGACAGTAGGGCCGAAAGCTGGGGTTGACGGGTCACCAAGGAGGTCGGCGCAAATGTGGGAGGCGATGTGAGTGGAAGCAAGAGGGAGGAGAGGTCTAGGAGAGGGTTACTAATAAGAAGGATGAGTATTTAGTCTATTTTTAGAAACCTCCAGGGATGCAAAGTCTATACATGACCCTAAAGAGCAATGAATAATCACAAAGTTTTTAACTTTTCGAACTCCTTTTGGCTACCAAGCCCCAATCAGATAAACTTTCTTTAAGCTGCTGTGTGCAGGTGAGTCCTAACCACCACTGGCTCAGAGCCACAGATTTCTGGAACAAGGTAGAAGATGTTTTCAATTACAGAACAAGTTAGAATGAAGTGGCATCTGTGGAAGGAGGAAATCACCAAGGAAGATTGAAAACGTGGTGAATCCACTGCCCCCTGGGCAAGGCACGTCTCCATCTGCCAGCGGAGTGCAGGTTGGCCTGGGAAGTGTGCTCAGAGCACAGAGGACCAATATCGTGTTAGTTGCTCAGTCATGTCTGACTCTTTGCGGCCCCATGGACTATGCAGTCTGCCAGGTTTCTTTGTCCATGGGATTCTCCAGGCAAGAACACTGGAGCGGGCTTCCGTTAAAGCAGATCAGACCAGGAGCCAAACATCGTCTTCTGAAAGCAACTCCAGGAACGGCCGTCTTTTTTGGAAGGTGTGAGTCCTTTCTCTGCTTTCTCACTTTGCAGTTATTACCCTAGCTGCAGCCATCACTGGCGAGCGGTTTTTGTGTTTGATTGGGGTATAGCTGCTTTACAACGTTGTGTCAGTTTCTGCTGTACAAAGACATGAATCAGCCATATGTATACATACATCCCCTCCCTCTGGGACCTCCCTCCCCCGCTATCCCGCCCATCTAGACCACCACGAAGCACTGAGCTGAGCTCCTCATGCTATACAGACCTTCCCCCTAGCTTTCTGTTTTGCACATGGCAGTGCATATGCGTCAATCCCAATCTCCCAGCTCACCGCCCCCCCCGGCCCCCACCAGTGACAAGTGGTTTGTAAATGCTCTGAAAAATTAATTTTGGAGCTGAAGTCTCTGATACTTGAGTGCTAGTTAGGTGTGAGACAGATCCTTTTTACAGTTTAAGGTCAAATAAAAAGGATGACGGTGATAATGAGAGTTTTCCATGTGGACAGGGTTTTAAAGTTTACACAACACTCCTGTCTCATTTGTGTTCACAACAGCCCTGAAGGATCAAGGGGGGAAGAACTGCCATCCAATTTCACCCATCGAGAACCTGCGCCATCTGTGAAAGGAGTTACATGGTCGCAGGGCGAGTATAGAGGGAGGTCCTGTGTCTTTTGCCATCTGTCCTCCCATCACGCTGTTAGCCAGGGAGACCCTAAACTATATGGAGAATGTGTCTGTTTGAGAAATGCAGCAACAGGCATTAGAATTAGTTTGGTGGGGTTTTTTTTAGATTAAAAAAAAAAGTGAACCATTTTTAAAGTCTTTATTGAATTTATTATAGTATTGCTTCTGTTTTATGTTTCGCTTTTTTGGCCATCCTCAGCTTCCTGACCAGGGATAGAACCTATACCCCCTCTACTGAAGGCAAAGTCTTAACCACTGGACCATCAGGGAAGTCCCTGAATTAGTTTGGTTTGGAATTAAAAAACCATGCCATACTTTGGTGATGCTTGTCATGTGCCTTTCACTGGGCTCTATGCTGGGGAGGCTGGTATAAAGGAACTAACTCATCTATGTCTTTTGAGTACTTAAGATCCAGGCGTTTTATGTAGCTTGGATTTCATTAACTTCTCACAGCACCCTTATAAGGTGGGTGTCATTATGGGGAAACATCCTCTGACCTGACGTGCAAGCTCTGGGCCTCCATACGAAGAGGCCGGGAAGTTTCAGTATAGCTGCACGTCTGCCATTTTCCCAACACTCCTGGGAGGTTTCCTATTTTGAGGAACCTGAGGCCAAGAAGGGTTTAAGCAAGTTAATGATAGACCCCTAGGATGGGAGCAGCCTTTATGCTCTGTCCTTTTTAGTTAAAACCATCTTCAGTTCTTTGGGACTTCCTTGGTGTCCAGTGGTTAAGAATCTGCCATCCATTGCAGAGGACATGCATTTGATCCCTGGTTGGGGAACTAAGATCCCACATGTGGTAGGGTAACTAAGCCTGAATACTTTGCAGCTCGTGTGCTGCAATGAACATTCTGCATGCCGCAACTAAGATCCAATGCAGCTAAATTAAAAAAAATTTTTTTTTAGAATTTTTTAATTTCACCAGCAACATCTGATTTTTCTAAAAATCTAAACGATAACAGGAGTGTTCAGGGGAAAATGATCCTCCACTTCTGCTTCTCTATTTCCACTTCCCCCCACAGAGCTAACTGCTTTTAACGGTTTGATGTCTATCCTTTTCCCAAGCACAAACACACCCACACACAGAGATTATTTTTCACAAAAGGGATTGCACCAGATGCATTATTCAGCAATTTGCGTTATTCACGTCACCATGTATCACAGTTACCATTCCCCATCCACACGTTAAGAGTAATCCTTATCCTTCTGGCCAGATTTCATTGTCTGAAGGTAGCATACGCCACTCCCCTATGACTAGACTCTTAGGCTGTCTTCAGTTACTTGTGAATTCTGCACTGAACATAGTTGTAAACGTAACAGATCCCTGAGCTGTAAGCTCTCAGTAAACATTCGCTAAATTCTTAGCTTCCTTATCTGGCTTTATTTAACCAATGGCTTCTATTCAATTCCTATTGTGTGTCAGTTGCTCAGTCAAGTCCGACTCTTTGCAACCCCATGGACTGTAGCCTGCCAGGCTTCTCTGTCCATGGAATTCTCCAGGCAAGAATACTGGAGTGGATTGCCAGTCCCTTCTCCAGAGGAACTTCCCAACCCAGGGATTGAACCCTGTTCTCCTGCATTGCAGGCAGATTCTTTACCGTTTGAGCTACAGGAAAATCTGTATTCAATTCCTATTGCTACCGCTCATTTCAAAGAGCTGGAGTTAACTATGTCTCAGACTCTCAGCCATGATGAAAACTGGTTACGTTCACGGTCCACTGGTGATACTTACCTAATCCAACGTTGAATTTGGGTTTAGATAGATAGGGTTTCCCCAGTGGCTCAGATGGTAAAGAATCTACCTGCAATGCAGGAGACCTGGGCTTGATCCCTGGGTCAGGGAGATCCCCTGGAGAAGGAAATGGCTACCCACTCCAGTATTCTTGCTTGGGAAATCCCATGGACAGAGGAGCCTGGCAGATTACAATCCACGGGGGTCACAACAAGTCAGACACAACTGAGTGACTAGTACCCATAATTTTATTTTTAAACTTTTAAAAATTAAATTAAAAATTTTTTTTGGCTGTGCTGGGTCTTTAGTCCTGCATGCGGGTTTCTCTAGTTGTCACCACAACCAGAGTAGCAGGGGCTACTCCCTAGTTGTGGTTTGCTGGCTTCTCATGGTGATGGCTTCTTGTTGCAGAGCATAAGCTATAGGCTCATGGGCTCAGTAGTTGCCCCATGGCGTGTGGGATCTTCCCAGACCAGGGATCAAACCCATATCCTCTGCATTGGCAGGCAGATTCTTTACCACTGAGCTAATAGAGAAGCCCACCACTGGGCTTTCTAACATAGCCTTTTCTACATGCCAGGCATTGTTCGAAAAGCCTTACATGTATGAACCCTCCAAACAACTACATGATGTACGTACCATTTCTAACAACCACCTGAGGTAGGTACCCTTTCTACCTCTGAGGAAACAGAGGCACAGGGAGACCATGAAATTTGCCCACAGTCACACAGCTAGTATGAGCAGAGTTGGATCTGCAGCTAGGCCACGTGGCAAAGGACCGTTATGTCCTGCTTGCCTGACTCCTCCTAACAGACCTAAGCCTCTCTAGCGACAGAGCTCCATCTCATGCATGTTTGTATCCTTACCAGCTACCGCAATGCAGGCACACAGTAAGTCTGAAACACATGTTGGATCATTTGGATTCCCTTGGGAGGGCAGTCTACTGGCCACCTGCCCTGTTCCAGCTATATTCTGAGCTCATGAAGTCCCTTGAATTTGCAGCTGATCTGAAGTAGGTTGATGCCAGGCTGTAGGCTTCTCATTTTGTTTCATGCACAGAATACAAATTCAAGGGGGTATAGAGCTATGAATAATTTCTACTGGGGCAGACTTTTTCCATCTGGGGACCTGCGTTTTCAAGTAACTTGGATCCTTGAAACAGGAGATTGGCAAATGCGTTTTTAGCACCATTTTCTGAGTCCAGTGGTGACTTGAAAGGCTTATCCAAGTGGGATGAAGGCACCAATATAACCCAGTGGTTCTCCATGTGGATGAGTCTGTCCCCCTGGAGGACGTCTGGCAACATCTGAAGATGTTTCTGGTTGTCATAACAGCAGGGGTTGGAGGGCACTACAGGTATCTAGACGGTAGAGGCCAGGGGGTACTGTGTCATCCTACAGTGTGAGGATAATCCATCACGACAAAGAGTCAGCCAGCCCCAAATGTCAATAGTGCTGAGGCTGACAAATCCCAATGAGCCAAACGGCCCCCCAACCTACATGTACAAGAGGTTCTAAAGAGGAAGCACTGCTCAACGATTAAATTAGGTTTTATGAGACTCTATTCCCAGAGAGCAGGCATCAATCACTGGGGGAAAAATAGAAAGGCGCCTTCTATGCCAAAGCTTTGTTTGGGCGCATATTCTGAGGCAGTGCTTTGAGAAGTAAGGTCCTAAGAACCTCTTACCATGAAGCTACCAGGGAAGCCTATTAAAATGCAGATTCCATGGCCTCCCTCAAACCCACTGTATTAGGCTCTGTTGGTGAGACTATGAGGGATCTATGGTTTTAGGACACCCCAAAGTCATTCGTGTGCACACTGACATTTTTCTTTCATTCTTCCAGGAATAGGGGAGATAAATTGGGGGGTGGGGGAGGAGTGTGGCAGACAAGACCATATGCATGGTGGTTTTTAAAAAGTTAACTGAAAATGCTCACATTTGAGCGTGGTTCCTCTAACTTCAGTCATCTGCACCACCCTGTCGTGAGTTATGCCCTAGACAAATACCACCCATTCTCTTTTCTTAATAAAAGAAATTGTTTTGCAAAGTCTAGCATCATTCTAAGCAGTAATATGTATCACAACAGGTTACAACATAACACAGGTTATCTTTTTTCCTATTACTCTTGAGAATATATACCTAACCATGAAAATGATCAACAGCCATCCAGGTCACTTAAAATCAGCATGTGGTACGTGTAAGAGGCAATGCCTTATGGCAGAGCAATTACTGTCTGCCAGGAGAATGCTGGTAACAGTGCCTGTAAGGCAGACATGCATGGCTCTTCATTTGGAACCTCCTTTTCAGGCATGGATGACAAGCTCCAATGCTTCCTGGAGGAGGAGGAATAGAGTGGGCAATGCCATATGCACCTGACCGTGACATTGCGGCCTCATCCACAGCTGCCAGCTCCCATCTTTGAGCCTCTGAAAACAACCAACTTAAACCCAGCATGCAGGGACAAAATGAAGGACCAATACATTTTGAGCCTCAGAAATTGGAACCCACATGTATGATGAGCAGAAGTTATGTTCCAAGCATAAACTGGTCTCCACAATCATCTTTCTGTTCCCAGAGTGCCCCCTGCTTTTTAGGGGGTGGGGGACAGAGGGAAAAGCCTGATACATTGAAGGCTGCAAAACAATTCATGTCTCTGCAAAAAATCTGAACAAATATCCACTGTTTTTCACCGACATCTTTTCCCAAAAAGCCTAAACTTGACACAACATTAGTTTTATCTGGGCTCTGCACCCAGCCCACCTTGCTACAAACCCAGCAAATACCGCACGGAATTACGAGTGCGCCTGTACTACCTAACACCATTTTATTTTTGTGTTTCCCTCCAATTTGCATCAAGCTGGCGGCATAATTTTCACCTCAGGTGAAAGTTCTTTGCCTTCGTTATTTCCTACTTGAAATACATTGATTTTCCATGTAAGTCAGGAGATGGGGAAGTGGCATGGGACGTGTGACTGTGGAATTGGGTGAAGAGGCGGGAAAGACATCACATTCTAGACTCAGGTAAGACGGATGCAGAGAGAGAAAGAAAAGAAAACGTGTGAGAGCATTTCTCTTCGGGGACTCAGACAGGAGTGGTTCTGAAGGAGGCCATAAATGGACACCCTCTTGCTCCAGCCTCATAAGCCTTGTTATTTAAGCAGCTCCCCTCTTTGTGCTGTTGGAAACCATGCCTGTTTGGCTACAACCAGAAAGACAAGACAGGGTATGAACAAATAGTTAACAACTAGGTTCCATGTGTTGAGGGCAAATTCTTACTCCCATTGAGCAGGAGTGGGGAAGAAACGCAGTGAAAATGTATGTCAGGAGTCTGGGGAGGGAGGTCCAAGAGAGGGGAGATATGTGTCCACTTATAGCTGATTCACTTTGTTGTATTTCAGAAACCAGCACAGCACTGGAAAGCAACTATGTGTGTAATGTATGCTTAGTCGCTCAGTCGTGTCCAACTCTTTGTGATGCCATGGACTATAGCCTGCCAGGCTCTTTTACGCATGGAATTTTCCAGGCAAGAATATTGGAGTATGGTACCATTTCCTACTCCATGAGATCTTCCCGACCCAGGGATGGAACCCACATTTCCTGTGCTTCCTGCATTGAGAGGTGGATTTTTTACCACTCTGCCACCTGGGAAGCCTAAAAGCAACTACGGTGGTGGTTGGTGGTTTAGTCGCTAAGTTGTGTCCAGTTCTTGCGATCCCATGGACTGTAACCTGCTAGGCTCCTCTGTCCATAGGATTTCCCAGGCAAGAATACTGGAGTGGGTTGCAACTATACTGCAATTAAAAAAAAAAAAAAAGTCTATGTCAGGGAGAAGTGCTCTCAGTGCTGTGGGGGAGGGTTAAGAGGCAGATGAGAGGGTCCATGTAGGAGATACAGGAAGACTAGCTCAGGGCAGGGAAGATAAAAATATCCAAGATGCTCCCAGCTGGAATTCCATGAGGGTGTGGCTGAGAACCTGCACTCATAGGGTTTGGTACTTCGGACCCGGTAGGGATTTGGTACAGGTGTGCTGAGCAGGTATAGCTGTTCTGTGGATGGAACCCCCTAACCCTGGACACCCAGGACTTCTGTAAAATTGTGACATGATCCAGGGAGTCAGTACTGGACAAGTCTGTGCAAAACCACTGCTCAACTGGAAGAACGAGGCTGGGAACAGGTCCTACTCGGCCAGGGCGGGTGGAGTAGCCTCAGGACCAGCTTGCCTGGGCACACATCTTGGCTGCTCTCCGGGGAGTCACCTCCATGAGTGACATGGCTCCCCTGCACCTCGATTTTCTCATCTGAGAAAAAAGATCATGATAAGGGGGTCTGTAACACACGATCCTTGTGCAGCTTTAAGGGAGTTAAGACTGGAAAGTGCAGAGAACAGGGCTTGGCACACAGAGCGCTAAGTAAGTGTCAGCTGCTCTCATTTTTCTGTGGGCAGGACAGATTGGGTTCATTTAGTCCTATTCAGACTAGAAGCAAAAAATGACCTACAATGTGCAGCCTGTAATGCAGGAAGGCAGGTTGATTGGGCTCAGTTCTGCCTTTGACATTGGAATTCAAGCCTACAAACTCCACTTGTTTCAAAAGAGTTGATTATCTTTTCATCCATTTTTACATCCTTTTCTAAGAATGGATAGTGAGTAACAGCACTATGTCCGTGATGGACAGTAGCACTTTTCTACTGATGGTTAACACTACCACAACCACCATCGCCACCTGTCCCTGAGGCTTTTTCCACCATTTCCTCATCTCCCATTTTTAAGTTTTCTTGGTTGTTCACCAGAATGAAAAGAGCTTTGGAATAAAAAGGACCTGGCTCGCTAACTTCATAGCTGTGCAGCCCTGGGTAAGCCACGCCCCCTCTCTGAGCTTCCGTTTCCTCATCTGTAAGATGGGTTTCTGATAACAACTGGGGATGACTACACGAAGTGCCTGGAAAGGGCTTGTCACATGCACGGAGATGCTGAGTGCACGGTGGCTTGTCGTCATGGTACAGACAGGTCAGTGGGCACCCAGCACTGCCACCCCTTGGAATGAAGGTCCTGAAATGTACTGTTCACTTGAAGAGGATGGGCAGCCATGACTTTTCATGAGGTTAGGCTTCCAGGTTGAACAATCTGAGATCTCAGAAAAGCCCAAACGTGGCCTTGCAGTGACTTGACCAACACACCTGGCAAGAGGACCCAACCTGTCCTCTGCACAGTGGAGGGGACCTGTCGCTACATCTAGACTGCTCATCTCCTGGTCCATACTCCCAGTTGTTCCGGTTTAACAGAACTGACTCGGGTTTGAGATAGGGGGTTTCACCACTGACTAGCCTGAAGGAAAAACAAAGTCTTAGTTCTTTGTCAGGAAAACACAAAAATCACTCCATGTATGAGGCTGTGTCCTGGAATGAGAACCTGCTCTTTAGCTTTCTTGCTCTTTCAACAATCTACTTCAGTCAATGGAAATGAAATTGCTCCATTAAATTTCTAAATGTCGCATTAAAAAAACAAAACAAACAGACAAAAACCTCCCAGTCTGAAGGATATAAATCCCACACTGAATAGTGAGACATGATGTTTTCCAGAAACAATAGACTTGATTTTCAGAGTAAGAAATGTAATCATTAGGACCACCTCAGAATATCAGGGTTTTGCTGCACTTTTGAAGGAAAGAATAAAGCTATGGTGCTGGACTGCGGGGAGTCACAGTGGTTACCACTGGAACAAGATTACTTAATTCTAGTGAACAACCCTCTTGGTATGTACTATATTATTCCCATTTCATAGATGACAAAACTGAGGCACAGTGAGGTCAGTAACTTGCTGAAGGTGATATAACCAGTGTATTTTTAAATTTTATTCATTTATTTATTTTTGGCTGCACTGGGTCTTCATTAACACGTGTGGGCTTTCTCTAGTTGTGGTCAGCAGGGGCTACTCTCTTATTGTGGAGCATAGGCTCTAGGGTGCAAGGGCTTCAGTAGTTGTGGTACACGGGCTTAGTTGCCTTGTGGAATCTTCCCGGACCAGGGATTGAACCCATTCCCCTGTACTGGCAGGTGGATTTTTAACCACTGAGTCACCAGGGAAGTCCCAGGACATCAGGTTTTAAAGCATGTTCCCATATGCTGGCTATTTGAAAGGCCATCCAACCTTGTTAATTTCCTCTCCAACTCACTGCCATGGAAACAGACTCAGAGAGGTTAAACAACTTCCCTGAGGTCACACCCATTAACTCCTAATCCCCAGGCAGTCCTCTCCTTGAAGTCCTGTAATCAAATCTACACAAAGCCGGGGGAGGGTGGCAGGAAGCTTCAGACGTAAACAAAATTCTCTCCTTTCCTAGCACTGTGCTCCAACCAGGGGAGACAGTCCCTCACAGCAGAGCAGGGACTGGCTTCAGAGCCAGCAAGTGGTGCTGTGACCCTGCCCAAGCGACTTACTGTCGCTGAGTCTGGGTGTCCTGGTCTATAAAATGGTGTAACAGGAGGCGCTAGTGGTACAGAGCCCACCTGCCAATTCAGGAAACAGAAAGAAACCTGGGTTCAATCCCTGGGTCGGGAAGAGCCCCTGGAGGAGGGCATGGCAACCCACTCCAATATTATTGCCTGGAGAATCCCATGGACAGAGGAGCCTGTCGGGCTGCAGTCCACGGGGTCACAGAGAGTCAGACACGACTGAAGCAACTTAGCACGCAGGCATGCAGCGACTTTGCCTCTTCATGGCTAGATCCCCAGTTGCATAATATTTGGCCATAGTAGATGCCCAATAAATGTTTTTTAAAAGCATGAATGGATAAATGAACCAAAAAGGTCCCACTTCACAGTGTTTCTGTAGGAATTAAACAAGACTGCATGCATGGCGCATAAAATGGAGAACAAGTGCTCAAAACATGCCAATCACCTCCATCACTGTGTCACAGGCGTTCATATTCATTATCTTGATTTATCCTCCCCAGAATCCCATGAAATATGTCTGGCATCAAATGGGCAAAAGGGAACCAGAGAAGAGAGCAGAGAGTGAAAGAATTCTTAGAGAAGAGCTTATCCATTTTAATAAAAATTGTACCTTCAATAAAAGGGTCATAGAAAAGAGCTATACAAGAGCTGTGGGAATTGGGCTTCGGATCTAGACTGGTGAGTGTTTCTGCCTCTCTCCTGAGTCCTCCTCCTTCGAGGGGGCATCCCAGGACCTGGTAGGGTGGGCCCCCCACCCCTGCATTCGCCATTGGCCCCTCCTGTCTGCAGAGAGCTCCGGCCGAGACACTGAGTGCCCAGCTGTGCTCTTACCGAAGATAAGAGTAATCCTAATGAATTACAGCCTGATGACTCACTGATTGCAGGAGAGAGAAAAATTAAGAGTGAGCTGATTGAAACTCTTAATAAAGCTTATTCTTTGGGGGAGGGTCTGACTTGGCAGGTGGGAGGACTGAGTCTCTTCCTGGGATCTGATGGGAAATTTTTAAAGATTGTCCTAATGATCACACTGCAGAAGACTCTCCTCTATGTGTACACTGGTCGCAGCATTTTTCACACAATTTCAAAACTGCCTGGCTGCTAGATTGTGGGCACCTAAAGGGCATGCACCTTACTCCCTTGTTGCTTGACATCTAGCATCCTGAATGTGTGTGTGTGTGTGTGTTATTTGTTCAGTCGTGTCTGACTCTTTGTGACCCCATGGACTATAGCTCGCCAGGCTCCTCTGTCCATGGATTTTTCAGGCAAGAATACTGGAGTGGGTTGCCATGCCCTTCTCCAGGGGATCTTCCCAACCCAGGGATTGAACCCAGGTCTCCCGATTGTAGGCAGATTCTTTACCATTTGAGCCACCAGATATGAAATGTCTGGTCCATATTGGAGACATAAGGAGTCTAGGTGCTAGTGAGATGAACAGCAAAACAGCAGAAAGAAGCAGGAAAAAAAATGCTACAGGGTGAGAATGCACAGATTTGTTTATGAATTCCAACTGTAAAAGGAAATACAGAAATTGATTGCTGATATGTGAGCCATGCAAAGCCAATTATGCTGGAAGTAATCCCAGCGGCCACACCCTCTTCCTGTGCAGCTCAGCAAGCATCTCCTGCAGTGCCTCTGAAGAGAAGCCAGCTCCCCTGCAGAAGCCTCACCCCCAGGTGTCCCTTCCTCTGAAAGCGCCTTTCCCCATCTAATATAATTGCAAATGTCCTCGCCAGGGCTCACATCTCCCCTATGATGTGATTACTTTGGCTCTTCAGTCTGCCCCCACCTGTATGTCCCCTTTAACGAGACAGGGGAGGGCAACAGGGAGACACGTGTCAACATGAACTGTCATTTAATGCAGCTCCTTGGTGATGGCCCTGGGGAGGGGGATGAGGGAAATCAATGTGGGGGTGTTGGAAGATAACATGAGAAGGAAGGACAGATGCTGAAGCTCCAATACTTTGGCCACCTGATGCGAAGAGCCGACTCACTGGAAAAGACTCTGATGGTGGGAGAGACTGAGGGCAGGAGAAGGGGACGACAGAGGATGAGTTGGTTGGATGGCATCATTAACTCAATGGACACGAGTTTGAGCAAGCTCTGGGAAACAGTGAAGGATAGGGAAGCCTGGCGTGCTGCAGTCCATGGGGCCGCAAAGAGCTGGACACGACTGAGCGACCGAACAAGAAGAATCTGAAGCCTTCTGGAACAGATGAAAAAAACACCTCTCTGGATTTTCTGCCCTTGGTTGAAGCTCAAAGTAGTGCCCTTGACTCACTCAGAGCAGTGCCATTCACGCACTTCTTGAGGACACACTCTGTTGGGCACGGTTCCAGACACAGAGGACCAGAAATGACCAGGACAACAGCCAGGTCGTCGTGTGGGTTTCTCTGTGAGTGAGTGGAGGACTAGGGTCAAGATAACTAAGACGGATTTAAAAAAAAAGGTGACAAGGCAGAACTAAGAAAGTGGCTTGAGAAAGAGGAGTGCCACTTTGCTTCCCGTGCATGACATCACCTTAGAAAGGAGGGGAAGATGCAAGGTGGGGCAGCTGGAAAGAGTCCTCAGAACAATTCATTTTCGCACTTTCTGAAAGAGGCAAGTGGCTGTTTCTGGCCTCTGAAAGCAGCAGGCATTGACGCTGTCTGCAGGGCTGGAGGTGGCTCTTTTGGATCACGGGTTGCTCATGCTCATTTAAGAGTATGATGGCTGCTGCCGGGTCCTCATATTCCCCTTTGAATGAAGGCCCCTCTGGAGAAGCGGGGGTGGAGGGGGGACTTCTGCAGCTGCCTGGGAACCCGCCATGCAACTTTGGGTGAGAGAAGCAATCCAGGACCACCCAGGACGGAGGCCGGCTTCAGCTCTCAGGCTGGCCAGGGCCCGAGGGAAACACTGGTTGGCCTGGGTCACTGCTGCACACTACCCCATGATGAGCCCTGGTGGGCAAGCTGGGTAGAGGGTGGCAACACCCACAGGAAGAGACCCAGACACAGGGCGGGGGCTGTGGACAGGGGACCCTGGGAAAACCTTCCTGAGCCCAGGTCACCAGCTCCAGGCAGCTCCAAAGAACGTGGCTCCTTGCCCTTTTCCTCTGTCTTCTTCTGACACTTTCTTCCCCCCCCGCCCTTTCATTTGTGTATTTTCTTTTTTAAAACAAAGATAACACTGGTTTATAACATCATAGAGGTTTCATGTGTACAACACTGTTGTTTCCATTTCTAGTTATACTACAAGGTGCTCACTACCAAAAATTTAGTTTCCATTCATCACCCTACAGCTGATCCCTTTACCCAGGTCACCCTCCCTGCTAGGCTTTCAGACCAAATGAAGACAGACACGGAGATACAGAGTGGTTGTTACCAGAGGGGAAGGGATATTTTCATTTCTTGATGCATTTCTTCCGTTCTCTTTCCTTCTGTCCAGCTACACTCACCAATGACCCCCATTTCTCTTCCATTTCTCTCTCTCACACACAACACACATGACACACACACACACACGCGTGCGTACACAACGGCAGGCTCACGGGCCCAGCATTCATTAGAGCTGATTCACATCCCCTTCCAGGGCTCTGTGACACAGCTCACACGACCGAACCTCTCTGAGAGGCCATTTCCTTGTCTTCTAAAATGAAGATGATGCTAGGACCTTCTTCCTAGGGCTGTGGTGGGGACCAAATCTCTAAGGCTCAACACTGTACCTTCTTGGACCTGAGGTGTGCTGTTTGAGAGCTGCCGTTCCTTCCCAGGTCTTCTGTTAGAGCCGTGCCCACAGTAATGACAGTAACAAATTTTTATGATGTGTTTGCTGCTTTGGAAGCACTCAATAAGTGTTAGCTATTGGAATAAGTACTTTTGTTAATTCTGTTATATACCATATTGCTCAAATTAACTTAAAAAAATTCATAGACTAATATTCAGGGCAGGGCTCCCTCAGTGGCTCAGCGGTAAAGAATCTGCCCACAGTGCAGGTGACACCAGTTCAATCCCTGGGTCGGGAAGATCCCTCAGAGGAGGAAATGGCAAACCATTCCAATATTTTTGCCAGGAAAATGCCACGGACAGAGGAGCCTGACGGACAATAGGCTGTGGAGTTGCAAACAGCTGGATGCAACTGAGTGACTAAGTATGTAATATTTAGGGCAGTTTTAGTTTCATAGAAACAAACGTGCAGGAAGCAGAGTCTCCACATCCCTCCTCACCGCTCTTCCCCTAGTCTCCCCCACTGTTAGCATCCTGCACTAATATGGCATGTTTGTCACAACTGATGAAGCGATACTGATCCAACAGAACTGATCATTAACCGAAGTCCACAGTTTACAGGAGGGTTCACGCTGAGTACTGTTCATTCAATGCGTCTTGACAGATCTCTGATGACACATGTCCACCGTCACAGTCTCATACAGAGGAGTGTCACCACCATAGAAACCCCCTGTGCTCCACTATTCACCCCTCCCTCCCCGCCAACCCCTGGCAACCCGACCTTTCTGCTGCCCCTGTCCTTGTGCCTTTACCAGAACGTGCGAGAGCTGGCCTCATTCAATACGGAAGCACACTGGATTGTCTTCTTTCACTTACTAAGATGCATTTAAGGTTCCCCCATGTGTTTTCTCGGCCTGAGAGCTCCTTTCCTTGTGTGACTGAGTAACACCCCACTGTGCGGATGCACCATGGCTTGTTTATCTAGGCACTTACACAATGGCATTTCAGTTGCTTCCAATTTTGGGCACATGTTGCTTAACTTTTAATGGCATTTTTGTGCATTTTAATTAAAAGAAATATTTGCTTGAAACTGGCAGCCTTTCAGACATGCTGCTATAAATGTATGCGTACTTAACTCTTCATCAATGCCTTCCAAGTATATAGAGCAAGAAACTCCTGTATCAGGTGTAGACACCAGCAGAGCCCACCAGGCCACAAAGCCGATGCTCTGAACCACAGGGTTTTACAACAGGCATGAATAGGGTTAACCATTTCCCCCCAGCGTGGGACGTCTGTATTTAAAATTAGGGTCTCTCCCATAATTCATGCACCTCAGTGTTCACTGCACCTCATCAAAAGATACATGCACCCCACTGTTCATTGCAGTACTATTAACTGTTCACTGTCCACCATAGCCAAGACATGGGAGCAAACCTAACGTCTATCAACAGATGAACGGATAAAGAAGATGTCACTCAGACACACACACACACACACACACACACACACACAATGGAATACTACACAACCACAAAAAGAATGAAATAATGCCATTTGCAACAACATGGATGGACCTAGAGATTATTATAGCAAGTAAATCAGAGAAAGACAAATGTCATATGCTATTGCTTATATGTGGAATCTAAAAAAAAATGATACAAATTAACTTCTACTAGTAAACTAGTAGAAGACACACAAACATAGAAACTGAATTTATGGTTATCAAAGGGGGAGGGGGGAGGGATAAATTAGGAATTGGGGCTTAACATATACATGCTCCGTTCCGTTCTGTTCCGTCGCTCAGTCGTGTCTGACTCTATGCGACCCTGTGGACTGTAGCCTACCAGGCTTATCCATCCATGGGATTCTCCAGGCAAGAATACTGGAGTGGGTTACCGTAACATATACATGCTACTATATACAAAATATATAACCAATAAGTACCTACTTTATAGCACAGGGATCTTTACTCAGTATGTTATTATAATCTATAAGGGAAAAAAATCTGTAAAATAAAAAATACACAAAATCTGAATCCCTTTGCTGTACACCTGAAACTAACACAACATTGTAAATCAACTACACTCAATAAACTACAAGAAATAAAAGAAATTATGTTATGCCACCTGAGAAAAAACTCAGGATTTCTGAGCTTTGGCACAGTAGGTCAGCTAACTCTCTGTTGAGGGGGCCATCCTGCGTGTTGTAGGGTGTTCAGCAGCATGCTGAAATCCTTCACCCAGTAGACGCTAGGAGCAACCCCCTCCAGCTGTGACAACTGAACATGTCTGCAGACCTTGCCCATGTTGTCTGGGGGGACAAAGCTGCCCCCGCCTTCTCCCACTGCTGAAAAGCACTGTTTAAAATATGTTGTTATTGTCAGTGCTGTTACGATGAAGACTTTCAATGCCACTCCAAACCTCCAAAGCAACGCCGCACCTCCTAAGAAGGGCCCTTCCTTTACTGAGCAGGACAAAGATGCCTTGACCTCCTGATGCCTTCTGTATTTCATCCTCGCTGGTGTGTTTGCGTGAATCACAGCCACATGCTGTCACTGTGCAGACGGGCCCCTGGGTGGTTCCTCTGGAAATGACAAATTCAACATCTCGGTGATATGATGCTGTCGCTGACTTGCCAAGTACCATACTGCTCGCAGCTCAGGCCTGTCTCCTGACTGCAATCCGGTGACATCTTCGTGAGCCAGCGAGGTCTCAGCAGTGGAGTCCAGACAGGCGAGAACCCACCTTTCCCCTCACCCCAGCCTATTCATCAGCAGATCCCACTGTCTCTTTCTCCAAAATACACTCTGAAATCTGACCGCTTCCCACTGCTTTCTATCCTGGTTCAAGCTGCCATCGCCCCTCTGCCTGCTCTCCTGTTCTGGTGTCTGTTTTCCAACAATTCTACACTGCTTCAGGAATGACAACCCACTCCAGTATTCTTGCCTGGAGAATCCCATAGATAGAGGAGCCTGGTGGGCTGCGGTCCATGGGGTCACAAAGAGTCGGATACGACTGAGTGACTGTCATTTCACTTCAGGGCAATACTGAAAAATCTCACCCAGATCACATCACCCCCAGCTCCAGTGGTTCTGTTTTTTTTTTCTGCAGTATTGTAACCCCTCTGTCTACCGTCCTTGCCTCTATCCTTGAAGGGGTGTCTTTAAGTGGAAATAGGAAGAATCAAAGGTTGGCCATGTATGGATCAGAAAAGTGCACGGTCATGCAGTAAACCCTGTACACACCTGAAACTAACATTGTATTGTAAATCAACTATGCTTTGATCAAAAAAAGAGAAGAGAAAAAGAAAAAAAAAGCACAGGTGCTAGGCCCAATGTAGATACCCCCCAAACACCCCATTACGTGCTGAATTTGCATGGCCACCTGCACCCAGGGTTTCCACTGCTTGCTTCTGGTTCCTTGAGTTTTCTCAGTGTTCCCACCACCACTCCTCCCATGAGGGCCAGGCTTCGTTCAGCATGGCCATCACACCTCAACACAAGAGCTCTACCGTTTCACTCAGGTCCCACCTGGCCAGTCCCAAGGACTGGATCAGGGTGGCAGAAGTAGGCTCCAGGAAGAGGCAGGCACCCCCAGACTTCGGAAGCAAGGGAGAAATGCTAGGGGACCCAAGGTCCAGTTTTGCATACTGTCATTATTTCGCAACTTGGGGCATGTCACCACCCTTCAGAAAAGGGAAGAAAGAAGGTTTAAAAAAATTAATGAAGATTCTTGAGGGTGGAGGCAAAGGACCTTGGTCTCAGTGGTTGCAAAAAAAAACGGGCAAAGCTCATCCCTTGGCTTTGGAATTAAAAAGAGGGGTGTGTGGGTGCTTGAAGAAATATGCAAGGAAAGTTATTCTTTCCACTCACTCCTTTCAGGGGACAATAACCACAACACGATAAGCTGTAGTGCAATGCTTGTCTGTGTCTGAAACGTGGCCAAGGAAAGGAAAGATGAATCACACACGGAAGCCTGATATCTCGGGAGCAGATTAAGACAACAAGCTAGCAATTTTGAGTCTGATTAGAAACGGCTCAAATCAGAACTTCCAGTTAAGGGTTTCAACAGGCTTCTGGTTTGAGGGGGGCATGGAGGCAGAGAGGGAGATTGATTTCATTAAACCTAGTGCTTAATTAAGTATTCTTCCATACAGATTATCTCCTTTTTGCGTGGTTACTGCAAACGTAGGTTCTCAGCACCATTGAATCTGCTGGCTGGAAGGTTTAAGGAGCTCAGGGAGGTTTCCATTAGATATGTGAATATAGACACTTTTCTCATGGTAAGTGACAGAGTGGTAGAAGAGGGGACTTAGGGATGGGACAGAAGCCCCTTCTCAGGAACTGTGGACAAGCAGAAAGGATCCTGATTTTGGAGTCGGGGAAACTGGCTTCTACTTCCCACGTGGCCTCTCTCTAGCAGGATGACCTTGGGCAAGTCACCTATCCCTGTGGACTCCAGAATGTGCTCATCACACGAGCCCTTTGTGATTCCACTCCCATGCCCCCTAAGGATTTTGTCTCCAAACTACATTTACTAAGCTTCATTTCATTTCCAATAATGATTAATCAACATGCACATAGTCATAGCAAGATGCAGTATTTATCACAGGCTTCCTGTGTGCTTCAGGTACTGTGGTTCTAAGCGCACGACATGGATTAACTACTTAATTCTTGGAACAAGGTAATCACTATTATCTAAAAGGTAATCACTATTATCCCCATTTAACAGAGGTGCAAACAGAGGCACAGAAAAGGAAAGTAACTTCTCCAAGGTTGTGCTAAATCACTTCCATCGCATCTGACTCTTTGCGATCCCATGGACTAGTAGCCTGCAAGGCTTCTCTGTCCATGGAACTCTCCAGGCAAGAATATTAAAGTGGCTTGCCATTGCCTTCTCCAGGGGATCTTCCTGATCCAGGGATCGAACCCTCGTCTCTTACGTCTCCTACAATGGCAGCTGGGTTCTTTACCACTAGCGCCAACACAGACAGTAAATGGTGGAACAGAAATCTGGACCCACGATTCTAACTGAACATAGAGAAATAGTTTTAGTCAGTGTTGGCCTTGACCTCTTTTGCCAAAATTTAATGGCTGCAGCCTTCGTTTTCTTATCTGTGGAACACAGGCACTCATCCGTGCTCTAACTCTTCACGAGTTAAAAGACTCTGCTGTCAAGGTGCTCAGAAAGCTTTATAGATGGGAGAGGTGTCAGGGTATGGGTGGAGCGGCCTAAGTGCCCAGTGTGGATCCTTTTAGTAATGCTCACGTGCCTGGGAAATGAAACTGGCGACGATATTACATCTGAACCAGAGGAATTTGGGCACGTAATTCAGTGTTTCTTAAGTGCTGGATGATGCTACTGCCTTCTGAGTCATTGGGTTCAATGAACTCGACCTTTAGCTGGAGTAGGGTTTTTTGTTTTTTCCTGTTGGTCCTTGGGGCATGAGCTCAGGGATTCTCTAAAGCAGTGGTCAACATCCTTTTTGGCACCAGGGACTGGTTTCATGGAAGACAATTGTTCCACGAACTGGGTGGGTGGGAATGGTTTTGGGGTGATTGAAGCACATTACATTTATTGTGCGTGCATGTGTGCTCAGCCTATTTTATTTATTTGGGTATTTATTTTTGGCTGTGCTGTCTTCACTGATGCTTGGGCTTTTCTCTAGTTCCAGCAAGAGGGAGCTGCTCTCTAGTTGCCATGCACAGGCCTCTCAGTACGGTGGCTTCCCTTGTTGCAGAGCACGGGATACAGGTGCACTGCTTCAGCAGATGCAGCATGTGAGCTCACTGGGTGCAACCCCAGGGCTCCAGAGCACAGGCTGAAGAGTGGTGTGTGGGCTTAGTTGCCCCACAGCATGTGGGATCTTCCCCGGTCAGGATTAGAACCCGAGTCTCCTGCATGGAATGCAGAAGGATTCTTTCCCACTGAGTCACCAGGGAAGTCCCCTGATAGGGTTTTTATGATAAGCAAATGAAATTAAAATTAACTGAGACTGAGTGCTGCCCTCCAGTTGGAAATGTTCCTCATGCTCTCATGTAATCCTCAAAAGCACCCTGAGAAGTAATACTGGTATTATCCCATCTTTACAGATAAGCAGCTGAGGCTCATTGACCCCCAGTGACCAGCCGGAGGTCACACCGTGGTGGAGCTGAGACCTGGAGGAAGGCTGTTTGCCTCAGAAACCAAGGCCCCTCTGCTTCTTGTGAAGAAGTTCAGAAAGGATGCTGTCGTTTTCCTTTGGGAACCTAGAGATTGAGTGGCACGTAGGGGAAAACCCTGTTGCCATCCTAAAAACCATCT
Source organism: Moschus berezovskii (assembly GCF_049115385.1). NCBI lineage: Eukaryota > Metazoa > Chordata > Mammalia > Artiodactyla > Moschidae > Moschus > Moschus berezovskii. The sequence goes on along the minus strand of NC_142475.1, from coordinate 52,171,568 downwards.
AAAACTGGTGCTTCCCCAAGCATCTAGTCCTTTCAGACAATAGGAATGTCACTTTAGAGCTGGGGTCCCCAGCTTCTGGGCCACGGACCTGTACCTCCTGTCAGATCAGTGGTGACATTAGATCAGAAACAAAGTACAAAATAAACAGGGTTTCCCTGGTGATCCAGCGGTAAAGAACCCTCCTGCCAATGCAGGAGATGCAGGTTCAGCCCCTGGATTGGGACGATCCCCTGCAGGAGGTAATGGACAACCCACTCCAGTATTCTTGCCTGGAGAATCCCATGGACAGAGAAGCCTGGCGGGTTACAATCTATGGGGTCGCAGAGTCGAGCACGGGACTATTCAGTCCATGGAATTCTCCAGGCAGAATACAGGAGTGGGTAGCCTTTCCCTTCTCCAGGGGATATTCCCAAACCAGGGATCAAACCCAGGTCGCCCACATTGCAGGTGGATTCTTTACCAGCTGAGCCACAAGGGGAGCCCAGGGCTTCTACAAAAATGATTTGGAGTTAAGAAAAAATATTTAGATAAGGCCTGCTTTCATTTGGCCTATGTTTCTAAGCAGACTGCCTTCAGGGGCACACCTGGAATGCAAAATTCTGCTGGGAACATCTGGCTAACACCAAGTTCTCAGGACTCTGGGAGAAAGCGGCTCAGGACAAGAAGGCATCCAAACCCAATGCTATGGAGGGAGCACACCAGTCCCCATTCCTTGACCAGAGGGTCTGCTCATCACTGCAGACACCCTGAATCAGGGATCAGGTGTGATGCTGAAGACTCAGATGCTGACTTCAATGCTGTGCCCTGAAGACCTACTTTGAGGTCAAATTCATCTTGTGGCTCTGGGGCCAGAAGAAGTTATATGACTATTCCAATCTGTCATTGAGGACTTCTTCTCCTTGATGGCTTGATGGTTCATCAGGTGGATTTTGGGAAACATGTTTTTTCTTAAAAATTTTTTTTTAAATTGGGGGCTAATTGCTTTACACTGTTGTGTTGGTTTCTGTCAGATGACAACATGAATCAGCCCGAAGTGTACACACGTCCCCTACCTCGAACCTCCCTCCCACCCCTTGAGGTTGTCACAAAGCACTGGGTTGAGCTTCCCAAATTATGCAGCAACTGCCCACTGGCTATCTATTTTCCATATTGGGGAAAAGTGTTCCTGACTGTGATAAGGGTCCTGATTCTCTGTCCCGCCTAGTGTCTGTACTCTGACGCTGAACCTCGCAGAGCCTCCCCACTGCCACTCTGGCCACGTGACTCACTTTGGCTCACGGGATGTTTGTGAGCAGATGGGACGCAAGCCACGGCTTGGGAAAGCACTGGCAGCTCTCTGCTTGCGTGCTCACTTGCCTACCACGAGAACATGCCTGGGCAAGACGGCTGGAGAGGGACAACGTGTGGAGTGCGGTCCGCTCACCCCTGTCATCCCAGCCGAAGTCATCTTAGGGCAGCCACCCTCCTGCCATCCCACAGGCAATGGTGAGCTCACGTGAGACCAGCAGAGCCACTTAACTGACCCTTAGCTGACCTCAGGTTCGTAAGCAAAACCAACACAGGCTGAACCCTACAGACTGGGAGCTAAACAATTCCTGTTGTTCCCCAGTGAGTTTGGTAGCGGTTTGTTACGAAGCTCTACTATGACAATAAATAGCTGATACACACACACACATATATATTAAAAAATGTAGTAGTATAGTATGTCTTTGATTGTAATCTGCTACACAGCCTAAAACATCATTTTTCTTTCTTTGCTTTTGGAGGTACAAGCACAAAATATTTTCATTTTCCATAAACATACACCCATGCTACAGACACTTTGCGTGGGTGCTCAGTTGTTAAGCCATGTCCGACTCTCTTTACAACCCCATGGACTATAGCCCTCCAGGCTCCTCTGTCTGTGCAATTTCCTAAGCAAGAATACTGGAGTGGGTTGCCAGTTCCTTCCCCCAGGGGATCTTCTTGATGCAGGAATTGAACAAGCAGGTTCTTAACCGCTCAGCCACAGGGAAACCCCACAGACTACATGACCCTCATCAAACCCTACATGAGGAAACGGAGAACTCCAAAGACCGTGCCCTCCCTCTTATGTCTCATGCTTTCTCTTCCAATCCTTCTAAATAAAAATCAAATGTATTCAAATTATGCAGGTCACTATCTGTTTAAGATAAGCTCCCTCTCAACGCCAAGAGTCTGCCTTTTTGAACAGGCAACCAGGCTGTGGTTTTCCTCCGAGCAGCCTGTCCAAGCTCTTCAGGATCCTCTTTCTTAGCACCGTTCCTCCACCTTCAACTCCCATCCTCTGTCCATGAAGACCCCTGAGCCTCACGGCATCCACGGCCACTTGCCCCAGACAGCTGTCCCCAGAGCCCTCCGCGGAGACGCCTGTGGTCTGAGCATCACCTGTGTGCTCCTCCTGTGGGCGTGCTTTGCATTTTGTCAGGAGGCAGATGCAGACAAACTGGATTCAAATCCCCTCTTACTGTAACCTCACCACTAGTCCCCCACCCCTTCTGGGCTCATTTCCTCTTCTGCAAGGTGAGGATGACAATCGTAAGAGTATCTGCCTCACAGGATTGCCCGCGAAGATTAAATGACATCGCGTCCCTCCGTCACTGCTTAGTGCCTGAGGGACAGTAAGCCCTTCACAGACACCAGCTATTATTATAATCGTATGCAGGGTACCATGGGAACCTGAAATCCCAGCTAGCAGCTTTTTAATACTTACCATGTGCCCACTGTTTTGAATATTTTAAGAATGATTTTAGTGCTTTTGATACATTTATTTCATTTTTTTTTTAAACCTCACAACCACAGTTGGGCTGTCCCATAGATAGCGTTATTATCTCCAATATATGGATGAGAAAACTGAAGAACAGAGAGGTTAAGAAATTTACCCAAGGGCACACAGCTAACACTCTCCCCACTTGGTAAGTCACCCATCTTTCCCAATGGGGATCTCCAATGTGTAAATTAATTTGTGCTCCCCACCCCCCAAGGCTCAGCCCATAGCTGGGCCATCAGAGTGCTGGAGGCTGCCACAGAATGTTCTGGTCTTTGCTCTCTTGGCATTAGCCCTTTGGAGGCCAGAGGGCTGGGTGCTCCCTTTCCTGCACCTGGCTGTTACTGAATCAACCAGCTGGGACCAGATGGTGCCTTGAAAAGGAAACAGCTCTATTCTCACCCTGGTGCTCACAGGCTCTGGGCTCCTTGCACATGGTCCCACAACCCAGCTCGAGAATCAAGACACAGGAAGCAGATGAGGTTGCAGCAGCCTCAGGCGAGTGGTCCTAAAATTAGTAGATCAATGTACAAAGGAGCGTTTAATAGTGCTATCACGTTCCCCCGTCTGCACGTAGCCACTGTGACATTCTGCATTAAAGAAGTGACAACACTCAATTGCTGCGTGCAATGGAGGCCTGGCATCACATTGACTCCCAGCCCCCAGAACACTTGCATTTTCTGGCAATGGATGGCACATGGGCATCAGGGGAAACTGAAGCTTCGTGCAAAAATGTCCTCGCGGACCCCTCTAAGCACTCTGCAGTGTGGTTGCTCTGATTGCCTGTCAGGAGCATAATTTTCATTAAATATTAAGGAGCCGTTTGTTAAAATAATGTCATCAGGGTAACCACGTGGGGTGGGGGGAGGGTGCTGGGATGGCCTGGCGCTGCCCCGAATTGCAGCATGTGAATCAAGTGCTCAGTGCTATTTAATGAGCTCCTCTGGGCATTTCCCTGCAACAGTGAATTTGGGGGACCTGAGGCCTTGAGGTTTGCCCCACTTGGCACTGTCAAAGATGCGGGCACTCCTGAGTCCCTGGTGCTGTGCTGTGTTTGCTCGATGGATGGACAGATAGATGCATGGGTGATGGACAGATGGATGATGGAGGGGTGGGTGCTGGCAACAAAATTTTACATGTTTGAGTCTGAGCCGTTCCTCACAGCTCTTCCATTTTTCAGTTTCTCTTTTGCAGGGGAAAGGAATTTAGCAGGAGAAAGAGGTGAGGCGAGGAAGTGCAGAAGGCGTGGTCAAAGTTGATTCTGCCTGAAAGGAGAGGTGATGGTGACAACAGGGAGGCAGGGCAGAAGCGTGACACAGACTGCCTGGGTTCAAATCCCTGTTCCCCTCCTGCGTCATCGCGAGCCGGTGACCTGTTCCTCCAAGCAGTTTCTGTTTTCCCCACACATCACAGGCGTTCAGTGTGTGTCCCTTAGAGCACTGTAGAAGGTTTGATTTAAGGCCACGAGGCTCTTACTGCGGTGCTCGCCCAGAGTAAAAGCTCAATAAATCCTGGCCACCGCCCCCTCTGCTGCCACTACTTGCATTGCTGCCACCACAGTGGCCACGACCGAAGGGCTCACGGTCTAAAGGTCTAAAGGGGCCCCGAGCAGCCGGTGCAGACCAGGGCTGCCTGGCTCTCCAACCCCTGTGCTTTCTGAGGTCAGCAAACTTTTCCTGGAAAGGGACAGAGAGTAAATATTTCAGGCCTGGTAGGTCACATGCAGTCTCCGTCACATATTTTTTTTTTTTTAAAAAACAATTCTTTAAAAATATAAAGCCATTCTTAGCTCACAGGCTGCTCAGAGAGAGTCATGGTTGGCTTGTCCCTGCCATGCTGCCTTATGGGGAAGTAGAGGAAAAAGAAAATTACAGGGCGATGTAGATATGGGATTTTCTCCCCCCACTAAAAGTAGGTGGAAACTACGTATAGAAAAGGAAAACTGGGGCCCAATAATTTGTCTTAGTTAAAAAAACAAAAATAAAACCAGCCACCCGTTCATTGTAGTCTTGCAACGCTCATTTCATTGTCCAGGACAGGAAGGCAGAGGGAAGCGGAGAGAGCTGGCCAAGGTCATATCACTAGTAAGGGATAGAACTGGAACATAAACCCAGGGGGTCTGGCACCAGACAACCTCCCCACCACCTCATCTACCTTGACAACTGTAGGAAAGTATCTCTATTTTCCATTATTCTAAGACTCCCAACATCCTCCATCAGTTGACTTCCTGGTGAAGAGCTGGACTTTGGGGTCCAAGTCCAGCCTCAACTCTATGGTTACTGCATCCATGACCTTGGAAATGAATAACTTTTCAGTGCCTCAGTGTCCTCAAGGGTAAGGTGGAGAGACCTGCTATACCCCTCGCCCCCAGAGGGTTTATGAGGATGAAGTGAATGAGAGGCATGTAATGGACTTCATGGGCTTCCCAGGTGGCTCAGTGGTAAAAAAAATCTGCCTGCCAATGCAGATCCCTGGGTTGGGAAGATCTCTGGAGAAAGAAATGGCAACCCACTCCAGTATTCCTACCTGGGAAATCCCATGGACAGAGGAGCCTGGTGGGCTACAGTCCACGGGTTGCAAGAGAATCAGACATGGCTTAGTGACTAAACTACAACAATAAGGGACTTCTTAACTAAATGTTGGATCAAGTTTAGAACTGAAGATGGTAACAGTCACTGAGGCAGGCAGAATAATAGCCCCCAAAGATGCCCTTGCCCTGAACCCTGGAACCTGTGAATATGTTACCTTAAATGGCAAAGAGGAATTAAGGTAGCAGACAGAATTAAGACTGAGAATCAGCTGACCTCAAAATAGATGATGCTGAGTTATCTGTGTAGGCACGAGGTAATCACAAGAGTGAAGTCAGAGACGGAATGGAAGAGCAGAAGAGCGAGTGCCAGAGAGACGTGCCATAAGAAAGCTGGTCACCTCTGGTCTTGCAGGTGGAAGGGGCCACAAGCTAAGGAATTCAGGAAGCTCCTAGAGGCTGGAAATTCAAGGAAACAGGTTTTCCCTTCGAGTCTCCAGATAGTAATGCAATCTGTTGGCACCTTGATTTTAGCTCACTGAGATGCGTTTCATACTTGTGAACTCCTAAACTGTAAAATAATAAATGTGTGTGATTGAAGCCACTAAGGAGTGTGTTGCAGCAGCAATGGGGAGAGGAAGTAAACCATTTTCCTGCACACAAGAGGCCTCCAAAGTTGGGAGGGCCGCCAGAAGCGAGGATGGCATCCCACACAGGCTGGGAGAGGCAGGGCCTCCTCGGCACGGTCCCTCTACTGGGGCTCAGCCAGGCCCCCTTGGCTTAGGGACGGACATGTGGCCTGACCTTCTCAAGGCCAGAGTATTTGCTAGAATGACGATGACAGATGCAAGGCCCTCTTTCTGTGGGGGCTGCTGAGAGAAGGCGCTGGGTCGGTGGGGGAAACGTGCTCGCATAGAAGAAAGCCAGGGGAGGAGATGGAGCAAAAAACCACACCCACCGACCCTGTTTAGCTCCAGCTGGGCTCAAAGCCAGACCAGCTCAGACTTTTCAATTATACGAGCTGCTTTTCTGTTCTACACTTACGTCAATATGAATTAGATCTCTATTTTGTAACTAAAAGTCTGACTAATAGAATCCAATATCCACTTCAGTACTGCTTCCTACCGGTTTCAGGTGTCAACCCTTCCTTGGCTGACACTTTGGGCTCTGGAGAACGTGGAGTGGAGTTTAGGGTGGGGCACCTAGGGTGAAGATTCAGGTGGACGGTGGGCGGAGGCTGGGCCGCCATTTCTCACTTCTCTCCTCACCACTCCCGTTTAGCTCAGAGACGTTGAGTCTACTGCTGTAATGGAGGGAGTAAAGACCCCTCATGCGAGCCTACTAAGTCACTTCAGTCGTGTCTGACTCTTTGTGGCCCCATGGACTGTAGCCCGCCAGGCTCCTCAGTCCATGGGATTCTCTAGGCAAGAGTACTAGAGCTGGTTGCCGTGCCCTCCTCCGGGGGATCTTCCCAACCCAGGGATCGAACCTGTCTCTCCTAAGTCTCCTGCATTGGCAGGTGGGTTCTTTACCACTAGCGTCACTGGGAAGCCCCCAAACACCCCTCAACCTGCTACTGAATGGGAGTGTGGTTTGGACTTGCACCTGGTCTGCAGGTGAACCAACTGCCTATGGTGGAGTCTTCGCATCTAGTCCACTAGAGTCGAGTGGCTCATGTTGATATTATGTGGGGCACTTGTGACCTGGTTCCCTGGATGAGCTGTTTCTTCTGGTTTTGCCTCTTACATGTTGACCACGTTCCAGGGTTCTGTCCTTTGGCTCTGAGATGTCCCCGAGAGCGTGCAGTCCCCCATGGCCTCTCCATCTCCTCCATCAGCTGCCTGTCCATCCTTATTCCATTCCAATAGGCCTGAGGGATGTGGCATATGTCTTTGGGTAATGGTGATGCTGGCCCATGTTGATTTTTCATAGGGCAGCAAGGGTGGGGTGGGGACTAAACTGCAGTGGGGGAAGGTGATATTTGAAAAAAACTTAGGTCAGGGACTTTCCTGGTGATCCAGTGGCTAAGACTCCATGCTCCCAATGCAGGGGGCCTGGATTCAATCCCTGGTTGGGGAACTAGATCCTAATGCTGCAACTAAGAGTTTGTATGCCACAACTACAGTTCCCACTGGCTGCAACTAAAACCCTGCACAGCCAAATAAACAAGTAAAAATAAACACTAAAAGAAAAGCACCTAGGTCAGGTTCATCTTTTCCTCCCCCAAGAACATACTGGACTGGCTGATAAGATAATCACTGACCTATATACGTATGGCTCCTGAATTAATCCACCCTGACCTGAGCTTGCTTCTGGGTTCCAGGCTCATGGTGGACATTTCCACTAGGATGATGACACGAACACTAATCCTAGGATTACTATCAATACTAATACTAATGTAATTCCAGGGCACATTTATTGAGGCATAGTCCTTAACACTTTACATGTACTGATCAAAGCAGCTCTCTTGGGCAGCTAATAATTGCATGATCCCCATTATACAGATGAAGAAACTGAGGCTCAGGAAAGTTATATGACCCCTTAGGATTTGAACAGTGTCAGACTTTATTTTTTGGGGTTCCAAAATCACTGCAGATGCTGATTGCAGCCATGAAATTAAAAGACGCTTACTCCTTGGAAGGAAAGTTATGACCAACCTAGACAGCATATTAAAAAGCAGAGACATTACTTTGCCAACTGAGGTCTGTCTAGTCAAGGCTATGGTTTTTCCCGTGGTCATGTATGGATGTGAGAGTTGGACTGTGAAGAAAGCTGATTGCTGAATAATTGATGCTTTTGAACTGTAGTGTTGGAGAAGACTCTTGAGAGTCCCTTGGACTGCAAGGAGATCCAACCAGTTCATTCTAAAGGAGATCAATCCTGGGTGTTCATTGGAAGGACTGATGTTAAAGCTGAAACTCCAATACTTTGGCCACTCCAATACTTTACTCATGCGAAGAGTTGACTCACTGGAAAACACTCTGATGCTGGGAAGGATTGGGGGCAGGAGGAGAAGGGGATGACAGAGAATGAGATAGCTGGATGGCATCACCGACTTGATGGACATGAGTTTGAGTGAACTCCGGGAGTTGGTGATGGACAGGGAGGCCTAGGAGTGCTGTGATTCATGGGGTCGCAAAGAGTCAGACACGACTGAGCGACTGAACTGAACTGAGAATTTGAATGCAAGCCATTTGGACTCCCAAGATTACCTGTTCAACCAGACCCTGGGCGTCCCACAGGTGTGCCCAGTGCTATGTTCCCAGCACCTTCTGCCATACCCACTTCTTTTTCCTCTGTTTGCTCCCTAGTTAACAGGATCATTCTTTTAGATTTCCAAGCTGGGAGTCTGGGGCTTGCTCTTGACCCCTCCGTCCTCACTTTCCATGTTCAAGTCCCGGCAATGCTTTCCCTGAATCGGTACTCTGCAGACACACGCTTGCTCGCCCCTGCTGTGACCGCCTCAGTTTGCGTGGCCACACCCTGTCTCCAGGGTCATCTCTCTGCAGCTGCCTCTGGCCTCCTGCCTCGTCTTTGATCTCTTACTCGCAGCAGCCTACCCTCCGCACTGTGACCACGTCAGGTTTCTGAACCCAAGGCTGCATCACTAGGTTTAAAACTCCCGAGACCTGCTTATTACTTCCTGCCACAGTCCAAGCCTGAGCGTGGCATTCGAGAACGTCTGTGGTTTGACCACGTCAAGCTTGCCCATCTCAGATGCCCTGTGCTGCCCCACCAGGCTCTCCCAGCTCCAGCACCTCATCCCAGCTCCCGACACCCTCTACATGTCTCCCTCTCCCTCGGCACCTCTGCCCAGGCTGCCCCTTCCTCTCCTTCTGCAGAAACGCTGCCCATTCCTCAGGGTCCAGGTGAAAGCCTCCCTGAACCCACAGGCAGAATGAGGGACTTCATTTCTGCGGATAGGAAGCTGACTGTCTTGGTGTCAGTCGGGCGATCACACAACAAACTGACTTATGCATGTAGTTACCTTCTGGTTTTGTTTTACTAACACTTTTACTCAGTGTCAGGCATTGTTCTATGCATGTTTCATAAACTTCATAGTCGTCATCACTACCCTACCTGGTGGCCCATTTTACAGATGAGGAAACTGAGGCACAGAGAAGTTAAATAACTTGGTCAAGATCACAGGGCTAGCAAAGGTACAAGTTGGGATTCTAACCAAACCAATCTGGCACCAGAGTGTGTGGTCTTAAGTGTTCTGCAGTTCTGCCTCACACTGGGTGGTATAGACAGTACCCTCTGTGGGAACCCAGAGAGGGGACACGGGCCTCAGGGGGACGCTGCAGCATCTGCTGAGTCTGCCGTGATGTGCCTGCCTGGGCCTCTAGAGGCGAGGCTACGACCTTTAACCCTAAGGTCCTGCCTGGTCCACAGCGCCCTCAGCGCCATCTAAAGGAGTATCTAGGAGTCTGAGGCCAGACAATGATGAAGGGAGGGGACGGAGGACAGGGTCCCCACAGCAGGGAGTGGAGCCTCAGTGGAAAGAATGGGCGGGCAGGCTGGCCCCACCCCCTGTATCCCTGCCTGTGGGACAGTACGGTGACCACTGGCTATGCCTTCTCTCGGGGTGGGACAGCTCTTCAGGCGGCAAGGAAGCTGTTCTGTGATAGGCCCCAGAGAGAGGACCAAAGAGAAGCATGATGTTCTCTAGCCCAGACCAGGCCAGAGGCTGGAAGAGACTGGGGACTGATGCTCAGCGCGGCCAGAATAACAGGTGTGCACCTGCCTGTTGCCCCCTTAGAACTCACTCTGGGCTAACCACCCAGGGGTCCTAACCAGCTCACCTGGGATTCCAGGCCTTCCCCACCCCGACCATGGCTTCTATGATCAGAGGCACTGCTCCTCCAGCTGTGCGTGGGTTCCAATCCCCCCTTCATATGGATTTAACTGGTCTTGTTTTTTTTTTTTAAAGTATAAACTGAATCTTTCTCTTGAAGAATCTCAGAAACTAAGGCTGAAAGAGGAGTTCCAGTTCCAACTTCTTCCCCGTTTTGAGCAAGTAAAGCCCATCCTTCAGATGCACTCCCACTCAAATTCAGTGGGTTCCAACTTGCTCTTCTTCCCCTTGGCTTCCGGACTCTCCCTACAGTGGGTGAATTCGGGGGAAGAGGCTTGCTGAGCTGAGGGGAAGACATGGTCTAGTCACAATGGGCTTCAGTCCCTTCTGGAGACACTTGTTACCAAGGTATTCCTGTGCATGCACCTCAGACTCTTGGGGCATCAGCTACTCCCTGCGGAAGACTGAGAGTAGAGTAACTCAAGTTGAAGGTTTACATGGACTGCTCCTAGGGGAGAATCATCAGCAAAGAAAAAAGAGCCTCTGAAAAACTAACAGGAGTCATCTGAGAAGTTATGATACTATTAAGACAATAGTAACCTCATTTTTCTCGAATGCATGACAAGGAGGAAGCTCTGCTTTCAGGTAGTTACGGAGGGAGAGGTTGGGGTGGTAGTAGGGGGGTAGAAATAGCATCTTTTGACCATAGTTTGTGAGCAAGATCTTCGGTTGGGTCTCTTCCACATTTTATCTCAATTACCCTCCTGCAGAGCCCTGTGAGGTATATTAATTCCCCATTTTACAGATCAGGAAACTCAGAGGAAACGTAGTTATGAACCACTTGGTCTCATCTTCTGCATATAATTCTGGAAAATAATACTAGCTTTTTCCAAGCTAGTCCGGTGACACCTCTCTAATTCAGATCCCCTGGCAATTTGAAACAGAAGCAAAGCTGCCCATGGAATGATTTTCTACTTCAAAAAAGCCTGCTTCATTGAGTTTCATTGGTATTGATCTAAAACTCACAGAGTAAGTGCCCTAGAAGTGTTACAGGTCAGGTGTGCTCCGCCATATGGTCAGACCTGCAAGCACAGATCACCACCACCCTGGCCTTTGCACCTGTCAGCTAGCTGGGCTGAGCTGACTCTGCAAACTGAAGGATAATGAGGCTCACCTGCATGCAATAGGCACCCTCAGATGAAGGCTTTCTCAATCACTTGGGTTGGCCCTAAAGTAGTTCAGACTAATGAGGTTTCACTGTGCCTTGCCCCCCTGATGTAAAACCACGATGTGCAGAAGCAGGCAGGGGCCTTGGAAACCGTTTTTTCCTCAAATGCCAACAGGTGGCACATGGCTTACGTCCTCCTCACTGCTCCCCAGCAGACATCACTAATCCATTGTAGCACCCTCCTTGCTGGGTATGCCTCAGAGTCCTTCTCCATGCAGTGCCCTTGGCAGCCGTGACCAACTGATCAGAATTGGCAGGAGATGAGATCCACTCGTCACCCCTGACCTAGCCCAATCACCTCATCTGAAAAGAGGTGGAACAGAAGCTAAGAGAGGCCAATGGCTGATGGAACCAGGCATCGGGACCTCCTCTCTCTGATGCTTTGTCTTTGAAGCTGCCCCCTGCCTCATCCCTGTTCTCTTCCCACTAAAGGTAGAACTAAAGCTGGAGTCACTTGGTGGATGTTAGGGGGTGCACAGGGAGAAGGAGACTGACATGAGTGACAGTTTTTAGGACCCTGTAGGTACAGGGCCTGTGCTTATGCTGTAAACAATTTTGGTTTAAACTACCAAAGCAGAGACATCACTTTGCTGACAAAAGGTCCATATAATCAAAGTCTAAGCTATGGTTGTTTCCAGTAGTCAAGTACAGATATGAGAGTTGGACCATAAAGAAGGTTGAGTGTCGAAGGATTGGTGCTTTTGAACTGTGGTGCTGGAGAAGACTCTTGAGAGTCCCTTGGACAGCAAGGAGATCAAACCAGTCAATCCTAAAGGAAATCAACCCTTAATATTCACTGAAAGGACTGATGCTGAAGCTCCAATACTTTGTCCACCTGAGGCGAAGAGCTGACTCATTGGAAAAGACCCTGAGGCTGGGAAAGACTGAGGGCAAGAGGAGAAAGGGGCAACAAAGGATAAGATGGATGGCATCACTGACTCAAGGGACGTGGAGCAAACTCCAAGAGATGGTGAAGGACAGGGAAGCCTGGCATGCTGCAGTCGATGGGGTAACAAAGAGTCAGACACGACTTAGCAACTGAACAACAGCATCTTATTATCCAGCTAGGAGCACAGGGTGATGAAGCAGCAGAGAAAAAAGGTAGGTCCCCAAGTAAGGCCATTCCGGAGTCCCACGTCCACCACTAATGGGAGAAAGGTGACCCTGACAAATTTTCAGGCAAGTGACATTTTTATTTGAAATATGCTACAAATCCTGGGATGGTGGATGATGCCTTCTGCATAGTGAAGCATCGCTTGGACAATCTATCTTCCAGTTGAGGAGATAGCCAGGGCTTCCTGGAGAACGGCTGGGAAATTAACGCTTACTGTGAGGCTCCAGATGACGCTACTCAAGCGCAAGTCTTAAATGATTTCCCATTGATACCAGCAGACTCTCTCTTGTACCTAAGCTTTTCACTTCCGCAAGGGAAGGCAGCTCACCTTGGTTTCTCATTTATTGGGAAAAGCAGAGGTCCTGAGAAGTCCAACCACTCTCTGTGAGGCCCCCTAGCAGGTAATAAAGAGCTGAGGGGCCTCTGCCTTTGGACCGGTGCCAGGACCACCGAAGAGTGAGCAGGAAAGATGGAGCTGCCCTTGACCAACTTCTCGCCACATCTCCGCTGTAGAGCGAGCCTGGGGGGAGTGACGCTTCTCACATCCCCTCCCTGCAACTAAACCAGGGCTTCTGACTCCTGGCCCAGTGCTCTGTCCTCTCGCCTATGCTGCTATTTCCTGGCCCAACACTGAACCTTAATCGGGATCACATCCTACTTCCAGAACAAGAATAAGAGCTAATATTTATTGGGCATTAACAGTATACTGGCAGGGGACCAAGCAGCTTTGCATGAGTCAATTCACTGACTCCTCCCAGCAGCCCTCTTATGTAGTAGGTACTGCATGGTGCCCATTTTGCAGATGGGAAGACTGAGGCATAGACAGATCGGCAACTTCTGTCTATGAGGCCCCACGGCTAGAAGAAGAAACAGGATTTGAACCCAAGCTGTCTGATCTTAACCACAGACACAGTCTCCAGAGCTCTCTCTTTATCACTTTCCCTTTAATCATTCAACAGTCACTTCCTGAGCACATATCTCAGGTCCTTTGAATCAAGGACACAGTCTCTGTCCCCAAAGCCCAACTTGTGCCTCAAGACTTGCGAGGAAGCACCAAGTTACAGCTCAAGCTGCTGTTCAGCCCCCTCCCCTTCCTCTCCCTCCCCCCGCCACATAGCACTCAGAACACAGCTAACACACAGCTTCTGCACAGGGACTGTCAAACTCGATTCTCATCCAGGCCATCAGTTTCTTGAAAAAGAACCGCATCTCTGGCCTCCCACAGCGCCCTGCCCTTGGTACACATTTACTGCGGCAGCTGACCCAGGCCCAGGGGGAAGAAGACCCGGTGACAAAGCACAAAGGAGGCCCCCGTGCTCCTTACTCAGACCTTCAGACCCTCTTCCTTGTGATGGGCATCTTTCCTGAGCAATTTCTCCACCGGCGTCTATGGTGCGATTCTTTTCATGCTCGTCGGACCAGGTTTTGGTCACTGGACAATGTGGTGCCAGAGGACCCCAGCTCCCTTGGGGAAGCCATGCTCACTGTCCTCTCACAGCCTGGGGACTCAGGGGAACCCAGCACAGCATTCCCACCATGTCTTTCCTTCTGGTCTGTGTGGTCTGGATACTGGGCAAGTCTCTCGATGGCATGATGCACTGGCAACTCTTTTCTTTGGTGGTCCTGGGACAGGAGCGAGCTCTCTAGAGCCTCTGATCAGAGCCCCGATCACACCTGGAGAGTTGCCCACTCTTCACACAGATTAGATGTCTGGGGCCACACGTGTGACGCGTGGCGAGCTCAGGCACACCTGGCCCATGGACAACAGGCCTGGGGAGAGACCGTCTCATCCAGCAACTTCCAGGCTGTTTTACAGCAGGACGTGTGTGTCGCTTCAGTCGTGTCTGACTTCACTTTGTGATCCCATGGACTGTTGCCCGCCAGGATCCTCTGTCCATAGGGTTCTCCAGACAAGAATACTGGAGTGGGTTGCTGTGCCCTCCTCCAGGGAATCTTCCCAACCCAGGGATCAAACCGGTGTCTCCTACATCTCCTAAATTGGCGGGTGGGGTATTTATCACTAGCGCCACCTGGAAGCCCTTAAAGCAGGCGCCTGCCCCATAAAACAGATAGTGCTGAGGGAATGCACGTGTGAGCTTACAAAGTCCCATCATTCATTCTCCCTAAACCTTCTTCTCATCCTCCTGCTCCTCCGGGATTCTCGGTCATCATGGAACAGTCTGCAAAACACTGTCCTGTCAGAACCCCTCCCCACTTCAACATTTCCCATCCACGCTTCTCCAACCTGCGCTTGGATTCTGCCAACGACAGGGAACTCACTACTTCTAACGGACGTCAAATTTTACTGTTGCCGACCTCTAGTTAGGAATTTCTCCTTAGGCTGAGTCACTAGCTGCCCGTCTGCCTCTTGCCAGTGACAGCAGTTCAAACGAACAAAGGAGGCTTTCTCGCCTCCATTTACTCATGTCTCCTCGGGGCTATGGTTTACAAACTGGTGTGAACCGTGGAGTTTCCTCTGTGTTCTAAGAATGCGTCCCTAACCCTGGTTACAAGGTTCGTGAGAACGATCCCCAGCCCATGCCCTCCGGAGGGTGAGCCTGAGATGCTGGCATCTGAGCAGAAAGAGGTCAGCACAGCCACCGGCAGGCTCCAGTTTGCATCTGGGGAGGGGTGGACAGGGACACAGCCAATTCTAAGGGACCCACAGTTGGGTTCTATGCACTGCACTGTTTCCAGGTGCATCTCTACAGAAACAATTTCAGAGGTGCAAAAGTTCAGCTGCCCCCTGGACGGGCTTTGGACCCCGCTTCCCCTGCCCAGCTCCCTTCCACTCCCTCCCCTTCCTGAAATCCAGTGGAGGCCCCGACCTTCACCAAATACACGATCACTCACCAGTTCCCGTGTTGCTTACATCCTGGGAATCTTTTTGACTCCAGAACAGTCAGAGCGTCAAGACCTACAGAGAAGAAATAATCAATATTAAAAGCAGGGCAAGGCAAATAGGGGTATCGACTCCCATTTCTAGAAGGTCTGAGGCCCTGGGATCCTGGGATGGAGATGGGGAGAAGAAAGGAAATGGTTGAGACTCAGCCACTCGTTAAACTGACCTCAAGAATCTTGGGGCTTTGTGATGATGCTGAGAAGAAGAAGAAAAAAAAAGACCCTCACTCTGGGTGAGTCAGCAGCTTTCTGAGAAGCAGGCCTTTTAGGAGAGTGAAACTAAAAGCAAGATGTGCTGGGTGGGGCTGGGGAGGCGTCTACTGAACCCCACTCCGAGTTGCCTTCAGTCCCTGGTGTCAGTTCCTTGGCAGCAGCAGAGGTTCATGGTTGGTGAGGGTGGAGAAGGAAAGCTTTGCCTACAGGCCTCAAGTCCAAAAGATACGGCAGTCCTGAAAACAAAAGCCCTCGATGTGGATTTCCTCCCTGGGAGACTCCTGCTGGGCGAGCCCTGTGTGCTTTGAAAATTCCTCAGGAGAGCCGTAGCCGGAGAAGCAGGCGAGTGCCCAGCTCAGAGGATGCGTTCGTTCCCAGCGTGGCAAGTCGAGGCCTGAGCTCTAGAGGTTTCTGCAGCCGGCCGAGGCCCACCTGCAGCGCACACGTGCGCGTGGCGAGCCTGCCTATGAGCCGCGGCTGGGACCACGCTTCTCCTCGCTCCCCACGCCCTGCCCGCCTTTACAGTCAAGCTTGTTTTTTCTTGTTGTCCTTGGAATTCTGAGGGGAGCAGAGGTTTCTCTATTCATCTCTCCCCGTTCTCAAAGGAGCACCTTTTGGGGGAAAAAATCTTTATGGCCATACCACTAAGTGCTATTGCTATGGCAGGTACTTCAAACATGGATCCATATGTCAGAAGTGAAACCGCATCACCTGGGAGCTTGTTGGAAGGGCCGGTTCTTGAACCGTAAGCAATCAGAGCAACAAGCTCCTCAGGTGATTCCCAGGCACATTAAAGTCTGCAAAGCATGCACTTCTAATCCCCTTCATCAGGGAAGGAAGGAAGGAAGTCAGGAAGTCGTAGCCCATTCCCCAGGGGAAGAGACAGGTTCAAGAAACCACAACTTGGCTATCAGGATTTTAATGATGCTGAGTGGTAAAGCTCATCCAAACCTGAGTTCACGTGATTCCAGAATCAAGTGTTTCTTTCCTCTGTGCTATTCGGGGAAGCAAAATGAGAGGGTGATGGGACAGGTGGGCCTGGCTTGGTGGGAGGGGCTGGGGGCAGAGCAGTGAGCCAGGGATCGGTTGATGACTTCAGACCTGGAGACAGAGGTGAGCACTCAGTGAGGGAGGCATCGGGTAGGGAGGGAAGCTGGGTCCCCTCCTTCTCACTGTCGTCAGAGGCCAGCAACATTTCCCAAAGTTCATCCCAACTTCTGCATTGAATCTCAGTGATTAATTTACTCTGATCCCAGTGTAGCTGGATTTGCCCTCTGGCCTTAGAACTGACCATCCGGCAGGAGAAGGCACCCCAGGAGGCAAGCTGAACTAAGTAGCCCAGCACTGATTGGCAGGAAGGACAATACTCTGTAAAGCCCCTTACAGTTTAGAAACAACTTTCCATCCACTAGCTCATCTGCTCCTTCAACGGACTCGGGGAGTGTCACTGGTGCTATTCTGCAGTTGAAGAAACTGAGGCACAGAGAGGTTAAGTGATTTTCCTGAGGTCACACAGCTTTCGGGCAGGACGGGGTTGAGGTCCTCTGAATCCAAGTCCAGAGGTGTGAGCTCAGCTGCTTCTGATGGGGAAAGCGATCACATCACGGGTTTATGGTACCCTTCATTAGTGTCTAGGGCTTCCCTGATAGCTCAGTTGGTAAAGAATTCGCCTGCAATGCAGGAGACCCCAGTTTGATTCCTGTGTTGGGAAGATATGCTGCAGAAGAAATAGGCTACCCACTCCAGTATTCTTGGGCTTCCCTTGTGGCTCAGCTGGTAAAGAATCTGCCTGCAGTGCGGGAGACCTGGGTTCAAACCCTGAGTTGGGAAGATCCCCTAGAGAAGGGAAAGGCTACCCACTCCAGTATTCTGGCCTGGAGAATTCCATGGGGTCGCAAAGAGTCAGACACGACAGAATGACTTTCACTTTCATTAGTGTCTAGGGGGCTTCCCTGGTGGCTCGGATAAAGAATCTGGCTGTAATGCAGGAGACCTGGGTTCGATCCCTGGGTTGGGGAGGTTCCCTGGAGATGGGAATGGCAACCACTCCAGTATTCTTGCCTGGAGAATTCTATGGACAGAGGAGCCTGGTGGGCTATAGTCCATGGGGTCACAAAGAGTCGGACGCAACTGAGTGACTAACACTTTCAGTTGGATTAGTGTGCCCCAACTCCATCTTGCCTTTCTCTCTGCTCACAGAATGGGCTTACTGAATAGACTTGTGGACCAAGAAGAAAACAGTCCACAACCCTCAGAGGGCGTGTGACTGGTACGTTCCTTGATGTAAACTGGCCAGCAGGCATCCTTGGTGTATCAGTCATGAATTCTGTTATGTAATGTTTGTTCTGCTCTACGTGCTTCCACAAGGAGGTTCAGTGCACACAAGGCACACAGGCAACTGACAACAAAACCTTGATGTCGCACTGGTTCATAAGCAAATGTTCCTGGCACGTTAATACTTTGCACTGCCAAGTGAGGGTGGCTGGATGCAAGGTACACACACCTGAGCAGAGCAAGCCACAGGGTTCTGCCCTCCCAGCTCCTCCTTGGGGCTCAGGTGGCCACGTGCTCTGTCTGAGGTGCTTGTGTTGCTCAGTTTGCCCTGGTCTTTGTGCAAAGACTGGGGGCTCGGGAGACCACCCATCCTTGCCAAACTCCAGCAGGGCCTGAAAGTGCTCTGCCCCAGGAACTTGGGATGAAGACATCTGCCCTCTTCTGCCTCTACACCCAGAAGCCTCAACCCTTCGCTAGCCCCTTGCATCAAGTTCCCCCGCCTTTTAAAACAATATTGATTGGCCTATAGTCACTCAGGCCCTATAGTTATTGTATTTATTCTAATTCAGAACTTACGCCCTTTGAACTTGACTGGTATCGTTGCTTGGACTGTGCTTCATTACAGAGTCGTATGAATTGTGAATACTCTGCTTCAGCCCAATTATCCCCCAAATGCTCTGATTTTTGAATTTATCAGAATGCAGGGCTTTACAGGCACACATATAACATTTTAAAGCAGAAATGCCTGCATAATAGAAGTTATATTTTAGATACTAATATCTGTGAATACCAAACATGTAGTATGCATGTTGTAGTTCAGTTGCTCAGTCGTGTACGACTCTTTGCGACCCCTTGGACTGCAACAGTTATTAAATATTACCATGTTGAAAGAGATGGGAATACCAGACCACCTGACCTGCCTCTTGAGAAACCTATATGCAGGTCAGGAAGCAACAGTTAGAACTGGACATGGAACAACAGACTGGTTCCAAATAGGAAAAGGAGTATGTCAAGGCTGTATACTGTCACCCTGCTTATTTAACTTATATGCAGAGTACATCATGAGGAACGCTGGGCTGGAAGAAGCACACACTGGAATCAAGATTTCCGGGAGAAATATCAATAACCTCAGATATGCAGATGACACCACCCTTATGGCAGAAAGTGAAGAGGAACGAAAGAGCCTCTTGATGAAAGTGAAAGACGAGAGTGAAAAAGTTGGCTTAAAGCTCAACATTCAGAAAACTAAGATCATGGCATCTGGTCCCATCACTTCATGGGAAATAGAAGATCATGGCATCTGGTCCCATCACTTCATGGGATATAGATGGGGAAACAGTGGAAACAGTGTCAGACTTTATTTTTTTGGGCTCCAAAATCACTGTGGATGCTGATTGCAGCCATGAAATTAAAAGACGCTTACTCCTTGGAAGGAAAATTATGACCAACCTAGATAGCATATTAAAAAGCAGAGACATTCCTTTGCCAACAAAGGTCCATCTAGTCAAGGCTATGGTTTTTCCAGTGGTCAAGTATGGATGTGAGAGTTGGATTGTGAAGAAAGCTGATCGCCGAAGAATTGATGCTTTTAAACTGTGGTGTTGGAGAAGACTCTTGAGAGTCCCTTGGACTGCAAGGAGATCCAACAAGTCCATTCTAAAGGAGATCAGTCCTGGGTGTTCATTGGAAGGACTGATGCTGAAGCTGAAACTCCAATACTTTGGCTACCTCATGAAGAGTTGACTCATTGGAAAAGACTCTGAAGCTGGGAGGGATTGGGGGCAGGAGGAGAAGGGGACGACAGAGAATGAGATGGCTGGATGGCATCACCGACTCTATGGACATGAGTTTGAGTGAACTCCGGGAGTTGGTGATAGACAGGGAGGTCTGGCGTGCTGTGGTTCATCGGGTCGCGGAGAGTCAGACACAACTGAGTAACTGAACTGAACTCACTGAAGACCCTGAGGCTAGGAAAGAATGAAGGCAAAAGGAAAAGGGGGCAGCAGAGAATGAGATGGTTAGATAGCATCCCCTACTCAATGGACACAAATCTGAGCAAACTCCGGGAGATAGCGGAGGACAGGGAAGCCTGGTGCATTGCACTCCATGGGGTCGCAAAGAGTTGGACGTGACTTCGCGACTGGACAACAACAAACCATTATTAAACGCTGAATATATTAAACAGCTGATGGACAATCATTTATTGAGATATCCACATATTGAGCAATCACATATCCTGTATGCTAGGTAGTAGACAGACATAAATAAGATCCAATCCTTACCCTCAAAAAAGTCACAGTATGAAAAAGGAGAAAGATGCTTAATGGACTGAAGGTGAGGAAGGGCAATGTATACAGAGCGGGTGTAGGTGGGAGCAGCTAACGGATGCCCTCATTAGTCTCAGGATAAAGACCACACTTCTCACTCCAGGGCCTCTGACCCTGCGAGGTCTGGCCAACGCTCATCACTCCGCCTTCCCCTTGCCCCACTGTGTTATGGGCTCCCGATGCCCAAGCTTTCTGAACCCACTGGATTCCATGCAGCCATGTGGCTACCTTATTTTGCTGCTGCTGCTGCTAAGTCACTTCAGTCGTGTCCGACTCTGTGTGACCCCATAGACGGAAGCCCACTAGGCTCCCCCATCCCTGGGATTCTCCAGGCAAGAACACTGGAGTGGGTTGCCATTTCCTTCTCCAATGTGTGAAAGTGAAAAGTGAAAGTGAAGTCGCTCAGTCGTGTCAGACCCTTAGCGACCCCACGGACTGCAGCCTACCAGGCTCCTCCATCCATGGGACTTTCTAGGCAATAGTACTGGAGTGGCTTGCCATTGCCTTCTCCGACCTTATTTTAGACCCTCTCTATTCAATGCTCTGTCCTTCCACTTCCCCAAATTAACTCTGAATGACCCTGCAGGACCCAGGAAGGTAATGCATACAAAGCGCTTAGAATCATGTAAGTGCTAGATATAGTATGCACGTACACAGAACAGTATGTTAGCTACTATTATTATTGGTGATACTTATTATTATCCCCAACTGACTACATGTTTCTTCCTGGCCACAGGAGTGTGGAGTGGGGCTTGGCTGGAGCTGCAAACAGTGAATTCTTCTTGGAGCTGGGGAGTCTCAATGAATTGGTTCAATTTTCCCATTTAGCCTTTTTTTCCCACTTTTTTTGGACATGCATGTAGGATCTTAGTGCCCTGGCCAGGGATTAAACCATGACCCCCTACATTGGAGGCACAGGACCATGAATGAAGTCCCTCCCCTTGAACTCAGGACTGGGGTGTCACCCACTAGACACTTGATCCTTCCTAACCAGTGTCGGGGGAAGGGTACCAGTCTCGGAAATGACACATCTGAGTCTGGTCTTGGTTCTCTCACGCACTTGTGTTGTGATCTGATACCGAGCCCTGCCCTCTCTGGGACCTTAATTTCCTCACCAGCCAAGTAGAGCTCTAAACAGAACCTGCCTCCTTGCTGCACAGAGGATTCAGTGCCGTGGTGCCCACGGCAGTTCCTGAATGTGGAAATGATGCTCGCGTTGTGAGCAGCAGCATAAATTAAGGAAAAGGCTTTTCACTGCCCTTCAAGCTCTCCCTGTGTACACATTTCCAGCCTTTCTGGCTCAGCATACCTCTCCCCAGGAAATGATCACAAGGCGCACAATCCCAATGAGGAAAAATCTGCCCATAGGATTTTCCCTACAGGTCCCTCCTATTCCCTCCTGGCCTAGTTTAAACCCATTGGATGGCTGGACAACTGCAGGGGAAAAAGAGGAACAGTGCTTTAACCATTCGTAGAAGAAGAAAAACAACCAGGGTTACTCCCTCTCTCGCAGTTTATTCCAGTCCACTTTTTCACTCGGCAAACATTTAGCAGATGAGTAAGAAATTCCAGGTCTAGTAAACAGGTCATGATGTCCTGGGTGATGGCCTCACATTGAGGAGGGGATGAAGAACCCATGGAGGACAGTATTGGGGATCAGCAGGTTTGGGTTGGGGCTACTGTGGACTGAGCACAAAAGAGGAAGGTCAAGTTCAAAGAAGGTGGCAAGTTACAGGCCACTTCTGTGCAGCCATGATTCTGCAAGCCGGCAGTGCGGTCTTAAGTTGCCTGTCTTTGGACCAGGAAATCGGAGAAGGCAATGGCAAGCCACTCCAGTACTCTTGCCTAGAAAATCCCATGGATGGAGGAGCCTGCTAGGCTGCAGTCCGTGGGGTCGCTAAGGGTCAGACACGACTGAGCGACTTTACTTTCACTTTTCACTTTCACACATTGGAGAAGGAAATGGCAACCCACTCCAGTGTTCTTGCCTGGAGAACCCCAGGGACGGGGGAGCCTGGTGGGCTTCCGTCTATGGGGTCACACAGAGTCGGACACAACTGAAGTGACTTAGCAGCAGCAGCAGCACCAGGAAATGTTTCACTTTGGAAACCAACAACACCTTTAATTCATAAGAGTGATCAGTGAAGGACGAGTGCAAAAGTCACCACTTCCTGAGTGCTTGCTCTGTGCTGGGCACTGAGTGGGTCTTCCATGGCTTCTCTGTCTTCATCACTGCAACTCTGAGGGTCAAGTACTCAATACCCACTTTGCAGACAATAAATCTGAATCTTAGGGTGATCACATGTATCACCCCAGGAGGAAACATCCAGTGACAGGTTTGAACTCAGGCCTGATTGAACGGTCTTTCTGTTCCCCACCACTCCCTATGCTGCCCCTTAAACTCTGACTCCATGGCTGGAGCTGCTAGCAAACTGGGCCATCTCTTCCACCAATGCCAACCTACTCTTCCACGAAGACCCTATGTCCCCACTTGAGACTATAGAGGAGGCTGAGTTCACAACCTCCCTGGGGTGTGCAGGTGCAACTTGAAGCATCGAACATTGACAAGAACACTGAATGCTACTCTAGAATTGGTCTGTGTTTGTTCCCAAATATTTCCCCTGAAAATTGTCAAATACAATCAACACTCCAAGATGATGTGCCCAGCACTGGGCAGGGCAGTGTTTAATTGGCTCACTGCTGTCTTTTCATTCCTTCAGGAATCTTTTTAAAAATATTTATTCATTTATTTGGCTGCACCCGGTCTTAGCTGCAGCACCTGAGATCTTTGTGGCACAAATCTCAGTTCCCAATCAGGGATCGAACCCAAGTCCCCTGCATTGCAAGGCAGATTCTTAACCACTGGACCACCAAGGAAGTCTCTCTCTGACAGCTCTCTATGGGGCACTGGCTTCAGGCCAGCACTGGGGAGATAAAGTGAGCCCTAACCTTGCAGGACTTCCCAGGTGGCGCTAGTGGTAAAGAATCTGTCTGGCAATGTAGGAGACTTAAGAGTTGTGGGTTCGATCCCTGGGTTGGGAAGATCCCTGGGAGAAGGAAATGACAACCCACTCCATTATTCTTGCTTGGAGAATCCCACGGACCAAGGAGCCTGGTGGGCTACAGTCCATGGTGTCGCAGAGTCGGACATGACTGAAGCGACTTAGCACGCATGCATGCACCCTTGCAGCTGGGCTGGAGAAGAGACTCCAGTGACGTGACAGGGAAGTACATTCAATGGTGGCAAGATCACCAGGGAGGCAGAGGCAGATGGAGGGCCTGGGGGAGGGCAGCTGGATCTGAAAGGCAAGTGGCAGCAAACCTGGTCAAGAGAGGAAGGAAGAATCCAGAAAGCTAGAGGGAATGTGTACAGGGCCGAGGCAGGAGGAGGTGCACTGGACACCTAGCAATGGAAGCTGGCCAGAGTGGCTAAGGCCAAGCAGGCCAGAGAAAGAACAGAAGCCGGCTCCTCCAGCGACTCGCTGGCCTTTAAGAAGCTGGGTCTTTATACCTGTCAGTGATGGGACGTCACCAGAACAGCCGGATTCTCAGGGTCTGCAGTTCTCAGCACACGGCGGCCGGCAACCGTCTTTGTGAACGGTCGGTGGAATCCTGTGTGCCCCCTGCCCCTCAGGTCCTCTGGCAATGTGAGAAGCACCGCCTGGGACTCTGCCATCTTTACAAAGAGCAACCACAGGGCAATCTGATTTGTGTAGGGAAAAATTCTCCCCGGGCACCTGGCCTGAGCCTCCTCCTGTCAGGCCTCGGGGAACCATGGCTCCGGCGTGGCTGTCAGCAGATGTGTGCGGATGAATACACCTTTGATTACAGCTCATGTTTCCGAGGGAAAGACACGGCTCCCTGGAGACTGGGAGTCAATGAAAATGAGCCCGTGCAAAAGAGATGTAAGTGAGCTGGAAACGCAAGCCCTCTGGGCGGGCGCTGGTTTCTTTCTTTAAAGTAAACAACAGCAGACAGGACCAGCCTGGACGAGAAGCAGGTTCTTCGTCATCCCTAGTGTGTGTGTGTGTGCAGGTTCTTCGTCATCCCTAATGTGTGTGTGTGCATGCTCAGTCGTGTCAACTGTGTGTGTGCGCGCGCGCATGCTCAGTTGTATCAACTGTGTGTGTGTGTGTATGTGTATGTGCAGGTTCTTCATCATCCCTAATGTGTGTGTGTGTGTGCGTGCTCAGTCATGTCAACTGTGTGTGTGTGTGCAGGTTCTTCATCCCTAACGTGTGTGTGTGCATGCTCAGTCGTGTCAACTGTGTGTGTGCGCGCGCGCACGTGTGTGTGTGCATGCTGTCGTGTCAAGTGTGCGCGCGCATGCTCACTCGTGTAAACTGTGCGCGCATGCGCGTGCGCATTCTCAGTCGTGTCAACTGTGTGTGTGTGTGTGTGTGTGTGTGTGTGTGTGCATGCTCAGTCGTGTCATGTGTGCGTGTGTGTGTGCAGGTTCTTCATCATCCCTAACGTGTGTGTGGGGGTGCTAAGTCATGTCAACTGTGTGTGTGTGTGTGTGTGTATGTGTGCGCACGTGTGTGTGTGCGCGCGCGTGCTCCGTCATGTCCGGAGGTGGTTAAAGGGACTGGTCTGTGAGAAAGTGGTACCTGCTTAGGATATTGCGAGTGTTATCAACGAGAATGGGTGTGCCTGCTTCCCTCCTTCCTGGGGACACTCAACCTCGGGGACACTGAATTAACCCAAATTTCTTCACCACAGGGAGACCCACAGACCTAGTTTATTTATGTATTTATTTTTCTTTTTTGGGGTGACTCCTCCTCATGCTGCATTCTGGAAACTGCCTCAAGGCAGCGAGCTGGTGCAGTTGTGGGACTCGCTGTGTTTATCTCCCTTCTCCCCGCGAACATAACCCTGCGTTGTCTCTCCTGTGATGTCTGAAAACTGCTGTATCACATATTTTGTCCAGCGTCAGGCAGAAGGTAACAAATCCTGTTTATCATATGGTCCGCCACTTAAGAGCTTTGTGTCCATAGACAAATTATTTTCTCTTCTCTCACCCATAGTTTTGTCATCCACAAAATGGGCTTAGATAGCATTCTAAAAGTAGGCTGCTGTGGTTTGAGCCCAAGCACCTCTGAACACAATCATTCCATTTTCCCCACCCTGTCTCTTGAACTTGGGACCTGTACTCCCACCCCAGCTCCGATTACCTGGCACATAACGGGTGCTTAGTAAACGCGGGTTCTGCCTCCCTTCTTTCACATATCTATTTTCCCACTATGCTGAGTATAACTTGGGTATCCAGGAGGTGCTTTATAAACCCATGCTATAGTGGGTCCTCCAATGTGCACTTCAGCGGCTGAAAATACAGAAGGAAAAAGGCAGATAGCTGTGTTTTCTTTCCCTTGACTCTTGTTTTGAACCTTTTATTAAATATCTTAAGTATTATTTGCCTTCAGGGTCAAAACAGTTTCCAGAGATGTCCACTTTGCACTCATAAATGAATTCTCGCTAAAGTCTCTTTCTTTTTAAAATTTTTAAATATGTGTGTGAGAGAGCTTAAATGTACTGACTCATAGCTGGAAAAACTCTCTCTCCCCAACACATTCCAAATTTGTCGAGTCACATGAACTGAGTAAGAGTGCTTAATGTGGCTGCTTAGCCCCGAGCTGGCGAGCAGTTACGCCAGTGAAGGCTCGTCTCTCCCTTCCCTGCCCCCTGCTCCGAGCCAGCGTATCCAGGGACTCAGCAGATGGCACTGAATACCCGATACAGGTTCAGTGAATGCAAGAATTGGAAAGGACCTGGCAACTAGCTAAAGCCAAACTCAAATTCTGCAAGACAGTGTAATATTAAAAAAAGAAAAAAAATCAAAGAAAAATTTACATATCAGACCGCCAAAATCTAACAACTTCGCTAACTGAATCAGGTCTCTGCTGGGCATGACATCAAGCACTTGACAAGTATGACTCATTTCACCTTCACAGCCAGCCTGTGAGGTAGGGAGGTTATGATGATCCTCCCTTTACACATGGGGACACTGAGGCACGAGTGTTAGTAACTTGTCCAGGGTCCTGCTGTGTGTCGGTGGAGCTGATTCTACCCAGTGCAGCTATAGAACACATGCTCTTACACATCCAACCATTCATTCTGGAAGGAAAGAATCTTTCTGCTACACAGAAGAAAGAAAACTCCATTTATTCCACAAATATCTACCCAACACTAGAATCCAAACACCACATCAGATGTCAAAGAGGGGGTTGCTGATGAGCATGGGCAAAATGGGGCAATTTGGTGACTGTGTCCAGTGAGTTTGTAATTGTGTACAGGAGCTATGATGTTTGCACAAACAATTACAACACTAGTAAGTAAAAAAATGGGGCTTCCTTGGTGGCTCAGTGGTACACAGTCCACCTGCCAGTGCAGGACCCCGGGATCAGGAAGATTCCCCTGGAGGAGTAAATGGCAACCCACTCCAGTATTCTTGCCTGGGAAACCCTATGGACAGTGGAGCCTGGCCAGCTACAGTCCATGGGGTCACAGAGTCAGACATGACTTAGCAACTAAACAACAACAACAACAAAAGGAAAAATGGCACCTGCAGAATTATCAAGTGGGATGCCTGGGGGAGGCTGGGTAAGGTGGTGACTCTGGTTGGGGAGATCTGGAAGGCTTCCTGGTGGAGGTGCCATTTGAACTGGATTGAAGGATGTGTAGGATTCAGACAGGAGGTGGCTGGAGGAGGTCCTGCCTACTTATCCCAGTGAGTACACGCAGATGGCATGGCCCTGGGAGTTCTTCTCTTGGTTTACTCTTGGGTCCCACCCACCCCGGGAATGGCTGAGCCTCCATGCCTGCAGATGAAGAGCATGGGTCGAGGGGACGGAGGGGAAGGGGTGGGCAGGAAGGAGGAGGTCGGGAAGGGGCTGCAGGACACTGGAACATGGGGTGGGGTGGGGAAAGGGAGCAGATCCGGCCAAGCTCCAAATGGGCTTCCTCAGAGCAGGCTCCTTGCTCCGTGGCCTCAGTGTCTGTCATCTATGTGCTGAGTCGCTTCAGTCGTGTCCAACACTGTGCAACTCTATGGACTGTAATCTGCCAGGCTCCTTTGTCCATGGGATTCTCCAGGCAAGAATACTGGAGTGGGTTGCCAGGCCCTCCTCTAGGGGCTCCTCCCAACCTAGGGATCGACCTCGTGTTTCATTAGGTCTCCTGCATTGCAGGCGGGTTCTTTACCACTAAGGCTACCTGGGAAGCCCCCACTCTATCTAGAGGGAGGAAGACAAATGAATTGCCTGGGCGGAAACTTGGGAGAGCTCCCAATTTATCCCATCCGTTTGCAGGCGAGAGGACCGAGGACCAGAGAGGGGCTGGCCTTGTGCAAGTCTGTGGATTTGGATCCAAGTTTATGGGACGACAACGCAGCAGTCCCAGTTGGGCTGCTCTTCCCACATCCACACCCCGAGGGGCATGCCACCTCTCAGAAGTCTGGGAAACTCCAGACACGCTGTGGGAGAGGAGATGGAGGACCCCAAACGTGCCTCAGCTGGGTCCACGGGCATCAGGCTCTGACACCCCCGGCGGCCACGGGAGGTTCGGCCCCAGTGCCGACAGGGTAGCCGGGCTGGCCCCCCAGCGGGTCTCCTGGCTCAGCCCTGCCCCCATCGGCACCTGTCCTTGGCAGACCCTCCCCTACACTCAGGAAGCTTCCAGGAAACCGTGACCAGTTCCCCTCGGCCCCGGTTCCCCCTGACAGGCTATCCATCTGGTTGTGACTCACAGCGCTGGATTTCTGCCCGGGCCCTGCATCTTGAGTGGGGCGCCCAGTCTCCAGAACGAGCAACCTGCCCACCCGGCCGTGACAGTAGGGGCTGCTGCCCTCATCAGCTCATGCCGAGCTCATCCATGGGGTGCCTCGGGCTCCTGGCCTGACATTGCTCTCGGACTGGGCTCAGGCCTGAGCAATCTCTGAGGGTCCCTCAGATTCCAGGCTCTTCAACCAAACTCCCCTCTCCCTGCAGGGATGCCCGCTGCCCCCCCCACTCCACCTGCAACACCAGATCTTCCTCCTCCCCTGTCCTCCTGTCCTCAGCACTCCAGTCAAGGCTCTGCTCCCCTCTAACAGCTGGTTCGGCTCCGCCCTGCTCCAGGGCTGGAGATCTGGGCAGAGGTCCCTGCAGGGTGGTGGCCTCTGAGGGTGGGGTAGCATGCAATATGACCGCAGCTATCACAATGAATGCCAACTGCTTGTGCACGCACCCAGTGTGCCCACCTTCAGGCCTTCACGACTGCTGCTTCCCCGCCTTGAAGACTCTGCCCCGAGTCTTTGGCCTCAGCTTCTTGTCCAATTCACCTCCCCAGTGAGGGCTTTCCTCCCATCCTGCCCTCTGCCTGTTTTATTTCTTCACAGGCCATGTCCCATATGCCAATGACTGACTTGCTTGCTACCTGATCACACATTTCCTTGTTTATCATCTGGCTCTTTGAGGAAGAATGAGAAGAAGGCATCGCTCTGTCCTGCTCGCCACCAGATACCCCACACCCAGCTCAGAGCCCAATACACGGGGGATGCACTCAGTAACTGGTCCTCCAGTGGGGTCCCCAGCGATGCTGGGCGTGGTGGACATGCCTGGATCTCACTTCACACTCACACAAGCCCTGTGTGGTCAGTATCACTGTCCTCCTTTCATAATAAGGGGCGCAAGGCTCAGAGAAGTTGGGTAGATTGTCTAAGGTCACTTGGCCAGCAAGTGGTGGAGCTAGGTATCAAACTTGAATTTGCCTGATAGGAAAGTCCATGATTTTGACCACTGGACTCTGCTGTTTGCCTTCAGTGTTTTCAGAACCCCCATAGTGAGGACACAGGAAAGACCCGTGGATTGAGCGATCTGCATGCCGTGTGACATGGACTGAATGTGTGTCCCCACAGCCCGAATTTATACGCATGCGTGCTAAGTCGCTTAGGTCGTATCCAACTCTGCAGCCCACCAGGCTCCTCTGTCCATGGGATTTTCCAGGCAAGAAAACTGGAGTGGGCTGCCATTTCCTAACCCAGGGGATCTTCTTGACCCAGGGATCGAACCCACGTCTCTTATGGCTCCTGCATTGGCAGGCCATTTCTTTACTACTCGCGCCACTTGGGAAGCCATGTTGGAGCCCTAACGCCAGTGTGACTGTATTTGGAAATGGGACTTCTAACGGTGGTTAAATGAGGTCATAACAATGGGGGCCTGATCCCGTATAATTAGTGTCCTTAGAGACACCAGAGAGATTGCTCTCTCCGAGTACAAAAACCAAGGAGAGGCCACGTGAGGACGCAGCTAGAAGGTGGCCGCCTACAAGCGAGGAAGAGAGTCATCACTAGAAACGAAAGGAATCGAACCTTGCTCTTGGCCTTCCAGCCTCCAGAAACTGTAAGAAAATAAAATTTCTGATGTTTAAGCCACCCAGTGTATGGTATTTTGTTACAGCAGCTCGAGCAGACGAATACAGCTTGTTTCATGGAAGCCAAAGTGCCAGGTCTAGAAGGTAAGTTCTCCTCCTCTCCTCTCTTCTTTTCTCCCTCCTTCGTTTAAGCACCGACAGTGGTGTGAAGCACAAGAACTCCCGAGGAGCTCCCAGGAGACTCAAGCTGGTGGCCCATGGTTTGAACACCAGCCACAAAGCTGTTTTGTTGGGCTGGCACATGTTTTTAAAAAACCACAAGGAGTCAGAAAGCTCTCAGTCTGGTCTTGCACAGGCAAACTGCTCCTTGCTGTACCTGTCCTTCTCTCTGAGGCCTGGGTTTGGTGCCAGTGACAGCAGGTGAGCTATGCAGCAGAGATGCATGGTTCAGGGTGCCCCGGGGCAGAGTGACACTGGGCAGGGAGAAGGGCGTGCGGGACGGCGGATCACCAGAGGCTGCAGGGAGAAGGTAGCTTTGGCCTGGTCCCTGGAGGGTGGACAGGAAATCACCAGTCCGAAGGGGAAGGAGGGGGCATTCCAAGGAAGTCAGTGGAGAGGCAAGGTGCCTGGCAAGGGCCTGGCCTGAGCAGTGCGGTTTGAGCGCGGCTGAGCGTGAAAGTGGAGGGGCTAGGACATGGCTGGAGGGGTGAGCGCCTCGGGCTCAGGGGCCCCTGACATCACCCCAGGAAGTCTGAGCACTGTCCTCTATCCAGGAGTCACCACCAGGAGTCCTGGCAGTCTTTAACCAGGTGGGGTCACCAGAGAAGCTGAGTTAACACAGGCGGATGCTGGGTTAACCACTTCCTCACTGTGTGACTACACACACGGGTCACCCTGGGGCCATGTGGCCTCAGGCCCCTCATCTGTAAAATGGGGATCACAGTGCTATACATCTCAAAGGGGTATTGTGGGGACTGCGTGTATGCTCAGTCACTCAGTCATGTCCAACCCTTTGCGACCCCCTGGACTGTAGCCTGCCAGGTTCCTCTGTCAGTGGGATTCCCCAGGCAAGAACACTGGAGTGGGTCGCATGCCCTCCTCCAGCAGATCTTCCCAACTTAGGGATCGAACCTGCACCTCTTGTGTCTCCTGCATTACAGGCAGATTCTTTACCCACTGTGCCACCTAGGGTGACTGGGGTTAATAAGAGTAGTTACTCCCAAGATTGGTTTGGGGAACTTAATGAGTTAATAAATATAAAGCACTTGGAATGTCCCTAGCACCTGGTAAGACTCAGGGAATAAGAGTTACTATTATAACTGTTTAAGGGCACAGGTTATCTCAGTGGTAGAGTTGAGAATGCATCTTTGCACGGCCCTACACTGAAATATTTGATTCTTATCAACACACCATGTTTACTCAAGGCAGAAAATGGACTGACCTGTTTTTGGAATAAAGGGCACATTCATGCAGCCTGAGTGCCCCATTTCCAGAACATTCCGGGCCACCGAAGTCTGACAGTAAAAATTCAATGGAGCAACAGGGCCTCTCGGACACGTTTCTTTCCCCCTCATGTTGTACTGTCTAGAGAGGCAGTAAAAACAGCTCTCACAATTTAAAAAATTAAACAGGAAGGAGACCCAAATAATTTCGGAGCAGTCTGCTTAGACAAGTTCTGCGCGTGGCTACTGTCGCCCTGGTGCACTCACATCGCACGTTTCCATCTCCAAAGGTCTGTCACTACAGTGTTTCGTTTCTGCCTCCTGACAGATGGTGATTCGGAAAGTGGGTTCCGGCAAGAGACTAGTTGGTTCAGATCTTTTTGCTACTAATCTTGAGTTCAGTAGTCCAGTGACATTTATTTATTCTTGCGCCCGACAAAACGAGGAGGGGACCACATCAATGTCAGTGGCTGCTGGGAGAGCTGGAAGACGCACACAGAACCAGAACCCTGCGCATAATCACTCCCTCATCCAGAAAGTGCTTCTCACAAGCTTAACAGCTACTCGGGGCTGAGGACTCAACAGCCATCAAAACACAGTGCCTCCTTCCAGGAGTGTGATGGGGGAGGGTAGACGATGCAACAAACAAATAGCCAGTGCCAGGTAGCCAGATGTGCTTTGGGAAAAAAAAAAAAAAAAAACAACAGAAGATGGTGGAGATTTGAAAGGTTCAGGCTGAGCTATGACCCTGAAGTGGCCAGGGAAGACCTCCATGACAGCGTGTCTTCTAAGCAGAACCTGAACGACACAAGGGAGATCTTTCCCACAAAGATAATGGGGGAAAGAGTGTTCCAGGCCGAGAAAGTAGCAAGGGCAAATGCGTGTGTGTGCGCGCGTGTGTGTGTGCGTGTTGCTCAAGGCTGGTGGCAGAGGGAAAGGTGATGCACTTGGGATTACCATAAGGACTTTGGCTTTTGCTCTGAAACGGGAGAACCAGTGTAGGGTTTGGGGTAGCGACTGACAATCTGACCTGTGTTTTTAAGAAGTCTGTAGTTTTGAGGAGAGGAGACAGTTGGGGTTTTGTGCATGAAGTGAGTGGAGGGCTGCAGCTGAGAGGGGCTGAGAGGACAGCCAACGGCACCTACAATGACCCACGTGAGAGGTGACGGGGCTTGAACTGGGAAACGGGGATGGAGGTGGCAGGGAGCAGTACCACGGGGCTGAGTATGACTCCAGAGGTGGCATTCACGGCCACCAAAATGGGAAGGGTGCCCCCTGGAGGGGTGCAACGTGGTGATCCTGGGAGACGGCGGTCACACTGGGGATATATTTTGAAGGCAGAATAGACAGAACTCATCAGATGTAATGAAGTGGGAGAGAGAAAGAGGAAACCAGGATTATTTAAACAGAGGAATCTATTTCCTGAGAAGTTGAGGAATGAGAGTCAAGAGTTAAGATTAAATGTGTTCAGTTTGGGAAGCCTCTTCACAAACGTTAGGGATGGTAGTGAAGATGGTGGTGATGGTGAATATGAAATGATGACTTGGTGAGGATTATGGCACGAGCAAACACTGAAGGTTTGCTGTGTGCTGGGCCTAGCACAAAGAACATGTGATGCATGAATTTGTGTAATCTCCATTGTCATCCTCATTTAATAAACCAGTGTAGTGGGTTGAATTGTGTCCCTCTCCTCCAGTGATATGTCTATGTCCTAGTCCCCAGGACCTGTGAATGTGACCTTATTTGAAAAGAGTCTTCATGGGTGTAACTAAGTAAAGGCTCTCAAGATGAGCTCATTCTGGCTTCTCCAGATGGCCCTAAATTCATCAGCGAGGGGCCTCATAAGAAACACCTGGAGAAGAGCCCACCTATAGAAGGTGACGGTGAAGGCAGAGGCAGAGCTGGGAGTGATACAGACACAAGGTCCACCAAAAACTTCTAGATGCTGGAAGAAGCAAGGAAGGACTCTCTCCTAGAGCCTCCAGAGGGAGCAGGGCCCTGCTGACTCTGGATTTGGGCCTTCTGGCCTCCAGAACTAGGAGAGGTTAGAGTTTTGCCAAGTCACCCAGTTTGTGGTCCTCTGTTGTAGCAATCACAGGAAACTAAAGCAACAAGGCAAGCCCGGCACAGAGAGGTGAAGGAACTTGCTCACAGGCACACAGCAAGACAGCAGCAGAGCTGGGCATGCTTGCCTTCAGAGCCGTTCACTCAGGAGGTGGGTGTCGTTCAACGAGGAACTGGAGGTCAGAGCCACAAGGCCATACCAGGAACAGAGCTGGTGGACGGCAGGATCAGGCTCCCCTGGGCTTCTAGCAGGGAGGCCGGACACCTCTCCCTGCTCTCGATTCCCACCTCTCCACTTTGAAAAACCCAGGAAGGCCCTTGTCCAGACCGTCGAGTGCCTCTCGGCCGCCACCACGTGGACCCAGGGCTCTGCTGGGAATGCGGCCCAATCTGGTGATTCCAGTCTGCAGCTGCTCTGGGTCCAGGAACAAGTGGCCCCAGAGAGACCCTGGTGGGGTGGCAGCCTCGGTACACAGACTTCAGCGCCACCAAGGTTCACAGCAGTCACTTAGCAACAGCATAGCGTCTGGATTTCAAAACCACCACCTCTTTCCATGATACTGACCCTGAAAACCTCTTGGCTCCCATCCCACCGGGGACACGGGGACTGAAGAGGGAGGCGAGCTGGGGCAGGGCGAGCTTGAACCTCTGCCCGCAGCTGCAATCAGCCCTGGAAGAAGCAGAAAGGGTCCATTTTCTCTCCCTCCGATGCCCAGGAAAATATTTTACCGACAAAACCCAAATATTGGGGATCCAGGGAAGATGATATCCTTCCCCAGCTCCCCCCACCCCTATGCCTCGTCAAAGCTTCAGCATTTTAAGAGATGGACAGAAGGACTTGTGACAATTAGGGCCTGTGAAGGGGCCCAGGCATCTTCCCACAGAGAAGTGTGTTTTTAGAGCCCTTAATGAGCAGAGGGCGGTTCACGTCGAGGGTGGGCTGGGAATCGGTGGTGGTGGGGGGTGTTCTGTTTATGAAGAATACAGTCATTACATCCAGGTCAGTGGAGGGAACCACTGGGCTGAAACAAATTTGGGGGCTGGGGAGGGAGGAACATTATGACTGCTTCAAAAGCAGGACTGTCTCCCCGGCCCGCCGACTGGCCCAACAGACGCCCGCTCTCTCCCCCAAGGCGCACAAATACACAGCCAACACAAGCACAACACACGCGGACCCTCAGAAGTACATGGGCTACGAGACAACCAGGTCCCATTCACACACACACGTACGGGTTCGTCCCTCTCTGAGGGCAAACTGAAAACACGGTCCCAGAATTGACCCGCCCAAAGCAAAGCACTGTCTCAACAAGGTCCCCGCCGCCGGGCCTGCACAGTCATCTCCACGGTGCCCAGGACAAGGGTAGAAACCTCCTCTGGAGCTGTCTTCAGAGGCAGGGAAGGAGGCGAAGGGTAAAAGTAGGCACATTACTGTATAATTGCCCCCCATTCTGAGCACCCCTCCACCACAACCATATTTCTAAAGGGTGACACAGTCCACGTTCCAGAGATGTGAGCCCTGGAGCCACCTGCAAAGGGCAGAGGTTTGATGACTTGGAGGATAACACTGTGGTGTGCGGGGATGTTCTCGAATGTTTTTGGGGGTCTCAGAGGCTCTGGGTCAGGGTGCCACCTTTGGAGTAAGGAGTAAACTTCCCATTGGGATGACTTGGATGAACACACCACCCCTCTGTACAGGCGAGTCCTGGAGATGGTTATTTTACTATTTTCTACAAGGCAGTTGCATAAAATCATGCCACCTGCTCTGGCCCTGGCCTGGCCCATGGGAGCTGGAGAATCACAAGGTACAAGGCGGGGCTTCTGTCTCCATTGACCGATGGGGGAGCCGAGACTCACACCTGGGATGGGTGAGGTGGGGCCTGGGAGGGCTTCGATGCAGAGCTCCATTGGAGAAGGGTGCCATGAGGGTGGGGCTCAGGGAAGGAGGAGGTGGAGGTGGGGTCTGAACCCTACTTCAAAGAATGCAGCGCATCGGAAGGGGGCACCCAAGCGGGAGGCAGGGAGGCGGGGACAGGCCAGAGCAGTCCTGGGTGGTATGTTCAAGCGCCTCGCCTGGGAGGGACACTTGCAAGGGGGAGGTGTGGGAACTGCTGGAGAGGGGGCTGCGTGCATGCGTGCTAAGTCACTTCGGTCATGTCTGACTCTGTGTGACCCTATGGACTGTAGCTTGCCAGGCTCCTCTGTCCATGGATTCTCCAGGCAAGAATACTAGAGTGGGTTGCCATGTCCTTCTCCAGGGGATCTTCCCGATCCAGGGATCCTTTCCTATGTCTCCCGCATTGGCAGGTGGGTTCTTTACCACTAGTGCCACCTGGGAAGCCCAAAGAGGGGGTGGAGGAGGGGAATTCCATGGGGGTCCAGGCCCAGCAGCAGCCTGGCTCCCCTTGAATATGACTTTGGAACATGGGTTCCTTATTAGAATGGCATCCAGAAATATCACAAATCCTACACAACTTTCCTGATGGGCTACAGCCCACAGGGTCCACAAAGAGTTGGACATGATTGAGCGACTAACACTTTGAAATGTTTTTGGATTACGCAACTCAGGGTTGATTCCATTGCTGTGTGTATGGTGCAGTTTCATTGTGCCTCTATCTAGGAACTAACCATGTAAACAACAACAGCTACGGTTTACAGGTCAGCCCCATTCCAAGGACCTCAATTCTTTTAATTTAGAGATGCCATTTTTCAAAAGGTATTTTTTGATGTCGACCATTCTTAAAGTTTCCATTGAATTTGTTACAAGATCACTTCTGTTGTTTATGTTCTGGTTTTCTGGCAGCAAGGCATGCGAGATCTTAGCTCCCTGGCCAGGGATTGAACTTGTACCTGCCAAACTGGAAGGCGAAGTCTTCATCCCTGGACAGCCAGGGAAGTCTCAGCAATGCCATTGTCATCACACTTTTAATGTCTGTGGCTACTATATTCCTTGGCCTCCCAAACAGAGCTTAACCTGCCACATAGATTACCTGATTGTCTCTAGGCTAAACTCAAACAGTGTATGCAAAAGAGGACACTCTACCAAAGCTCATCATTGTTGTCAATGTTATTATTAACACCGTTTTACTAGACTTCATCTACCTCATGGTAAGGTTATTTAAGGCCTGAGTACAACATTAAAAAAAAAACAAAAAACAAGCATCGCTTTCCAACATTAGCAGAGGAAAGATCCCGTGGAGACTGGCAAAAGAAAAAGCTACCAAAGCCTGAAACACGAGAAGGCAGGACATCAGGGCTTTTTGTTTGTTTCTTGTATGGGGGCCCAGAGTTCTCAGAAGGGGTCATTAATGGCTCCCTGGTTCCTTGGCGGCAGAAGGAACGCAGTGCCTGGCCAGCAGTGGCATTCTTTGCAGACAGGCTGCCCTGGGCTGGACCTGAGTGCACCCAGCTCACAGAAAGCATTTATTCAGTGCCCAGAAGCAGGAGAATACAGCCTGTTCTCTGCCATAAGAAGACCCAGTGATCGGAAGGAGATACCCTCCTTCCAAAAATAGATCCAAGTAAAGCTTCCCCCCACCTCCACAGAAACCTGTTCCTCTGCAGACATCCCCATCATCAACCACCCACTGACCCGCCAGGAAGCTGGCACCACCCCTGGTTCTCCCTCTGCATCAACATCCACAGTCAACCCACCCTAAGACCTTACACCTTGTGACCACCACATCTCCAACCACCCTCTTCTCTTTATCTCCATGTGAAAGTTGTTCAGCCATGTCTGACTCTTAGTGACCCCCATGGACTATACAGTACATGGAATTCTTCATGCCAGAATACTGGAGTGAGTAGCCATTCTCTTCTCCAGGGGATCTTCCTAATCCAGGGATCGAACCCAGGTCTCCTGCACTGAAGGCAGATTCTTTACCAACTGAGCCCAAGGGAAGCCCAAGGAGTGGGTAGCCTATCTCTTCTCCAGTGGGTCTTTCCGACCCAGGAATTGAACCGGGGTCTCCTGCATTGCAGGAAGATTCTTTACCAGCTGAGCCACCAGGGAAGCTTATCGCCATAAGCGCTATACAATTTTTTTTTTTTTAAACAGCCCCTGCTGTCACCAGGATGAAAGGAACAATTTAATTAAAAAAATTTTTTTTTTGGCTGTGCTGGGTCTTTATTGCTGCAAGCAGCCTTTCTCTAGTTGTGGCGATTGGGGGCTATTCTCTAGTTGTGGTGCCAAGGGCTTCTCACTGCGGTGGCTTCTCTTGTTGCTGAGAACAGGCTCCAGAGTGCTCGAAATTCAGTAGTTGTGGCTCAGGAGCTTAGTTGCTCCATGGCATGTGGAATCTTCCCAGAGCAGGGGTTGAATCTGTGTCCTCTGCACTGGCAGGTGGATTCTTCACCACTGGACCACCAGGGAAGTCTATCATTTCTTGCCTGAACTTCCAAAGCCATCTCCTACGTGGCCTCCTTGGCTCCACTTTGGCTCTTTGCCCTCTCTACCAAGAGATCTTCTGAAAATGTAGATAAGATTGCAGTATTTTCCTGCTTAAGCCTTTGAAGGTTTCCTGCTGAACTGGGAACAATTTAGATTTCTTTACCAAGTCCTGCAAGGCCCGGTGTGATGTGGCTCCTGCCTGTCTTTCCCACTGCATCAGCCTGAGACTCTCTTTTCTCTTCGGTGGAATGGGCAGAATAATACCTGCCTTCCAGGCTGGTCGTGAGGCCACTGGGATGAGAAACAGCTAAAACTACTCTGTAAACCAGAAAATGCAGCACAGTAAGATCCCCTGGAGAGCAAAACGGCAACCCACTCCAGTATTCTTGCCTGGAGAATCCCATGGACAGAGGAGTCTGGTGGGCCACCGTCCATGGGGTTGCAAAGAGTCAGACACAACTCAAATGACTGAACAGACACGAAAGCACTCCACGTAACCTCTATTCCATTATAATTGGGCTTTTGTGTTTTCACTCTTGTTTTCATGATTTCCAGTTCATCGCTATCTTTTAGTGTTTGCGATTTTATATTCTTTTCAGATATAAGGATGTCTATATGCACAAGGCAGTACTGAAAACTCCTATGCCGGTGTCTCAGTATCCCACTTAAAACCGAGACCATATTTGTTCTGCCCTGGGCAGAAAAATTAGAATTTTTACTGAGCAGTCAGATTGCTAGAGGCCTAGAGAGAGATCTCATTTAAATGATAAACCAGGTCATTCTCTTACGAAAGCGATGCAAGAACATGATCTTCAATGTCTAACACTTTCAATAGCATCAGATAACGTTTTTTAAGCTCATACACTGTGCCTGTGCTGGATTAAGCACTTTTTGAAAAACTTTTTTTTTTTTTGGTGGGCCATTTTTAAAGTCTTTATTGAATTTTTTACAACATTGCTTCTGTTCTCATGTTTTGTTTTTTTCACCCCAAGGCACCTGAGATCTTAAGTCCCTGATCAGGGATCAAACCTGCACCCCCTGCATTGGAAGGCGAAGTTTTAATCACCGGACTGCCACGGAAGACCCTAAGCACCTTTACTGCTTTACCTTTATCAATCCTTAAAAGAACAGTATGGGGTCTCACAATTGTCCGGATGGGGAAGCTAAAGCTCAGGGAGGTTAAGTAACTTACCCAAGGTCACACTGCTAGTGAGAAATAGAGTTCCACTCCTCTATTTTAATAGCCCATGTTCCTTTGTTTTACCCTGTGTGTGTTGGGGGCAGGAGAACCAGGAACGTGTCTGTCTGTGAAAGGAGGATACAGATAATAGGGAAATGGGGCGTTAGGCAAATACAAGGCCACCAAGCTCCATGGATGCAAGGGAGTTTGGGCAATAGATTCTTCTTAATGTCAAGCTTCACTCCTTCATGTCTTACATTCTGTCTTGCAAAGTTAGAAACGTGTTCAACACATTTCCCCATAATCAGTGAAAAAGAGTGTAATTCTTTTCTTGCAAAGAACAGTCGCTGTCTTTTTGCTATTTATACCAAGAAGTGTGTGTGCATGCATGCGACTGTGTGTGAGAGAGACAGACAGATGGAAATAGAGACAAACTGAGTATTTAGTCTCGAAGTGTTCAGTTTAGCAGCTGGCAAAGGTGCTCTGGCCAGAGAGATTCACAGAGAAGCTTTCCTTTCCCTTCACTTGAGACTTCACTCATCATTTGCAAAACAATCACTCAGAAAGAGACAGCAACAAGACGCCCAGGACAAAACTCCCCTTCACTGTAGTCAGGTCTGCTTTTCTGCCTTGGCAGGTTACCTCCTCTCTCTGGGCCTCAGATTTCTCAGGAAAACACCTGGATTCCTGGGATTCCACCCAGCTCTCAGACTGGAGGCAAGATTTAGATCGGTGATCTCTTCTGCTCTCACCACCTCCCCTAGGTGATGGGCAGGTCAGTCTGGTCTTGGGAGGCTGGAGGAAGGTGGCATGGTTAAGTGGCAGTTCCTGGACTAGAGCTATTGACTTTCAAGGCCAATTCCAACATGGGTGGACTCCACCAAGCGGCTTTCAAGGGTGCAGAGTCTGGGCAGGTACTATGCACGTCTATCCTCTTAAAACAGAAAGCGGTAACACTTTGAAGCCACTGTGTGGAGGTCCCACCCCAATGGAGCCATGTCTGAGGGCATTTCCTTCTTTCCTTTCCTCTCTCCCTCTCTCTCCTTCTTCCCTCCTTTTTTCCTTCCTTTCTTCTCTTTGCAGAGAGAAGAGAACAGTTAGAAGAAGTAGGACATGCTGAAGGAAAGGCATAGTTGCTTTAGAAAACGTGAGATCCCTGCCAGATATAACTGAAATAAAACCCAAACCAAAACAACACACATACACAAGCATGATGGGGGTGTGTGTGTGTCTGTGTGTCTGTGTCTATGTTGATGAGGAGTAAGAATAAAGAGCTCAGGATGGATAAAACCCTCCTGGCCACCTGTATTTTCTAGTTGCTCTGTTTTACACGTTTTCACAAATCAATGAGCTTCTTATTAAACAACAGGCCAATTTTCACATGCTAGAGGGAAAAAAGCTCCCCTGCTAAGACGCACCAGCTGGGAGAGTTGAAGTCACGACTCGGACTCAACCTTCTCCATTGCTACCTGCTGGTGTTCCCTGGGATCCCAAGGCCCTTACAGGCAAACAGAACATCAGCCAGGCTAGACCCCACACAAAACCCCAGCAGGCTGGGATGTAGCAGCACAGGAGACACAGGTTCGATCCCTGGGTAGGGAAGATCCCCTGGAGAAGAAAATGACAACCCACTCCAGTATTCTTGCCTGGAAAATCCCACGGACAGAGGAGCCTGACAGGCTACAGTCCACGGGGTCACACAGAGTCAGACAGGACTGAGCATGCACAACAACAGCCAGGTCCACCCAAGGGGCTCCGACTGCTAGAGCTGCAAGGACCCCCGCTTACATGAGGGGCCCCTTCAAAGTGGGCAAAACCAGCAGATGAGCAGCAGGCAGGCTGTCCCGAGGGTGTAAGCCAAGGGCCACCACCAGCAGGGGACAACCAAAAATCCCACCCTCAACCTGCGTGGTGACCTCTCTCTGAACCTGGTTGGACATTCTCCTGATACTCCTGCCAGAGACGGCAAAGAGAGGCCTCCTGGGGTAAAGAACAGCCTAAGCCTTCCTCCAGAAAGTCCTGGTGGCACCTGTAGATACTTTGGCTACCTGATGCTAAAAGCCAACTCATTGGAAAAGACCCTGATGCTGGGAAAGATTGAGGGCAGGAGGAGAAGGGGATGACAGAGGATGAGACAGTTGGATGGCATCACCGGCTCAATGGACGTGGGTTTGAGCAAACTCCAGGAGATGGTAAAGACAGGGAAGCCGGGCGTGCTGCAGCCCACGGGGTGGCGAAGAGTTGGATACGACTGTGCAACTGACCAACAACAACAGACTAGATGATTACCTCACTGCATCCGCAGTTTTTGGATCTGTAAACCCAAATATAATAATGAGACACTGAGCGTAGACATCTAGACCAGGGCCTGGCATGTAGCACATGTCAGAGTAAACAGTAGCTGTTATTATAATTATTCAGTAATTTTGAAGGTCTCAGTTAAAAGTTCATGTGCTGACAGGACTGCTCCACCCAGCCGTCGCCCACAAGTTAAGATGCCATTGCTGCTTTGCTTGGGGAATGAGCTAGGGCAGTGGTTCTCCAGGTGTGGTCCCTGCATCACCTGGGAATTTGTTTGAAGAGCGCATCTGTGGGCCCCACCTCTGAACTGCTGAATTAGAAAATTCTGAGGGTGCAGCTCAGTCATTTCATAACCCACCCCCACCCCGCCCCAAGGGACTAATGTCTGCCAAAGTTGGACGACTACTGAGCTCACCCAATGACCGCCAAGACTGGCTGATGAGCAGAATTTCCTGGGAGTGTTCAGAGGAGAAATGCAGGTTCCTGGGCCCATCTCCCTGGGACTCAGAGCCATCAGGTTCTGGGATGCTGCCTGGGAGTCAGCATTTTAACAGGCTCCCCTGGTGATCCCACTGGGCTAGAGGCCAGGTTGGTTGGAGAGAGGGACACACGGAGGCTGGAAGAGACCCAGGGGTGGGGGTGCCTGGGAGGGGGCTGGGAGTGCGGGCCTAGTAGACTGGGGCCGCTGAGAGATGAGAAAGCGCTGAAGACCAAAGTTCTCAATCATAGTTCTATAGATTTGTGAGATGGAATCTCCTACTATCGTTTCATTTTCATCCAGGGAAACTGAGCCCCAAAGAGAGAAGGGACTATTCTAAGTGCAGGTAGCTTGTGCTTGGCGACGCAGGAACTTAAGCCAGGGGTCTCCCTGCCGAAGTCTTTTCCACTGAGCCCCTCAAGCTCATGCTCACATA
Source organism: Moschus berezovskii (assembly GCF_049115385.1). Taxonomy (NCBI): domain Eukaryota; kingdom Metazoa; phylum Chordata; class Mammalia; order Artiodactyla; family Moschidae; genus Moschus; species Moschus berezovskii. The sequence continues at coordinate 52,129,765 of NC_142475.1, read as the reverse complement.
TTGGCTCCCTCTCAGCGTCTCGCCTTCTCTTCCAAGCACTGAATCCATGCTCATTCCCCCAGTGCTGACCATGAGGGTGAGATCTGGGGAGGAGGTCAAGTCAGAGCTCAGACCTGAATGCAAAATCCAGGCTCAGTCACTGAGTAGTCAAGCCACCAAATCGCCCTCTCAAAGCCTCAGTTTCCACATCTGTAAAATGGGGATAAAATCTGACATCACAAAGCTGCTGAGCAGGTCAAATAAAATGACTCAGGTGAAGGTGTTTTCCAAACTGTCCATCACCCCACAAGCACAAGGACTAGAGAAGGAGCTGGGCTCATTACATCTCCTGCCTAGAGGCACTTGCCATCTAGCCAGGGCAGAAAAAACACACTCAAAGCAACCAGAGAGCAAGCGAGTGATGGGCTAGCCGCTGCGTGCAAGGTCACATCTCAGTGCCTTTGCTCAAGAATGCCGTCCCCCAATACCCTATAGGTGCAAGGAGCCCCACTGATTCGGCTTACAGTCTGGGCCTCAATTTCCGTGCCCTGTGAGCTGTCATGAAGGCAGGAAGTGCAGTTCATTCAGCTTTGTGGTCTCAGAGTGTCTGCCATCTCAAAGGTGTGTTCAGGAAGTGGCTGATGCAGGTAGGAAGGCTTCCGGCCAGAGGGTCCTTAGAGACCTACAAGGGCCTTTTCAGGGGTGCACCTGCCTCACAGAATTCCTTTAACACCCCACGCTGGGGTAAGCATAGCGGGAACGAGGGCTTCAAACCAGCCAACTCCTGGCCCTGCTACCCGCCCTGACTGTCCCCATCACCCACCCCAGCATCTGAGAGCCTCCAGTGGGGATGGCAGTTCCGGCATAGTCCGGAGGGGAGGAACGTGAAACAGGAAGCATCAGCTCCACTGAAATCTCCTGAATAAAGGAAAGCGCCTAAGCAAGCAGCAGGCATGCAGGAGACACTGGGTGATTCCAACGAGGATTCCTGAGAATCTGGTCATTTGTTTTACCTGTTTCTCCCGCCTTTCCTAGGCTGGAGGATCTGAGGAGGTGTCCACAAGGGGCAGAGCTCTGCAGAGTGATGAGCTCTAGAGAGCTGCGTGGGAGATTTCTCCCATTGCCCCTAGGAACTGTGTGACCTTGATTGAGTAAACTACGTCAGTTCTCAGGACCTTGAAAATGTGTACCACGTGACTAGGAGCTAATGAATTGCTCTCCCCTGATAAAGCAAATAACACAGCAGGCGGGGACACTGTCCCTCATGTAGCCAAGCAAAATAGGTTCAAAGCTGACTCTGGTCCTGGCTGAGTTTCTTCCACGGAAAACTGATAATAATGACGATGGTGCTGAGGGTGAAAACTCATCTTTACTGAGTACATACTGGGCACCAGGAACCAGACAAGCACTTTTCATTCATTATGTGATTCAATCCTCATAATGATCCTAAGCGCAAATACTATCATTATTCTCATTTTACAGTTGGGAAAACCGAGGCTCAGAAAAGTTTACACCTGGGATGAGAGTCTGGTGACTAGGGGAAGCAGGATTTGAACCCAGGCTGTCAAGATTCCAGAGCCCATCTGCTTTCCTACTGGAATCTTTTGAACCTGAAAGTCTGTATTCCACAGCTGGGAAAGATGGGAGAAGATGTAGAAAGGCAATGAAAATAATAATTTTCCAGACTCAGGACTCAGTCTAGAAAAAAAGATCACACTGGAGCAGTCAAAAATTCAGTCTGCTAAATTATTTTCCGTACAGGAAATGCAACTCAGGGGCTTGGTTTAAAGGGGCAGAGTGGGTGCCCTGGATGCAGCCCAGGTCTCCGAGGTGGACACCTGGATTCTAAGCCACTGGCCTCCGTGTAGCAGCCTACTTAGCTGGGGTGAGGCAGCTGCCCTCAATCCATTTTCTCATCTATCAGGCATGCTGGGATATTCCTACCTTTGCCATCTCTTAGGTGGAACCCAGGTAATGGGTCATATCCATGTCCACCTTCCCACATGCCCAATTTTAAAAGATTTTGTCTCTCACATTAATTAGTTCCTCCACTAACAAAGCAGTGAGGCATTTGTGCAACTGCTGGAGTTTCTGATCCAAACAAAGTAGCCATTGTTATCTGCTTCCAGCCCAGAGAAAAATGAAAACACCCCACCCCAATTCGCCCCAAATGATATTTTTAGGCAGCCAGTGCCACCATATCCTGGGTCGTGTACAGCTTCCACTGGTTTCTGGAACACTGACTCCCATCATGTGCACTTTTAGGAAAACACTGGCCTAAACAATTTCTGAGGTCTCTTCCAACACCAAGTTCAACAAAGCAGTCTGGACGTGTACTTGGCTAATTGCAAATGTGTAGTCTTCGCTCTCACTTTGTTTGCTCAGTACTAGAAATGCAAAATCAGGGAGGACCCTTGGACTCTGAAGGAGGTCATCTGAGGATACCGATTGGGCGGGCCTCTGCCACTTCACACCGAGGGTGAAAAACACAGGGAACTCCTTGGGCCCGAGAGGCTGTACCAGCCAAAGCTATGAACATGCTCAAGAAGGGTTTAGATGGACTCACGGAGGAGGAGGGAACGATGGGTGAGGGGCAGGTTTTGTCCCAACCCCTGTGGATTTCTGGTTCCGGTTAGCAATACAGTGTTTGTTGCACAGAACAAGGCCATTCCGCTGACAGCATAGCTGATGTTCTCATGCAAGGAGATAAAAAAGGAAGGAAAACAAACAAAGAAAAGAAACGAGGGTATACGATAGCTTCCTGCTGTGACATTTAACTTCTATGACCGGGAAAAGAAGGTATACTATAGGAAATTAAGAAATAAAAGAGGAAACATAAGCTCTGATTCCAGATGAACTACCTTAACATTTTGCTCTATTTCCATCTGTGTGTGTGTTTTTTAAAAAATAAAAACTATGTACAGTATGTATCCTGCAATTTTTTCATTTAACATTTAAAAAGATCACATTACTTAACAGACTTATTGTATGCCTTAGGGATTTCTACGACTTATTTATTTAATGATTAATTCACTTAATCATTGAATTCTTTTATTATTCACCTCTTGTTGAACATTGTTTTTCTTTTCTTAATTTTTTTACTGTATAAATAATGCTGGGATACACATGCCTGGGGACTTCTTTTCGGAGAAAACAATAAATCTCAAAATCTGTGAGTGCACCATTTCATGTTTCTCTTACATAGACAAAGGGCAGGTGAGGGACAGCCTGGTGAGGACTCCTCCCCAGTGAGCCCTGCACCTTGCTACAATAGAATTTTAAAGGCTCAGGCCAGGAAGGTCTTCCCCAGGAAGACCCTGTTATAGGGTCTCAGTACAGGGTCTCAGAAAGTGAAAGTGCAAGTTGCTCAGTCGTGTCTGACTCTTTTGAGACCCCATGAACAGTAGCCTCTGTCCATGGAATTCTCCAGGCAAGGATACTGGAGTGGGTAGCCATTCCCTCCCTTCTCTAGGGGATCTTCCTGACCCAGGGATCAAACCCGGGTCTCCCACAATGGTTCCCGTCTGAGCCACGAAGACTCCTGTATTGGTCCCTGCAAAACACGGCACTTTGAGAGATAAATAGACTCATAGCCACAATAAGGACCTACTGTGTAACCCAGGGAACTCTACTCAATACTCAGTAATGTCCTGTACGGGAAAAGAATCTAAAAAAGAGTGGGTATATGTACACATATAACAGATTCACTTTGCTGTACACTTGAAACAAAAACAACATTGTAAATCAATTATACCCCCGTAAAAATTAAAAAAACAAAAATAAAATTATATATAATTATTTTTCTTAAAAAAGAGAGATTCACAGTCACTGGGCTGCAGCTCCCCAGGACGTGGCCCTTATTAGAAATGCAAATCTCAGCTGACAAACCGCCAACACCCAGCTCATCAGCCCCATCCCCACCCCCACTGCCTGCCCCAGTCGGGTGGCCTCTATCTTCCATTTTTACCTGAATAAGCTGAAAGGGAGCTGGCTGGGCTGTGGATGAGTCATCGGAGAAGGAAAGGGTCTGCCTGAAATGGAATCGTCTCATCAGGGTTTTAATTTTACCCAATAAGAGGAAGTCCGTTTCTTTTTTCCCAGCCTTAACTCTACTAAAAGCCATTAAGCACTACCAGGGATTGGAGACATTTATCTGCTGGCGAACGTGAATGCTGCGTTTTGTACCTCCAGCAGGGAGGGAAATCAAGCTGTTTACTTGGTGGCCAGACCCAACGGACCAAAACGAAGCTCTAACTTGACGGTATGTCTGAAATGCATTTTTAAATCTCAAATTCTCGGGCCTCCATTCCCACCTGTAAAAACACTAGGAATCTACAAAATTAATTTAGCTGAATTACACCCTGACCCTAAAGCTGGGAAAGATTGAGGGCAGGAGGAGAAGGGGACGACAGAGGATGAGATGGTTGGATGGCATCACCGACTCAATGGACATGAGTTTGAGCACACTCTGGGAGGCAGTGAGGGACAGGGAGGCCTGGCGTGCTGCAGTCCGTGGGGTCGCAGAGAGTCGGACAGGACTGAACAGCAACACCACCACCCTGACCGACACTGACCACCAAACGCAAATGGGGTGACCGGTAGGTGACCTCACTGAACCGGTTCTTGTTTTGGAAAGGATCTTGGACCACTGAAGGCTGCTAGGGTTGCAGTCAGGCTAGTTTATACAATAACCAAGATCAAAGAGAGGTCTGGCTCTGGTTGCCCAGGTGGGTTTCCTTTGGATGTTCAATCATACGCAGAACTTCACAGGACAAAGCCCCTTTTGGCAGGGTGGGCTGCCCCGCAATGTGTCTCAATGACACAGTGATTATCTTGATTTAAAGTTACTTGAGAAACACTTGGTAGCAAAATAAAAAAAAAAAAAACACCAATATTAAAAAAACTGACTCTGGGGACTTTCCTGGTGTCCAGTGGTCAAGACTCCATGCTCCCCATGCATGGGGCCCGGGTTTGATCTCTGATCAGGGAACTAGATCCCACTTGCTGCAACTAAGAGTTCCCAAGGCACAACTAAAGATCTCACCTGCTGCAACGAAGATGGAAGATCCTGAGTGCCACACCTAAGGGCCGGCACAGCGAAATAAATACTTAAAAACCACCCACTATGACTCTGTCTCCCCTTGAAAGTCCCACGTGAAGTGACCCTTCCTATACCAGAAGGATAGACAGCATCCTTCTCATTGGATTAGGAAATTCAAGGCTAAGAAGGTTATAGAAACAAACTGTTACTTCTCCATTAGTCCACTGCACCAAGCACAAGCCCCTTTGTTTTATGTTATCTTCATGAAGAATTGTTTCTTTGTCAAAAAATGATGTACAAACAGCCTGCTTTGGTCATTTGAGAGAAGGTGCCCCATTTCTATGGAAGTTCCATGTTTATGGAGAAAACTGGTTATTTTCTGACATTAATCTGTCATGTGTCATTTTAATTATTAGGCCAGAACAAAAAAACCTCAAGAACGATAGGGGGTAAATTTCCCCAAATCCTGGTGGCTTAGCTGGTAAAGAATCTGCCTGCAAATGTGGGAGACCTGGGTTTGATCTCTGGGTTGGGAAGATCCCCTGGAGAAGGGAAAGGCTACCTACTCCAGTATTCTGGCCTGGAGAATTCCATGGACTGTATAGTCCATGGGGTCAAAAAGAGTTGGACGCGACTGAGCGACTTTCACTTTCACTTCAACCACCTCAACAGGGCAAGTTCAGATTCTCCGTCTAGAACGACAAGCCCACTTTCTCATCAATAGCGTACCCTTTGCAATCGGTCCATGCCATTCCTTCTGCTATTGATACTTCAAAATGCCCCTCCAAACGTAACTTTTAATAAGAAGAAAACCCATCAGAGTGAATTCCGTCTGTGGTGTCATTTATTCTGTATCCTTTCGGCACTCTTTTTTTTTTCTAAAGTATTTATTTTTATTTATGTATTTGGCTGCACTTGGTCTTCAATGTGGCATGTGGGATCTTAGTTGCAGCATGCAAACTCTTAGCTGTGGCATGTGGGATCCAGTTCCCCAACCAGGGGTTGAACCTGGGCCCCCTGCATTGGGAGCACTGAGTCTTAGCCACTGGACCACCAGGGAAGTCTCCTTTCAGCACCCTTAATATTCAGACATCTCAACTCCTGAAGCTGTTGCTTTGCAATAGTTGTCACGTGACTTCACTTGTACATTTGGTCTCATCTCTGAGTTCCTTAGTAGGTGAAGGTGGAGCCAATCTTTTATGTTCAGTCCCTGCTATACTGAATGCTTGTGTCCCCTACCAAAATTTACATGTTAAATCCTAATGCCCAAGGTGATAGTATTAGGAGGTGGGGCCTTAGGGAGGTGATTAGGTCACAAGGATGGGGCCCTTATGAGGAGGATTAGTGCCTTTACAACACAGACCCAGGAGAGCTCCCTTGCCCGTTTCTCCATGTGAGGCCACCATGAGAAGACAGCCGTCTGTGAACTAGGAAGTGGGCTCTCACCAGATACCGAATCTGACAGCCCCTTGATCTTGCACTTGGAGCCTCCAAAACTGTGGGAAATAAGCTTCTGTTGTTCATGAGCCATAAACCCAAAATACATATACCTAGTCTATGGTAGCTTGGCGTGCTGTGATTCATGGGGTCGCAAAGAGTCGGACACGACTGAACGACTGAACTGAACTGAACTGAGTCTATGGTATTTTATCATAGGAGCCCAAAGGGACTAAGAGTTCCAACAGTGCCTAAGTAGAGACACTTGCTCTGCTCCTGGAATAAGGTGGGAGGGTTCTCATGTTGCTTTTTTTCCTGTTTTCCAATTTATATGCATGGATTTATGTGCTTATCCTTCTAAAGGGAATATATGCTCATTAAATAAATTTCAAAAAGTGTAACTCTAACCACTCTAATCATTGCTGTAACTTCCCAAAGTTCTTTAATGAGAGCAAAAGTCACAGGCCTTGCTTACATGCAAATCTTGCAGAGTCAAAACAAATGATTTTGGATTTGAAGATCTGGAGCTAAAAATGTATCATAAGGTGCCTTTGGTAGTGTAGTGTAGTGGTGATTGTGAGGATGCCCCCCTACACTCCATCTGGGTTGAATCCTGACTCAGCGAATTATCAGTTGTGTGAGTCTGGGGGAGTTACTTAACCTCTCTGACTTTGGGTACATCCAGATTCTTTAAAAAATGTTCTACTACCCATACACTTTATATATTCCTTGCTTTACCTAATGTCCCATGCAAGTATCTACCCTTATTATTACACAGTCCTCAGACCCAACATTGAAATAGTTACGTAATACTCTACTCTGAACTGAACTGAACTGATTCTACTCATTCACTGGTGAACAGTTAAGTCAATGTTTTCTAACTTTCTGCTGAAATGCAGTGTTTCAACGATGGTTTAAAAAAAGATCAACGCTCTCAATTTGTAGGATGAGTGATGGCAGATATGAATCTGCCATCTCCCGGGTGCTCTTGTGTAGAATATAAGCCAACCCACAAGGCCCTGGTAGAGCCCAAACCCATAGTACTTGGTTTATATTTCCAATGAGAATAACCTGGAGTTAGTCATCCAGGGACCCATTCACACACACCATCCATGAATCCCAGGAAGGGATGGCGGAAATATCTGAGATGAAACAGACCACGCAGCCCCTCAGGGAGTCCCCCTCCCCACCATGCCGGTGTCCGCCTTGGCCCCATGTGCACGGGGGCTGCCTTCACGCTCACCTCCAGCCCACACGCCCACACGTTCTCTCTCTGCAGCGGGGCTGAGCAGCTCGCCACCTGGGATTTCTCCTGAGGATCTGCAGAAGGACACCGGGGGACCCGCAGCGGTCGTGGCTTTGCCTGTCTTCCCAGGTTTTGTTTGGTTTCTCTTTCTGCACAAAATGACCCAGGCTGAGCTGGTTAAAGGATGCACTGTCCCTTACACCCTCCTGAGAGGGTGTGTGTCTTCTTCCTCCTCCTACACACACACACACACACACAAAACAGGTATTCTCTCTCTCTCCAGTTCCTGAAAAAACAGGAATTCGTGCTTCATTCCTCCTGAGCCCCAGGTCTCTCTACAAACACACACACACACACACACACACACACACACACACACACACACACCAGGTATTCTCTCTCTCCCTTACAGCCACTCCTGAGAGGGTGTGTGTGTATCTTCCTTCTCAGTTCAGTTCAGTTCAGTCGCTCAGTCGTGTCTGACTCTTTGCGACCCCATGAATCACAGCACGCCAGGCCTCCCTGTCCATCACCAACTCCTGGAGTTCACTCAAACTCATGTGCATAGAGTCGGTGATGCCATCCAGCCATCTCACTCTCTGTCGTCCCCTTCTCCTCCTGCCCCCAATCCTTCCCAGCATCAGAGTCTTTTCCAGTGAGTCAACTATTCGCATGAGGTGGCCAAAGTATTGCAGTTTCAGCTTTAGCAGCAGTCCTTCCAGTGAACACCCCGGACTGATCTCCTTTAGAATGGACTGGTTGGATCTCCGTGCAGTCCAAGGGACTCTCAAGAGTCTTCTCCAACACTACAGTTCAAAAGCATCAGTTCTTCAGCAATCAGCTTTCTTCACAGTTCAACTCTCACATCCATACATGACCACTGGAAAAACCATAGCCTTGACTAGACGGACCTTGGTTGGCAAAGTAATGTCTCTGCTTTTTAATATGCTATCTAGGCTGGTCATAACTTTCCTTCCAAGGAGTAAGCGTCTCTTAATTTCATGGCTGCAATCAGTATCCGCAGTGATTTTGGAGCCCCCAAAAATAAAGTCTGACACTGTTTCCACTGTTTCCCCTCTATTTCCCATGAAGTGATGGGACCAGATGCCATGATCTTAGTTTTCTGAATGTTGAGCTTCAAGCCAACCTTTTCACTCTCTTCTTTCACTTTCATCAAGAGGCTTTTTAGTTCCTCTTCACATTCTGCCATAAGGGTGGTGTCATCTGCATATCTGAGGTTATTGATATTTCTCCTGGCAATCTTGATTCCAGCGTGTGCTTCTTCCAGCCCAGCATTTTTCATGATATACTCTGCATATAAGTTAAATAAGCAGGGTGACAATATATAGACTTGATGTACTCCTTTTCCTATTTGGAACCAGTCTGTTGTTCCATGTCCAGTTCTAACTGTTGCTTTCTGACCTGCAGACACATTTCTCAAGAGGCAGGTCAGGTGGTCTGGTATCCCCATCTCTTTCAGAATGTTCCACAGTTTATTGTGATCCACACAGTCAAAGGCCTTGGCATAGTCAATGAAGCAGAAATAGATGTTTTTCTGGAACTTTCTTGCTTTCTCCATGATCCAGCGGACGTTGGCAATTTGATCTCTGGTTCCTCTGCCTTTCCTGGTTTTAACCAGTTTTCTGCTGGTTTTAACCAGCTTGAACTTCTGGAAGTTCACGGTTCACGTATTGCTGAAGCCTGGCTTGGAGAATTTTGAGCGTGACTTTATTAGCATGTGAGATCAGTGAGATGGAAGGAAAGTTATGACCAAACTTGATAGTATATTAAAAAGCAGAGACATTACTTTGCCAACAAAGGTCCGTCTAGTCAAGGCTATGGTTTTTCCCGTGGTCATGTATGAATGTGAGAGTTGGACTGTGAAGAAAGCTGAGTGCCGAAGAATTGATGCTTTTGAACTGTGGTGCTGGAGAAGACTCTTGAGAGTCCCTTGGACTGCACGGAGATCCAACCAGTCCATTCTAAAGGAGATCGATCCTGGGTGTTCATTGGAAGGACTGATGCTGAAGCTCCAATACTTTGGCCACCTCATGGTAACCTCTGAGCCACCAGGAAAGCCCCATGTGAAGAGTTGACTCACTGGAAAAGACTCTGATGTTAGGAAAGGTTGGGGGCGGGAGGAGAAGGGGATGACAGAGAATGAGATGGCTGGATGGCATCACCGACTCTGTGGACATGAGTTTGAGTGAACTCCGGGAGTTGGTGATGGACAGGGAGGCCTGGCGTGCTGTGATTCATGGGGTCGCGGAGAGTCGGACACAACTGAGCGACTGAACTGAACTGAGATGAGTGCAATTGTGAGGTAGTTTGAGCATTCTTTGGTTGCCTTTCTTTGGGATTGGAATGAAGACCGACCTTTCCCAGTCCTGTGGCCACTTCGTCTTCTACACACACAAAATATATATATAGGTATTCTCTCTCTCTCTCTCTCATGTTTCTGACAAAACAAGGATTGTGTCTTCCTTTCTCCTGAGCCCCAGGTTTGTGTTTCTGCCCTGAGGTCAGAGCCGCCCTCCCCACAGACAGACCTGGGCCTGGTTCTCTGAGGTCCTTTTGTTCCCTGCCCACTGCACCTCACTCTGCCCTCTGGATGGGAACCTTTTGGCTGCCCCCAATGCCCTCCTGTGTTCCAGCTCTTTTCTCCCTCATCTTGTCTCTGTTCCTAATACATTCCAGGGGCCTGCTGCTATCATTTCTCGATCATTTACTTATGGAGTCTCTTTTTTCTCCCCCTAAAGATTCTGGTTCTGAAATCAGATCTGGATCACCCTAGGACTCAGTTTTCTCATCTGTAAAACAGGAATATGTCCGTACTGACCTGCTTCCCAGAGCTGTGTGAGGATTAAAGGAGATGAAACAGGTAGAGCACCAGGCACAGTGCTTGGCTCCAAGAAAGCACACATTACCCATTATTACCTTATCATTATCATCATTAATTAAAATAATGGTAACAACCCTCTGTTATTCTAAAAAACCAGAGATTCTACCACAGCTTGCCATTCCTAAATTCCTCCATCTCAACCTTCCTAATCTGCCCCTAGGAATCCTTTCCAACCCCACACCCTGATCTCCTGGTTATCTTTTCTTTTTGGTTTCTATTTTGGACTCGAAAAAAATAACAAATCTGGATGAAGAGTCAGGAAATCTGAATTCTTTCTAATGAAAATGGCTGGTGACCCTGGGCAAGTCATAACCTTTCTGGGTTCCATCTCTTTCGCTTGCAAAAAAGGAGGCTGGACTGTGGTGTTGGAGAAGACTCTTGAGAGTCCCTTGGACTGCGAGGAGATCCAACCAGTCCATCCTAAAGGAGATCAGTCCTGGGTGTTCATTGGAAGGACTGATGTTGAAGCTGAAACTCTAATACTTTGGCCACCTGATGCATAGAACTGACTCATTGGAAAAGACCCTGATGCTGGGAAAGACTGAGGGCAGGAGGAGAAGGGGACGACAGAGGATTAGATGGTTGGATGGCATCACTGACTCAATGGACATTAGTTTGGGTAAACTCCGGGAGTTGGTGATGGACAGGGAGGACTGGCGTGCTGCGGTTCATGGGGTTGCCAAGAGTCAGACACGACTGAGTGACTGAACTGAACTGGACCAAAATAGTATTTTCTCAAGCATGTTCTGGGCTTCCCTGGTGGCTCACATGGTAAAGAATCTGCCTGCAAAGCAGGAGATCTGGGTTCAATCCCTGGGTCAGGAAGATCCCCTGGAGAAGGAAATGGCAACCCACTCCAGTATTCTTGCCTGGGAAATCCCATGGACAGAAGGGCTTGGTGGGCTACAGTTCATGGGGCTGTAAAGAGTCAGACACAACTGACTGACTAACACTTTTTCAAGCATGTTGTGGAAGCTTCCAACACACTTGAGCCTTCCAACACACCCCTGCTCCCCTACCTTGGGCTCTCTTGGCTCAGAGCAGGGCCATAAGTGACCAACTGAGCACCCAGCTCCACCTCACTTAGCTCACTGTCAGATCTGGATACTGTCTACACTGCCTGGCGCCTCAGCAGATGGTTCCAGGGCAGACCCAGCCCCTCTCATAAAAAGAGGTTTTGAATGGGCATAAATCTCAGCTCTCTCTGTAAGCAGGGAAAATGAACTGCCAGCTCTGCTGAAAAACTAGGGCAAGGTTCTCTTTAGCAAGTCTCCAGGTACTGTTCAGACAATCACTGGGTATCACAAGCCCTAAAATATGCCCCCGCCTGGTACAATGTCTCCTGATTAAGCTGGCTGCCAGGCCCTGGGTATTTCAGCCAGGGATGGTGAATTCTAAAACCACACAATTACTAGTAGTTCGGAAAAAACCTTTAGAAACACCATGCCAATCATTTAATTCATTTCCAACTCCTTTTTTAATGCAAAATATGCTAATATGTTGTTGGAATGTCCAGCCGGGAAACCTGCTAGAAATTAGGGCCTCTCTTGCTTGGAGGTTAAGCGGAGGGCTGGTGGGAATGGAGTACATTTAGAAGAATGGCCCATTTTCCCTCTGGGGAAGAAAAGCGGCTGATGCCACTGGGCTCAAGTGTTTCTTTGTGCTCCTTTCAGTCGCGGAAGGTGTGATCACTCTCACAGCCACAGATTTGGGGCATAATGGGCTGCTTTTCTGCCTAAAGCCCAAGTCCTGCCCCTGGTAAGTAAGACGTGTCCTTGAGAAGTCTACTGGCTCCTCCTGGGGAGCAAGAGACATGAAGGAGGAAATAAAGAAGGGATGAGAGAGCAATTTATGGCTTGAAGGAATAAATTAATTGAGGCCCGGAGGGGCTGCTGCAGCCTTTGAAAAACGACAGAAGCCAGCAAGACTCCATTTCTCTCACTTTTAAAAGGGAGGAGGATCAATCACAGACCAGCGTCTCTAATATTAGAGGTTTCAGGTGCACCAAACTGTTCACCAAACATTACACTTATTTTACCAAAATCCATGGGTTTCTATGTACCTTCTTTTTCATAACTGATTTCATAATATCATTACAAGTTGCTGTTGTTGCTTATTTAGTGAGTACATACTACTGGGCCCCATCTCTGTATATCCAGTGCTGGGTTGGTCTCGCACAGCGGATACAGAATCTGCCTGCAGTGCAGGAGACATAGGAGACACAGGTTCGATCCCTGGGTTGGGGAAATCCCCTGGAGGAGGACATGGCAACCCATTCCAGTATTCTTGCCTGCAAAAATCCGATAGACAGAGGAGCTTGGCGGGCTACAGTGAGGGTGGGGATGGCACGCAGGAGTATAACATGGGGATCTAGCCCTTTATAACTAGTGTTAACTGAGCCTCTGCTGTCTTCCAGGGACAAAGCCTTGACTGAAGTGAGAAAAACACACATCCAGGCCCAAAGGAAGTGAGGCCGACATGGCAGCATCTCCCCTGACAGGGAAAGTCGAACACAGTCTATCGAGGCTCCGGCCCACGGCTTGCAAACAGGTGGTTGGGACTGGATTTGGCCCTTAGACATATTTTCTTTGACTTTAAACAATGCTTTAAATATTTTGGGAGTATCTCATAAAAATCAAGATTTCCAGGTCTTCTTGAAAAATTCAAAAGGGGCTCCCCAACCTCACTGAATCATATTCTTGCATGGGAACCCTCAGTGGGAACTCAGTGGCAAGTGTCCTTTTTAGACTGGGCATGGATGCTCTACTTTGCCAAAGTCACCACCACTCCCGATTACTCACCCCTGGCTAGCCTCCTGCATTCTGCTCGCCTGCCTGGCTTCTGTATGCATTTGGGTTTGCAAGCCTGACTTAAGACACGCCCCTTCCTTGCAAATGAGGACACTGAGACTCAGAGAGATTAAGACAGGAGACTTACAGGTCTCTGTTAGACACCTGGGTCTGTGCTGTTTTTACTATGTCACACTGTGTGCCATCAGAGGCAACCTAGGGGTTGTTTTTAGTCATTAAATCATGTCTGACTCTTTGTGACCCAATGGGGTGTAGCCCGTCAGGCTCCTCTGTCCATGGGATTTTCCAGGCAAGAATATTGGAGTAGGCTGTCATTTCCTTCTCCAGGGGATCTTCCTGACTCAAGGATCGAATCCGTGTCTAATGAGTCTTCTGCGTTGGTGGGCAGATTCCTTACGGCAGAGCCACCAGGGAAGCCCAATCTGGGGGTATATGATGCATTAAATAAATAAGGACCATCGCAACTACTTTGAGGAGCAAATGAATGAATGATGGACCAGCCCAAACCACAGATGTGGGCGTGCAGGCTCCATGGTGGACAGCGGGCTAAGGATGCTTTGCAGTGTGAGTGGGATAAGAGCAGGCCTAGGAGAGCTCAGAAAAATAGTTAAGGGTTCCTGGCTGACTTGAGGGCCTGGAACCCCATTTATTTAGTTTTTGTGGCTTATTAAATTGTGTTTTTATTGTAAAATAGAACATAGAAAAGTGTATAACATACAAATTATTTTCAACTGTTCATGATGACTTTTCTTCCCCCTTTGGTTCTGTTTTCTTTCAAAAAGCCATCAAAGTTGCTTCAGAATCAGGGTCTTCTGTGCTTTTCAATCTGCACTCCCTGCAGAGTAAGAAACCACCCTACTTCTTCTAGGCGGATATGGTGTAGCTGAAATACTAGGGGGTGAGCAGGGAGACCTGGGGTTCAATCCCAACCTGGGTGCATGGGGAAGGCGGTTTGCCCTCTCTGACTGCAGATGGGGAGACAGGACCAGATCTTCATGAGGTGCCACTGTTCGAATGCTCTAGGATTCTGTGAGGCCAGGAGTGCTGGGGAGAGTGGAAGGCATCTGCTAGGAGGTCTGGGAAAGGCAGGTCAGTGATCCAATCACTTAGTGGCTCAGGCCAGAACCAGAACTGTCATCACGGCTACATCAGAACCTCAAACCAGGTGCCAGAATCTGTCCTAAGTCCCTCCAGGTGACAAGATATTGGTGAAAAGGGAACTTAGAGGTCATGGGCTCTGGGCCAGCTGAGTATGAGTAGTTTGGATGAGGGATGTGACCTGCCCAACGTCTGACTCCGAGTATTAAACACAGCACCCCAGAGGCCTTTCCTGTAGTCTTTATTCCAAGCAAAGGCCAGAGGCCTGGAGATATAAATAGGAAGGTTTCTTGGGCCAGGCCTTTCATTCATGAAATGGCACACACTTCAACTTTTCACAGTCCCTCTAAGACACATATGCGGCAATCTGAATTTGGGCTTCTCACACCCATAGAATGGGCACTAGTGATAAAGAACTCACCTGCTAATGCAGGAGAAGTAAGAGATGCTGGTTCGATCCCTGGGTCGGGAAGATCCCCTGGAGGAAGGCACAGAAACCCACTCCAGTATTCTTGCGCATATTCTTGCCTGGAGAATTTCATGAACAGAGGAGCCTGGTGGACTACAGCATAGGGTTGCAAAAAGTCAGACACAACTGAATCATGCACACCCAAAGAATACCCTGAATGAATGTATTTTAGATGTAAACCTGCAGTAAACTT
The DNA here is from genome assembly GCF_049115385.1 of Moschus berezovskii. Taxonomy (NCBI): domain Eukaryota; kingdom Metazoa; phylum Chordata; class Mammalia; order Artiodactyla; family Moschidae; genus Moschus; species Moschus berezovskii. The sequence goes on along the minus strand of NC_142475.1, from coordinate 52,114,590 downwards.
GCAAGACAATTCTACTGCGTTGTATTTTAGATGTCAAAAGAGTTAATTTACTAGTTTAATTATTTTAAAGATCTACAATGTCTATAATCAGCTTGCTTTTTTTTTTTTCATATTTTAGTATGTGAGGAGTCTAAAAATGTGGATGTGGCCTGGGTCTCCCTTGATCTTGGTGAGGACTGATCCCATGGCAGAACCTGAACACTGGAACCTGGTGGGGGGGTGGGTGTGGCCCCTTCATCGCTGAATGGAAATGGGGGTGGGGAGAGTGCAGTAAAATGAATAAGGACCACTTCTGTCTCAGCCAAGGAAACCCACACTCCCTGTGTGCTTTCTCAGTGCCGGGAATGTGCCAAAGCTGGGCACAGAGATGGCCAGGCCCTGCCCGTGAGGGAGACCTTTCCCGGACCTCCTAGCAGATGCCTTCTGCTCTCCCCAGCACTCCTGGCCTCACAGAATCCTAGAGCGTTCGGACAGTGGCACCTGGTGAAGATCTGGTCCTGTCTTCCATTTCCATTCCCTGGTTGGCCCAGCGGTTAAAACGTGGGTTTGATCCCTGGTCAGGGAACTAAGATCCCACATGCTGCAGAGCAACGAAGCCTGAGCACCACGATCAGAAAGTCCACATGCCGCAACGAGAGATTCGCATGATCCAGTGACGACCCCGGTGCCACAACTAAGGCCGAGTGCAGCCAAGTAAATTAGTTTTCAAAAAGTGGAAGAGGAAGGAGGGTCAGGGTCAGGGCAGTTCAGCTTGAGAAAGACTCAACTGGCCACTGCTGGCTCTGAAGATGGAGGAAGGGGCCATGAGCCAAGCAACACAGGCAGCTCTAGAATCTGGAAAAGACAAGGAACCGGATTCTCGCTCAGAACCTCCAGAAGGCAGAGTCCTGCCAACGTCTTCACTTTAGCCCAGTGAGACCGATTTCAGACCTTTGACCTCCAGAACTGTCAGATAACAAGTGTGGATGTTGTTTGAAGCCCCCAAGTTTGTGGTAGTTTGTCACAGCAGCCCTGGGAGACTAACGCAGGAGGACAATGCAAGTAAGACAGGAGTCTTGGGACCAGACTTGGAACCAAGGGGACCGGTCTTGAACTGGAACCAGCTGCCCTCTGGGAACCTTTGTTTCTCCCTCCAAAACACAGGGGCCCTGGGCAGACAGTCTCCATGGTCTCTTCCATTTTTGACACTTGGTGTTTTGATGGATAAAGGGAGCCGGGCAACTGGCTGTGAGGGTTGACAGGAAATAGCATGTCCCGGAGCGTGTTTGGTGGAATTGAAGTCCTAGGGGCTGTGGATGAGGGTGAGTCAGAAAAGGGGGCTATTCATGTAGGAAATCACCACAAGTACTTCCCAGGCGATGCTCTAGGCATGGGGGAGTCAGTGGTGAACCAGGACAGGCAAGGTCCCTGCCCTCATAATGTTCAGAGCAGAGGAGTGAGTGAACTAGTGGACAAGCCAGTTTCCATTGGTCATCAGACCACAAAGGAAGTGAAGCTTGGGGTTGAGACGGCATGGGACTGGGAAGCTAGCTACTCTCACCAGGGCTGGCCTCCCAGGGCCCAATGTGACTTGGTCCGAGGTGATGAGACGAGCTGGGCAATTAAAGAAAAGGGGGAAGAAGTAGGAAAAAATACTGAGCTAGGACTTTTTCTCTGGTGGTCCAGTGGCTAAGACTCCACGCTCCTAACACGGGGGGCCCAGGTTCAATCCCTGGTCGGGGAACAAGATCCCACGTGTCGCAACTAAGGGGTTTTTGCATGCAGCAACTAAGAAAAAGATCCTGTATGCTGCAGCTAAAAGAGATCTTGCATGCCGCAATGATCCCATGCAAAGATCCCACATGCCGGCACAGCCAAATAAATAATTAAAAATAAATATTAAAAAAAATACTGAGCTAAATAGAGTTAAACAGAATTCTACATGAAGGAGCCCTGAGGGTTTGAATATATTAATTGGTCCATGTGTGCACTTGACACATTCTCTTATTAAATCAGGCAGTGTTCTGGGCACGAGGGACGCGGGCCTGAACAAAAACAGCAAGAATGGTGAGAGCATTGCTTAGTGCGGGCGAAGACAGACTGCACCAAAGTAAACAGACAAGTGTAAAACCAGGATGGAAGAGGACTTTGAGGAACGGAGCAGGTAAGCGGGTGGAGGTCTGGAAAGACCCCTCGGAGGTGATGCTCTGTGAGCCGAGTTCTCACATGCAGGAGGAATCCATGTGCAGCGTTTCCCAAACTAATGTGAGAATGGAACCCTGTGTCACAGGGCAACTTGCAGGACTCCTGCTCCTCAGATGGGCTTTGAGAAATGCTGGCACAGAGAAAGCTGGAGGGTGATGCTGGCACCCGCACAGGCTCCCAGGACTGAGGCGGGCACGTCAGGATGGAGGCTGTGAATCTCATGGAAACAAAGGAGGACACGTCACCTAGAAGTGCCCCCCTCTGAAGGCGTTTCAGAAAATGGGAGTGACTGGGAGGTCTCCGCTGGATTTCTAGGTTTGGCAATTCTTGCACTCCCTCCTGGGTGGCCCTAGGTCCCCTTTGGTGCTGCTGGACTAGAGACTAATTGAGAGCCCAAGATTAGACAACGTGGCCTCTGTAGGCACGAGCAGGTGCTGTTTTTCACACGTCCCAGAATGCAGAGAATGAGGATACTTTTCCTAGATGCTGCGTCCTAAAGAACATGTATTTGTTTATACAGTGTGTCTGGGTGATGACGAGCAATGTGCCTATTTCCGGGGATCTTTACCCAAATCCTCCTTCAGTCCTGATAAAGGAATACATTCTACACCCCAGGACCAGAAATAAGATCCAAGGTCCAACCAGGGCACATCCTAGCCTCATGGAAAGTTCATGTCCAGAGGGAGAGACTAACACTGTCTGTCTGCAAAAGAGCTGCAGGGAGCCGCCCTGAGAGCGAACGCCGGCGTCCCCGCGATGTCCTTTCCTGTCTGGAGCAGGCAGGCATCTGGACTTTCTCAGAGCTCACATCAGACGCGGTGCATTATGCATTCAAGTCCTGTGGGCAGGAAGCTCCCAGCAGCCGCCATCCTGCCCCGGCTCTGTTCCTGATAAGCTGGGCTCCGGGACTGCCAGAGGGCCGCTCCGAGAGGCCGCAGCACATGGCCTGACCTGGCAGGTGGAGATGCCACTCACCATCCACGTTCCCTCGGCAACGGGTCAACGCAGAGACAGATGGGAGCAGCCCGCCCACGAGAACTGCTGTCTCTCCCCAGCCTCTGCTTCCCTGAAGCGGGGAGATGGGCAAAGGACCGAGCCCGAGTCTGGTTCCTCTGTGTGGATGCCCTCCTCACTCCTTGTCGCCCAGCTGCCCATCTTTTTCGTCTCAGCTCCGTGTACACTTCCTCTGGGAAGCTGTCTAGATGGGATGACGCCACCCTTTGGGGTTGTTACAGCACGTCCTGCCTCTTTGATGAATACCTGTGACGGCTTCAAATCTCAGGTCTGGCACTGACTGTACCTTGAACAAATCCCGTCACCTCCCGGGGCCTCAGTTACTGAAGAAAGGATGTTGATAAGATGCTGTCTGTGGTCCTTCCCAGTCCGAGGACCCTGGGATTTCCCTTCTCAAAACAAGAGCCATGAACACAGGATGTACCCAAGCAGAGGTCTTGGCCTTGGGGCATGACCCTGAAAAAATCCCTTTCCCTCTCTTCCATTTACTCAGCACTAAAATGATCGAGCGAGCTGCAATGCTGGTTTCCAAACTTTTTAAGGCATGAAATCCATTTTTTAAAAAAACGTAATCTGATAACCTAAAACAGGTAAAGTGAAGCTGCTTGGCTTAAAATAGGAGCAAGGGTCTGGGAGACTCTTTGTGTTTTGGCCTCTGGGGCACCTCCCCCAACAGAGCTGCTGAAACACAGCTTCAAAACACTCCCTTAGATGGTCACTCCAAATCCAACCCAGTCAAGTTCCAATGTCCACCCACACCCACCTCACATCTACTTGGGGCTTGTATTCTGTGGGGTCGGAGATCCTTTGAGAAGCATCCAAAAGATACAAAAATTCACCTGCTCCTCCTTAATTTTGTGGTTTTCACATGCTTAATTTCAAACATCATTCCATAGAGCACAAGAAATGAGGATTATAAAAGCAAGGAGATCAAACCAGTCAATCTGAAAGGAAATCAGCCCTGACTCTTCATTGGAAGGATTGACGGTGAAGCTGAAGCTCCAATACTCCAACACTCTGGCCACCTGATGCGAAGAGCTGACTCACTGGAAAAGACCTTGATGCTGGGAAAGACTGAAGGGAGGAGGAGAAGGGGGCGACAGAGGATGAGATGATTGGATGGCATCATCAACTCAATGGACAGGAGTTTGAGCAAACTCTGGGAGATAGTGAAGGATGGGTGTGTTGCAGTCCGTGGAGTTGCCAAGAGTTGGACACGACTGAACGACGAGTTGACTCACTGGAAAAGACTCTGATGCTAGGAAAGGTTGGGGGCGGGAGGAGAAGGGGACGACAGAGAATGAGATGGCTGGATGGCATCACCGACTCTGTGGACATGAGTTTGAGTGAACTCCGGGAGTTGGTGATGGACAGGGAGGCCTGGCGTGCTGTGATTCATGGGGTCGCAAAGAGTCGGACACGACTGAGCGACTGAACTGAACTGAACTGAACAACTGAATAATAACACAAAGGCAGGAGAGAAGGACTCTAAATCAATTGACCCATTTCCAAATCATTGCTAGCAACACAAAAGCCACAAGTGCTGGAAGGAAGGATATGAGTGAGCATGGCCAGCCTGCCTGCTCACAGAGGAATCAACACCACCAGTGGAGGCGTGCTCGCCCCAACATGATTCCAGGCACGTGTGTCCCCTCACGGCGCCCAGCAGAGCTCCTGTAGTTCCGACCACAGAGTGCCTACCACAGGAGGGGCAGTCAATCAGGAGACCCGGCCCCTAGGAACACAGAGCCAAAGACACAGACAAGGACTCTGCAGACCCAGGCCGCCCCTCCTCCTTCAGAATTCGCTGAAACATCTCCCCCATCACTCTTCCCCAGGTGTGAAGCCAGGGTCCCACACTCCTTTACTTCTTTATTTTCCAGCACCTTCGAAATTCATCCCCCTCCTCGTGGTGAGCAAAACGTGCTGAGGTCCGCAGAGAAGCAGTGAGCGACCCTGCTTCCTTGGTGTCAGAGAGACACAAAAGCCCACTGAGAAACCCTCTGGGAGAAGGCTCAAGGGCTGGGCCTTTGTGGGCACCTGGCCGTAGGTGTTGATTTGGGGGCCAGAATGGCTGACCTTTCAGAACCAGAGAGAAACCTTCTATATTTTGAGGCAGCTGATTTTCATTATTAATCTTTTAGAGGAGCTAAAGCTTCTCTAAAACCACCTCCTGAAGTTAGACCTTCCCTTGGTCTTCCCTCAGTGCTTATTCGGTTTATGAAAATGCATTAAATCAGGGGTCATCCTGCTCCCCTTCCCACAAAAAACGTCCCACTCTCTCAGCCCCACCGTCTGGCTGGCGACACTTCTCTTCATCAACCCCAAGACAGCCACGCAACCTCCTGCACGACCCAGCATCTCCCCTTTTACCACTCCCCGCCCCCCACCTGGTCCTGCTCCGTCCTCTTGAATTTAAACCTTCAGCCCTGCAGTGACAGACAGCAAGTTGGAAGGGGAAGGGAGGCGGTGCTATTTATAATCCGGCAGAGTTCACCCTCAGAACACAGCCATTTTTTTCCAGGCCACCTGCCAGAGCCCACATTCCCTGGGCTCCATATATGGGTCTCCCTACAGGCCCCTGTGGCCACAGCCGCACCTCTGAGGGGACTCAGGCAGCCAGGCGAGCCAGGAAGGTAAGGCTGAATCTGCTTCTCCGGGGCCTGTGAGGAAGCCAAAGCCAGCCGGGCAGCCTGGCCTCCCCACGGTGGGGTGACCTGAGACAGGCGAGGGAAGAGTCAGGAAGCCTGGGCAACCAGCCTGATGGAGCTTGCAGGGCGGCCGGCTTTCCCCCCAAGGCTTGAATAAGAATGGGGAGGGAAAAATGCATTCTCCCTATAAAACATTAGCTCACCCCATAGTTTTGCCAAGTGGTTTTCAATTGTTTCCACTGCGATGTGACTGAGGTCCCTGATGGCCTTGCCAGCCCCCGAGGGCTCTGAAAGCCGGATTTATGGACACCCTTGGATTGGCAGATGGGAGGGGAAGCCCAGGGAGGGTGGGCAGGCCAAGGCAAGGGAGCAGGGCTTGACCAAGCTGATATTTTCTGCAGGCTCTCAGCTTTGATTAGCATATATTAAGGATACAGAAAGAGAAAGGCGTCTGGCCTCTCCTGGGCATTTGGACACAAACACCCAACAGCCTTCGGGAAGCCAAGCATGGCAGCAGCAAGAAGGGCCTGACCGGTTGAGCTGTCACTCCGGGCTCTTCTCATCTCGCTTCTTTCTGTGCTGATGCTCCTGGGACCAGGCTGGGGCCACAAGCGGGTGGGGCATGGCCCCAGGGAGCAGGAGTCCTGAGAACCCTCCTTTAAGTTCATGTGGGCAATTTTACTTCGATGTCTTAGAAAGCATCTCCAAACCTCCTCCAGAATGGTCTGCAGGGGACACAGCTGTACCAAATCAAGTTCAAGTCCTTCCTCTGAACAGCTGTCTCTTCCTTAGGATGGAGAGCATCTGGTATTGTGATGAAGGGTTATTGTTAATACAAATGGTTTGGCTTTACTGAGGGCTTATTCAACACCAGCCATTTAATACACAGCATCTCATTTAACTCTCATTCCCAGGTGGTGCTGGCAAAGAACCCGCCTGCCAACGCTGAAGACAAGGGAGACGTGGGTTTGATCCCTGGGTTGGGAAGATCCCCTGGAGAAGGGAACAGTCACCCACTTCGGTATTCTTGTCTGGAGAATGCCATGGACAGAGGAGCCTGGCGGGCGACAGTCCGCAGGGTCACAAAGAGTCAGATACGACTGAAGTGACTTAGCACACACACACATCTCATTTAACTTCCATAACGACCCTGAAAGAGGATGTTACTTCATCAGTGAGGAGACGAGGGAGCTGAGAGGTTAAGCACATGTCCACCCTGAGGTTGTCCAGCTCCTCACTCCCAGCCTCTCCACTGTACACAGTGGTTCCTATCACTCCTGCCTGCAGTCTGCTCTGTTGCATTTTATCCTTGCAGGTGGAGGCCACTGTCTAAACCCGTCTCCTCTTCTCTCCTCCCAGAGTCAGATGAGACCCGCAGAAAATCTTTGCTCATGTGGCAGTCCTTTGGCCAAGACACCCTTTACCTGTGAGCTCTTTTTCACCCTGGGATGGATTCCTGAATCTCTTGACTCCAGGGCCTCTGTCACCTACCCCGAGGGGCCACACGATCCTGACTCTGCGGAGGTCCCAGGCATCCCTACCGTTCCTCTTTTGCCTGCGACAAATATGGGACTGGCACTTCAGCAGGGGAAAAGCAGCAGCAGGAGTTGATCAATTCCTAAGCAACGAAGATCCTGTTTTCATGCAAACGTCCTCAGCATTAAAACAAAAACAAATTCTTCCCAGGGCGCGTCCTGGATGCCAAGTCTTCTTGCAAGACACATTTTGAAGCAAGGTTTTGCGCCTGCGTGAGAGTCTAAGGGGGGGAGCTGGGAGGAGAGCTGCGTGCCAAGCACTGTCTTGATATGCTTTCCTTTTAAACCTGCAGCGTACTCCACAAGCTAGCCACAGTCAGATCCGAATTTGACAGATAAGGAAACAGAGAGAAATGAGGGAACGTGTCCAGGGTCAGTCAGCCGGCTAATGGCAGCCAGGACATGTGACCAGGTCTGCCTAAAGCTGTATTGTTTTGGACAGGGACACAGGTTATCCACTGCGACTGCATTCACCTTACAGAGACGAGGGGCATGACCATGAACATTTCAGATGACGATGGGCAAAATCTTCTTTTTCCCTTAGTGTGCTTTTCCCATAAATAAAAAGTGTGCTTTTCCCATCAAATAAAAAGAAAGCATGGTGCCTGGATACCATTTTTCTTCTTACAACAAACCAGTTGTGGATGTGAATCTGGATGAAGTGTTCAGTTCAGTCGCTCAGTCGTGTCAGACTCTTTGCGACCCCATGAATCACAGCACGCCAGGCCTCCCTGTCCACACCAACTCCCGAAGTTCACTCAAACGCATGTCCATCGAGTTGGTGATGCCATCCAGCCATCTCATTCTCTGTCGTCCCCTTCTCCTCCTGCCCCCAATCCCTCCCAGCATCAGAGTCTTTTCCAGTGAGTCAACTCTTCGCACGAGGTGGCCAAAGTATTGCAGTTTCAGCTTTAGCAGCAGTCCTTCCAATGAACACCCAGGATTGATCTCCTTTAGAATGGACTGGTTGGATCTCCTTGCAGTCCAAGGGACTCGCAAGAGTCTTCTCCAGCACCACAGTTCAGAAGCATCAATTCTTTGGCGATCAGCTTTCTTCACAGTCCAACTCTCACATCCATACTTGACCACTGGAAAAACCACAGCCTTGACTAGATGGACCTTTGTTGGCAAAGGAATGTCTCTGCTTTTTAATATACTATTTAGGTTGGTCATAACTTTCCTTCCAAGGAGTAAGCGTCTTTTAATTTCATGGCTGCAATCAGCATCTGCAGTGATTTTCGAACCCCAAAAAATAAAGCCTGACACTATTTCCACTGTTTCCCCATCTATTTCCCATGAAGTGATGCAACCAGATGCTATGATCTTTGTTTTCTGAATGTTGAGCTTCAAGCCAACCTTTTCACTCTCCTCTTTTTCATCAAGAGGTTTTTTAGTTCCTCTTCACTTTCTGCCATAAGGGTGGTGTCATCTGCATATCTGAGGTTATTGATATTTCTCCCGGCAATCTTGATTCCAGCTTGTGCTTCTTCCAGCCCAGCGTTCCTCATGATGTACTCTGCATATAAGTTAAATAAGCAGGGTGACAATATACAACCTGACGTACTCCTTTTCCTATTTGGAACCAGTCTGTTGTTCCATGTCCAGTTCTAACTGTTGCTTCCTGACCTGCATACAGGTTTCTCAAGAGGCAGGTCAGGTGGTCTGGTATCCCCATCTCTTTCAGAATTTTCCACAGTTTATTGTGATCCACACAGTCAAAGGCTTTGGCATAGTCAATGAAGCAGAAATAGATGTTTTTCTGGAACTCTCTTGCTTTCTCCATGATCCAGCAGATGTTGGCAATTTGATCTCTGGTGCCTCTGCCTTTTCTAAAACCTGCTTGAACATCTGGAAGTTCATGGTTCACATATTGCTGAAGCCTGGCTTAGAGAATTTTGAGCATGACTTTACTAGCGTGTGAGATGAGTGCAATTGTGCAGTAGTTTGAGCATTCTTTGGCATTGCCTTTCTTTGGGATTGGAATGAAGACTGACCTTTTCCAGTCCTGTGGCCACTGCTGAGTTTTCCAAATTTGCTGGCATATTGAGTGCAGCACTTTCACAGCATCATCTTTTAGGATTTGAAATAGCTCAACTGGAATTCCATCACCTCCACTAGCTTTGTTCGTAGTAAAGCTTTCTAAGGTCCACTTGGATGAAGTGTTAGAACTGACTAAATACTGTTGAATCTCTGATACCTACAGAGTGCTCAGAGCATCCTGACCACTTGGTTCTGGCCACACACGGTTTCGGTTCCTTGTCTCCGAGGCTAACAGTAGATAAAGGGTGACTGTGAGAGATATCACAACGCAAAGCAGGATCTTTAGATGAATGACAGTAAGTGCACTTGAGTTCTGAAGAGGTGGGGAATCACCAAGGGCTTCCTGGAGAAGGGCTTTATTCCAACTCAGAGGTCTCCTAACAGATCGCTGTGACGTGGTCTTACAGGAGCTGGGTGCTCACCAACACCAGCTCTACCAGAACACTGCCAGGGTTGCTGGGCTTGCCCAAGGGTTACAGCACCCACAGGGCATCTAGCCTTCAGCTGGCCCCAGCAGCTTTGTCCTTTATGATCATGGAAGTTCAAAGGCAACACACATCGATGGGTTTGGGGCAGACTTCACGAGTCACTTTTGGTAACTGATCATACCACCAGGATTGCAGCTCTTTGGTGTTGCCCAACCATCAGGCACCACCCCCTTCCTGCTGATGCTGTGCCCACAGCTCATGGTCCAGCCAAGACTACAGCTCAAACTTCTTTCCTCTTGCCTCTGAAACCCTCTGTGAGCCCCCCTTTCTCACACTGAGGAGGTGATCACTGGCTTCATCACGTGCCCAGAAGCAGCCAGGGAGCTGGGACTAGGAGATACAGAGAGCAGCCTTCTTAAGGTAACCTGAAAGGGAATCCGGGGCAGGGAGGAGCTCCCTCCCAGTACTACCACAACAACTGGGACCAAGCAAGCAAAGGTCTGTTGCTGGGAACAGAGCATAGGCAAGTCTGGCAAGAGGAAAAGGGCCCATAAAGAGGCTTTGTGGAAGTTAAAAGTGACAAGAACCATCTGAGTGGAAAGAGCATGGACTTTATGTACAAAAGACCTGGGCTGGCATCCAACACCGACTGTCCCTGCATCAGGGATTGAGAGCACTCCCCAGTATCCACGGTCTCCTTTTCCTACCAGGCAGCAGCTAGACTACATTTCCCAGACTTCCTTGCAGTGACAGGTGGTCATATGACAGTTTTCTGGCCAATGGAATTTGAGTAGAAGTGATGAGGACCTGGCTCCTAAAAACCTCCCACTCGGGGTTCTCTCCTTTCTCCATCCACCCACTGAATGGAGAGAGCTCCCAGGACTAGAAGGAGACACAGCCACAAGAGGGAAGGAGCTGGGGTCCCTGAATCATGATGTGGAACACTGCTGGACATACACATTGACTTGTGGTATGAGCAGAAATAGACTCCTAAGTTGTTGCACTTAAAATTTTGAGGTTGTTACAGCTGTTAGTTCAATCTGACTAATAGAGACTTTCATTTACCATGTAACCTTTGGGTGAGTTTCTTAACCTCTTTAAGCTTAGATTTCCTCATCTGCAAAATGAGAATTTAAAAAAACCTTCCTAAGAATGACTGGATTTACATTTGTAAAGTTCCCACAACCAAGGGTGCATCATGACTTTTGCGAGCCCTAGGCACTTTTGCCTCTGCATGTCCCTTCCTATGTTAAAAAAACTGAAAACCCATAAAAAATTAGGTTTTAATGTTATATTGATATAAAGGCAAATACACTCCAGGCTGGATTAACTGTTATGTTTATTATTATTTATTATTTTAATATTCAATTTTATATACATTATGTTCATTTTTTCTTCTAATTTTAGGAGAAGTTAAAATGAAACACTTTCTGAGGCCCTAAAATTATTATGGGCCCTGGGCACCATGCCTATTATGCCTAATGAAGAAACTGATCCTTCTTACTACAAAGCCTGGCTCCCGATGTATGCAATAAATGATAACTATTATGGGTATTTAAAAAATAATAATAGGAAGATGGAGACACGAAATAGCCACAATGGTTATGAAACCCTTTTCACACACCTCATTTCCTCCAGCGCTCACATCCTTTGTGTGAGATGGCTTCATCTATATTTTCCAATGAAAAGAAGCGAGGCTCAAGGAGATTAAGTGCTATGCTCAAGAGGGGTAAGAACATCCACCACTCAGCGCTTTCTGCCTGCTGGCTCATGCCAGGCGTAATGCTGGACACCTGTCTTACTTGATCACTTTTAATTTTCACAACCTTGTGATGAGATGGGGCTTCTGTCATCCCCATATTACAACCGAAAAAAGAAATCAATGTTCAGGACAAAAGAGTGAGCTGAGAACTGAAGCCACTTCTGGTGCCATGTCTAATGCTCGTTCTACCAGCCGCCTTTCCATCTCTTGAAAGCTGCATCCTGAGCACTGAGAAGTGGCCTTGCCTGTGGAGGGTGTCAGCCACCCCAACACCTCCTTTCATGGCATGGAGAAGGACCTGCTCAGGGCTGACATCCAGACACATCATGCCAGGTTACACTTGGGCTTCCTCATTCTCTACCCAAATGTACTCCTTCAAAGGTCTAATTATAGTGACTTCTATTTTCTTGTAAATAATCACATCTGTCATAACTGATTTCACTGATCCAAGGCTCCAAGTTGGCAGCCTTGGAGGTCTGAGCCAATGTTCAATTATGCCAAGTAGGCTGTAAGCAAAAGTTGCACAAAATTGAAGAGAGAAAAAAAAAAATTAGTTGCAGGCATATAGATGGTAGGGACCAATGTGTGCTTTTCTACAACAGTTACATCAACACAAACTCCTAAATGTGGCAATGGTGTCAATCTCTCGCAAACCTAAGTTTAGTAAAACCAACACAGCCAGCCAGATCCCAGGGAATGAAAATGATCTTTTTAGTAGGGACTCAAGCCTAGAAACTGGTTTCTCTAATATTTTTTGAGTCTAAGGTGATGCCCCCTAGGAATTTGCTATGGCTCTTTGGCTTATTTTTAGGAAGAAAGACAGGATGCAAGTCTCTCTCGCATGAAGGACTCCTGTAGCCTTAAGGGCGATGTTTTTTGAGTGCGGCTGTTTAGCCAGCATTGAGTCATAGCTCAAACGTTGTCTCCAGATTTTGGTCCAAGTCTCTCTCCACCTACCTTATCAGTACTGTGACTAAGCAAATCATTTCACCTTCCCCCGTTCATCTCAGCTTCCTCACCTATAAAACAGTGACAGCCTATAAACTTCACAAATATAATGACCATGTGTGACAGTCTGTTGGAAACTGTGAGTGAGGCCTAAGTGCTAGTCATCATCAGCATGATGAACACAGCAGATACACCGAGTCCTGTTTTCAATCCACTGCGATGGTTTCTTTCTCTTCTCAAATGACTCTAAGTAGAAACAGTCATGCTTCAAGTCAAAGCAGGGATGGGAGATGGGATCTATTTGGGACTTCTTTCTTTAGGAGGGATTTGAAAATCATCGTGAAGTTAAGCTCTGGAAGTCCCTGTGTCTGACGTCAAGTCATCGTGAGCACCATTCTGTCCTCTCTGAGCCCTGGCAAAGCAGCTGTGGAAACAGCCCAGGAACCAAGAGATTTAAAGCAGCAAAGACCATCCCTAGCTGAGTCCAGGCGCAAGGTTAGAACTGGAGTAAGGCATTTTTTGTGGCTGTTGTTGTTTAGTCGCTAAGTCATGTCTGACTCTTTTGTGACCCCGTGGACTGTAGCCCGCCAGGCTCCTCTGTCCATGGGATTTTTCTGGCAATAATACTGGAGTGACTTGCCATTTCCTCCTCCAGGGGATCTTCCTGACCCAGGGATTGCATCTGTGTCTCCTGCATTGGCAGGCAGATTCTTTACCACTGAGCCACCAGGGAAGCCCCAAGGTACTGCTTACCCACCAGCAAGTCAGTGGCAGGAATATGAGAATGGCAAAGGATAAGGAAGCAAGGTGATCCATTTGGCAAGGAAGAGGTCAGTCTGAAGCCTCCTGGTTCCCCTTTTGGATTGTCTCTGATGTATTAGTTTGTGGACGTCCCACTTCACATACAAAACTGTGGGCTGAGTGCACTTCTACAGTGAGGTTTGTGACCCAGGGGAGAAGGGCTGTTATCTGCTCACGGACTGGATGCCACTCTATCAATGCTGTGAAAAGATGTTTCTACAGCCCTGCTTCCACTGCTGGTCACTCCTGGACCTGCAGTCCACGGACCCGTTTCCCACCCAGACTGTGATGCCTCAGGGCTCCATCCCCCGTTCCCCTGCTGTTCTGTAAGTTGCTAGGTTTGACTCCTTCTCCCTGTCCCTTGAGATCTTCTAGGGTACTATCACCCAACGTGTTCACTATCACTCCCACTCCCAGCTTCGTGTTATCTCTGACCACAGAGAAATGATACTGACAGCTGCTGAGATGCTTGCAAGGTCTCAGGCTTGGGGCCCAGCCCTCTTCGGACCTATCTGAACCTGTTTAGTCCTCAGAAGAAGCCAACAAGGCAGGTGTTACTACCTCCCATTTTACAGACAAGGACATTGAGATTTTCAGAAGTGAAGGGTCTTTACGTGTTATTGTAAGCTTGTAAGCAGTAGCATGAATTCAAAAGTCTAGGCTGAATAGCTTCTAGGGCAAGCATTTCAGTCTTCATTTAAGCCATAGATAAACATGCAGACAGACTGGGGGTGAGTCAGAGACCCCAGGCTCACTACCAGGAATCTTGGTCCAGGCAATTTCATTCAGGTCCATTGATACCCTTTGGGGTAGTCATTTAACCTGCAAACTTCTCCAAAGGAACTGTTCAATATTTCTCCAGCATGTTCCCAAGTAACTCACGAGTAGCACTCTCAAACACCTTAATGACAACTAGAGATGCCTAATTGTGGCTCCCCCGAACACATACCTAATGGCTAAAAAGCCATGAAAAAACTTGAAGTTAATCAGCCTCCACCTGATCCAGGGAGTCCAGGAAAATGGATTCCAGTGAGCACCATTCTGCCCTCTCTGTTTAAGTCACGTCTGACTCTGCGACTCCATGGACTATAGCCCACCAGGCTCGGTCCATGGGATTTCCCAGGCAAGGATGCTGGAGTGGGTTATCATTTCCTTCTGCAGGGGATTTTCCTGACCTAGGGATCGAACACACACCTCCTGCTTAACAGGCGGATTTCTTTACCACTAAGCCATCCGGGTGAAGAAGGCAATGGCAAGCCACTCCAGTACTCTTGCCTGGAGAATCCCATGGATGGAGGAGCCTGGTGGGCTGCAGTCCATGGGGTCGCTAAGGGTCGGACACGACTGAGCGACTTCACTTTCACTTTTCACTTTCACACATTGGAGAAGGAAATGGCAGCCCACTCCAGTGTTCTTGCCTGGAGAATCCCAGGGAAGGGGGAGCCTGGTGGGCTTCCGTCTATGGGGTCACACAGAGTTGGACACGACTGAAGTGACTTAGCAGCAGCAGCAGCAGCAAGCCATCCGGGAAGCCCCTCTGCCCTTTCCAAGCCCTGGCAAAACAGCCTTGGAAACAGCCTCAGGAACCAAGAGATTTAAAGCAGCTAAGATCACACTAGCTGAGTCCAGGTAGAAGGTTAGACCTGGAGTAAGACACTGCCCACCAGCAAGTCAGTGGCAGGGAGGTGAGAATGGCACAGGCTAAGGGAGCAAGAAGATCCATTTGGCAAGAAGAGGTCTCAAGCCGGCAGGTTCGAGAGCCTGTAATTCTCCTGTAATTCTGGAGCCCTGGCGGCACTCTGCAGAAACAGCAACCCCCACCAATCCTTCCTGAAGCATCCGGGCGTTACTGACAGAGAGCCGTCAGAGTACACAGACATCAACAGCCTGCACTTATTAAGCTCTTACTATTTGTCAAGCATTGTGTGTGGTGCTGACTTTCATGATCTCTTAAAATGCTTTAAATATATATATATATTTTTTGCAAAGAAATCCATGCTCATGGTCAAGAAATCAAATAACTACAGAGGTTGATCATGAAAACCACCAGCTAAATAAAAATTAGCCACCCCACAAAAGCAAATCTTTCTGTTTTTCAGTTCTTTTGGTGGTGACTTCTCTGAGTGCAGGGTTTCTCTTAACCTTCCAAAAGACTGATGATGCAGACAGAATTATTACCTCTCTTCACAGATGATGAAAGGGTGGGGTAGCCTCCGGTCACACAGCTGGAAAGGGGTGGAGTCAGGAGTCAGACTCACATCTGCCTCCCTCCAGGGTCTGCTCTTAAAACTTGAGGCTCTGTGGCTGACACATCTGGAGCCAAGTAAAGGATGTGGCTCAGGTCATATGGCACCAGGATTGGTCCTAAGGTCACCTGTTGTCCAAAATCACATGTGGAGGACACAACTAAATGACATCATGGGATTATACACATGAGCTGTCTTTCTTCCTAGGAGGTCTGTTTTCAGCTCTTCTTTCTAGTCTCTCTGGGCCTGTCCTCCTCCAGCCACTTCAGACATCGTTGCCCTTTCTGTTATGATACAACAGCCAATGTGACATCACAGGGCGAGTCTCCGGGGCCCTTATATTTCTCTCCAGGAACCTCACATCTTCCT
Source organism: Moschus berezovskii (assembly GCF_049115385.1). Lineage (NCBI taxonomy): Eukaryota > Metazoa > Chordata > Mammalia > Artiodactyla > Moschidae > Moschus > Moschus berezovskii. Next base: position 52,098,612 of record NC_142475.1, on the reverse strand, counting down.
GTCTCTTATCCTAGAAGATGGTCTGTACAGCATTTATCACCATCTCCACTGGGACATTGCAAGAAAGAACAGTCCCTTTCAGATTTGAGGTTCATGAAGAAATGGCTTTCTCTGGTTTCATGCATTTGCAGTGGAAAGTGTTACAACATGGACAACATCTGTTGATAATATAGCTACTGGTTAAGAGCACCAGCCCAGACTAGTCAGGTTCCAATCTTAGCAGTGGCACTTGCTCACTAGCTTTGGTAACCTGGCAAGTTATTTCCTTCTCTGGAGCTGATTCTTCAACTGTAAACCGGGGAGTGTAGTGAAAATTATGGATTATGAATGACGAGGGTTAACAGATGAGAGCTCTGAACTCTACTGACCAGAACCAGGGCTCCAGACATACTAGTGTTATTTATCAGTACTGCTGTTGTTGTTGAGCATCTTGCAATTTACCCAAGGTGTCAATACACGTCGTATGGTGTCCTCGTATCTAAGAGGAGTAAGGACAGAAATGATCTTCTCTCTTAAAAGTATAATTATTACTCAGGGAACTCAAACTGGGCCTCTGTGACAACCTAGAAGGGTGAGATGGGGTGGGAGGAAGTCTCAAGAGGGAGGGGACATATGTATACCTAAGGTTGATCCATGTTGATATATGGCAGGAACCAACACAGTATTGTAAATATCCTTCAATTAAAAATAAGTAAACTAAAAAAAGTATAATTATTAGTCCCATTTTACAGATGAGTAAGAGAGTTGGACTGTGAAGAAAGCTGATGGCCGAAGATTTGATGCTTTTGAACTGTGGTGCTGGAGAAGACTCTTGAGAGTCCCCTTGGACTGCAAGGAGATCCAACCAGTCCATCCTAAACGAGATCAATCCTGGGTGTTCATTGGAAGGACTGATGCTAAAGCTGAAACTCCAATACTTTGGCCACCTCATGCGATGAGTTGACTCACTGGAAAAGACTCTGATGCTGGGAGGGATTGGGGGCAGGAGGAGAAGGGGACGACAGAGAATGAGATGGCTAGATGGCATCACCGACTCGATGGACATGAGTTTGAGTGAACTCCGGGAGTTGGTGATGGACAGGGAGGCCTGGCGTGCTGTGATTCATGGGGTCGCAAAGAGTAGGACATGACTAAGTGACTGAACTGAAGTAGAAAAAAAAAAAAGTAAGTGACCTGCCCAAGGGGACAGGATGGCTGAGTCAGAAACAGTCATGAAGACCCATTTAAACTTTCCTGCTAAGGTTGGGTATCTTTGGGTAAATCACTGTACCTCTCTAAGCCTCCTTTGTAAAATAAGAGCTGAAGTCAAGGCCTCTCCACCACTCTCTAACAGGGAAGTGATCAGCACTGCAGTTGAAAGGTCTCCCAAGTTCCCAACGTCAGACTCTGGACTTGAATTAGGGGTCTTCCACTTACTACCTGGATGACTTTGGGCAAACCGTCTGGTATCCTTGATCTTTGGTTTCCTCATCTGAAAAATGAGGCTAATAACAGAACCCACTGTAGAAAGTAGTCATGGGAATTGGATGAGAAAACCCTGCTAACATCTCAGGAAAAGACCTGGCCTATGGAAGCACACGGTGAGTATCAGCTGTTGTTCCTAAGCCTTGGGTGGCCAGCCTGTCCTCCTACACCCTATCAACCCTACATCGTGTGTATTAGCACCATGACCTTGCTCCTCACCTTGAGGTGCCCACTGGGCAGGGCATCACTTGTGGTTTCCAGGTGGCCACAGGCAGAAGTGTTAAATTCTCAACCTAAATCCAAAAGCTACCTCCAAGTGCCTAACGTTTCAACTCGAATGGAAAAAATCTACTTTTCTGTTTCTGCCTATAACGTTGATGGTGGTGTTTTGCTTTCCTTCTTATACAGTCTGAAAATCCTGAATAAATGTCAAAAAGAATTTGCTGAGTCAACAGTATGAAAACTCTTAGGCGTGAACCATTTCCTACATTACCAGAAGTGTAAAGGGATGTTGTGCTAAGTCACTTCGTTCATGTCTGACTCTCTGTGACTCAATGGACTGTGGCCCGCCAGGCTCCTCTGTCCATGGGGATTCTCCAGGCAAAAATACTGGAATGGGTTGCCATGCCCTCCTTCAGTGAATCTTCCCAACCCAGGGATCGAACCCATATCTCCCTCATTGGCGGGTGGGTTCTTCACCACTTGTGCCAGCTGGGAAGTCCTGCGAAAGGATAATATTTTCAATTATACTGCTCAATAAATATGCTATTTAGGGCCACATTGCTATTATTTGCAGTTAGCAGGCCAGTGGTTCATTTATTCCACTGGAAAATATCTGACCCGCCAGGGGCCAGGCACAGCCCCACAGTTTGATGATCCAAACGAAGACGACGATAATAGTGGTAGCACTAGCAACAGCACCCCCACTTGCCAATCACCTATTGTATTGGATTACCTCCCTTTCCCCTGCAGATCCACTTTCCTCCCTTCTTCACCCTGCTCGGTAACCCCCGTGGACTGTTTCAGTGGGGTTCTTAACCACCATGTCCAGGTGAGTGGGGTCCCACTGTGGGATCCAGAAAAAAAAATTCAGTTTTCCCATCTGCCAATTGGGTCAAATAGTAACATTTACCCCATGAATGTGGTTTAACTGAATTAACATGTTTAGAACAGTGCTGGCCATGTCAATGTTAGTTCTTACTAATCCTTATTATCTGGAGTAAGAATAACATGGCCATTCTGCTCCAGCTACTCTTGAGTTCCAGAGGCCTCCTGCCCCATCGGGTGTTGGAGAGGCAGGGCTCTCAGCTGTTGCTAGCCCAGGGCTTCCCCATGTCTTGTTAGCCCTGCGTAAGCCTGCCCACCCACCTGTCAATAAACATTCATTAGCTCCTCTTACCTCTCCATTACCTGCTGGGACCCTAACTCATACACTTGTACATACTGTTTTTTGTTTTTTCAGTTTTTCAAGAATTTTTTCTAATGCTTATAAACACCTCCCTGCCTCCCACTACCCTCCGATGAAAGAAGAATTATTGTGCCCATTTTTAAGGATAGGAAAACTGAAGCTTAAAGTCCAACCCAAGCCCCACAGTTAGGAAGTAGTTAAGCTGAGTTTCAACTTCAGGCTGAGTTTTCATGCCCAGGCCTGGCTTTAATGCCCAGTGTTAATGGCACATGCATTCCTGACTTCCCCAAAGTTTACAGAGAAAAGGTGACGACAGTATTGCAGCGATGACTACTCTGATAGGAATAAGAACCCTGACAAAGGGCCAAGGGCACCTGGGGTTGGAGTCAGAGAGGGCTTCCCAGAGGAGGCGATATTAACCTGAGTCATAAAGAGGTGGGGGCGGGGGTTATTCCAGAGGGAGAGGAACTGGAAGGAATTAGGGTTCAGAGGGAGGACAGTCAGAAAGCAGGAGCTTTATCAGGAGCTGCAAGCACTTCCAAAATCCTGAAGCAGAGAACTCAAGGGGGAGGTGAGGAAAGAGAGGGGTCTTTGTCCTGATGAGGAGGAGGTGTGACCCCTGAGCTGAGGAGCTGGGACCTGAGACATTTTGGTGCTGATGCTTGGACAGGAAGTGCTCTGGTCATCTGCCCATGATGGCCAGCTCCATCAGAACAGAATGTCTTTCTATGTCAAACCTAGCCTGGAGTTCTGTATACAATATTATTATTTTACAGCACTCTTGTAAACATGTGTGTGTGCTTAGTCGCTCAGTCGTGTCTGACTCTCTGCGACCCCATGGACTGTAGCCCACCAGACTCCTCTGTCCATGGGATTCTCCAGCAAGAATACTGGAGTGGGCTGCCATGCCCTTCTCCAGGGGACCTTCCCAACCGATGGATCAGACCTGGGTTTCTTGCACTGCGGGCACTGTTTACTGTCCGAGCTGCCAGGAAAGCCCCTGCATTCAATAGGTGCTCCATAAATGAGACTGAGAACTGAAAAAAGAGAATGCGCGTGGAGAGCTATTCATCTGAGCAGGTGCTGCCCACACCCCGCCCATGTCCCCCTGTCCTTCCCGCTCCAGGGCACCGCAGCCTTCCTTCTAACTGCCGACACCTGGGTTTCCTTGCTTGGGGTCTCTCTCTGGTTCCAGGCCCCCTTGGCTTCCTGATGGGCAGGCCTGAAGCCCAGAAGAATTGGCTCCTTGGGGAGCACCCCAGAGCCGTGGCTGATGGAAGCTGGTGAGTAAATACCGCACAGGTCTCAGCCATCAGGTGGCCAGAGGTTCCACGTGGGATGAAGTCCCAGTTGCCCTCAGTGGTAATTTTCTTGAAAATGCTCCAGGTCCCTTCACTTCTCAGATAAACAGCATACATCTAGATTTTTGTCTTGGGGGTGGGGTGCTTCTGGGGAAACCAGACGAAGACAGTCCAACTCTTGGTTTCACAGAATGAGAGAGCACAGAATAAAGGCTTCAGGGGTGAACTTTCAGGGGTCAGTAGGTGGTTAATGGCAGCCACAGATCGATCCTACTCGCTGGTTGTGTGCGCAAGAGAATTCAGGATCCTGTGTTTGAGCCTCAGCTCTGGATGCAGTGTCATGTGCTGGAAAGAATGTGGACTTTCGAGAGAGGCACACCTGGGTTAGAGTCCAGGCTGGGCCACTTGCAGGCACGTGGCCCCTATCGGATGTTATGCAGTGCCTCAGTTTGTTCATCTGGGAAATGGGGTCACACTTACTGTGCAAGGTTGTGATGATGTTCAAGTGTGAAATGTAAGGAAGACGACTCATGGAGAGAAACTAGGTTCCTCTCTAGAGTCTTTTAAGGAACTGCTTACTCTATGTTTGAACTGCCGTTCACGTGCCTCCAGTCTAGCAATGAGACAGGCAACCCCGTGTCTTTGCCTCCCAGGGGACTGGAGGTGCCTAAAAGATGGGGGTCACATTTTGCTCAACTTTGCATCTCCTGTATAAAATAGCACCACACCTGGCACAGAGCAAGCACTTCATGAATGTTTGTTGCACATTTACTTTTATTTGAAGGATAATTGCTTTACAGCATTGCGTTGGCTTCTACCAAACATCAACATGAATCAGCCATAGGTTTACCCATGTCCCCTCCCACTTGACCTCCCTCCCACCCCCTCCCCATCCCACCCCTCTAGGTTGTTACTGAGCCCCAGTTTGGGTTTCCTGAGTCATACGGCAAATTCCTATTGGCTATCTGTTTTACATATGGTAAGGTATGTTTCTCAGGCGAATATACTGTGCTTCTGGGCTGTGCACCAGAGGGATCTAGTGGGGGGAAAAAAAGTAAGATCATTTCATGATACAAATGAACTTATTTACAAAATAGAAACAGATTCACAGACTTAGAGAACAAACTTATGGTTGCCAGGGAGGAAGAGATAGGGAGTTTGGGATGGACATGTGCACACTGCTATACTTATTAATAAAACAGATAACCAGCAAGGACCTACTGTACAGCACAGGGAACTCTGCTCAATGTTATGTGGCAGCCTGGATGGGAGTGGGGTTTGGGGAGAATGAAAGTGAAAGTTAGTTGCTCAGTCCTGTTGACTCTTTGCGACTCTATGGACTGTAGCCTGCCAGGCTCTTTGTCCATGGAATTCTCTAGGCAAGAGTACCCAAGTGCATTGTGGATACATGTGTATGTATGGCTGAGTCCCTTTGCTGTTCACCCATCACAACACTGTTAATTGGCTACACTCCAATATGAAAAAAAAAATTTTTTTTTAAAGATCATTTTTTCAGAGAGTGAAGAGGGCGGAGATGAAAATAAAACAGAGGATGTGATTTAGCCCGTGGTCCTCAATGGAAGGGGAAGAAAGGATGGGACAATTTTGCTCCCTTGAAACATCTGGCAACACCTGGAGATGCTTTTGAAGGGAACTGGAGGGAAGGCCTCCTAGTACCAACACCCTATAACGCACAGGAGGCCTGCGTGACAAAGCTTTCGCCATCCCCAAGGGTCAATGGTGGCGAGGTGAAGAAATCCTGCTGTGGGGGGACAACGGGGAGCAGAGACCACCTTCCTGTGCCGGTGACAGCAGACTGAGTCCCAGCCCCAGTTCCCGGAGCTGGCCCGGAGGAGCACAGACACAGCCGCCTCCAGATGGCTAAACCGCCGAGTCTAGCTCACGCCCCCTGAGCTCTCACACCTCTGCTCCGGGGTGTCATTTGGGGGTTGTTTGCTGGGCTGGGCGGGGGAAGGGCGAGGGACATCCGGTGGGGGCTTTTGCTTGGCTGCTTTCACTTTTAGGTCCCCAGAGCCCGGAGTCGCCACCCCCTTCCCAGGCTCAGAAGCGGAAAGAGGGAAGCAGAGGGTGTGCGTTCAGGCGGCCGCTCCGAAGCCCCCACCGCCACCTGCGGGCTCGCTTCCTCCTCTCTCCGAAAGCATCTCCCACGGCCTTCCCCCGGTCCCCCGAAAGCTCCAGCTGGCGGGCTGGGGGTAGATTTCTCTGGAGACATCCTGTAGCCCTGGAAGAAGTGATTTCCCAAGAGAAACAGGCGTCAGGCTTCCACGGAGCCGTAAATAAACAGAGCATTCCAGAGGCCGAGGGCCGGCGGGGCGGGCCAGCTCTCCCCCTTCGCCCGCGCTGAGCCGGCCCATTAACTTTTCCAGCGGGCGCTGGGCCCTGAGCGCCTGCCAGCCCCGCTCCCCTCACCCCTCCCACCAGCTACCCCTTCTCGTCCCCTTCTCTCCCTTCTTCCCTGTAACTCTGTCCCGGGCCCACCGCCTCAGGAGCTGCACACAGCAGCCTGCCTGCTCCACACACCCCAGGGGCTTCCCGAGGAAACGTCACACCAGTTCCGTGGGCAGTTTCTTAAGGTGCAAGGCTTCCAGAAAGATCTGAGTCAACAGGCTCCGCTGAGGCAGCCAGGGTGGCAGCAGGCCTCTGACAGGCAGCCCGATCTGGAGAAGCCCTGCCAGGCAGCAGCGGGCAGAGGGAACCCAAGCACCAGACCCCGGCGAGGAACAGTGACCCCGAGGCTGTGAGCCCACGTCCCCTTGACGAGCAGGGACCCTGTGGCCAGAGAGGGAGCGGATGGCCCCTTCTGAGTTAGCAGGCAGCACGGGACACCAGGCCTCCTGACCCTCGCCTGTGTATGGAATTTCTTTCAGGACACATACTCGTGCCAGAAGAGTGGGAAAGTTCCACATCGACTCTTCCAAACGGGAAGGCAGAGGAGGCTGGGAGGTGGCAGCCATCTTCCTCCAAGTGTGCCTCTGGGGTTCGGAGGACGCGGCTGAAAAGCTCTGTTCCCTTAGTCTGTAGAGTTCTCCTCTGAACTGAAAACACTGCCCTCGGTTCCCAGAGTCCCCAGACAGGAGCCCCGGGTCAAAAAACCTGCTCCTGAGGACAGCTGTCAGACCCAACTTCCGACACTCCATTTCACAAGAAGGGGGCATTATGGTGCCCTGGGAGTTTTATTACAGACAGCCAGAAAGAAGTAGGCAGTTTGCAATAAGTAAACCCTCCCTGCAAACCCAGGGCCAGGAATTTTTCTACGCGTTGTTATTTTCAACCACCAATGTCTAGTCTTTTCAATCCTTGAAAGCCTTGATTTACAGAGTTGGAGGTCTACAACGTGGAACTTCTAAAACAGACTATCAGCCGTAATGTCTATTTTCTGCTGTTAAAGTTGGTTACAAATACCTCGGCACTGGCAAAGAAAAGACTCAAAACTGCTCATCTTTCCAGCTGTGCTGTTTGAGTTGTTCGTGTGTGCGCACCTGTCTACACATGATACAACTTCCAGTCCTAAGTTTTCGTTTTGTTTTTCTAAGTCTTTCAGGCAAGCCTCCCACACAGTTTTGAAAGGGGAAAAAACAAAACAAAACATGTTCTCTGTTCTTTAGCTCTTGGAGTTTAATAGGATTTTCATCTCCTGGCCCCCTTCAGGAAAAAAAAAAACAAACAACTCAGCTAAGTGACCATTAGCTCTTCTCACGATTAATGCAAGCCTTTCACCGTTAACCTGCACTTAGAGTGACGGAGAGCATGTGGTGCGAAGACGTTTCATCAGCTGCCAGAACAAATGACGAAACGTCCAATCTCCAACAGCTCACCTCCCAGATAAGGGTCACGGTGGGCCCACTGGGGCTGCCTGCCTCAGGAACTCCACAAATATTTACTGAGCACAGGGGTGGTGGCCACGACAGCTTGGGGGCTCCACCATGCTATCCAGGATCCAGAAACCAGCTCCCCCTCCACCCTCCCACTGTTCTTGCAGAAGCCAAGGGTTACAAGCCCCACGCCAGCTTCCTCTGTGGGCACCGAGCAGAGCAGAAAAGTTAGGGGGCCACCATGACGCCAGCAACCAGTTCTATATGAACCCAGGACAGAGGAAGAGAGCAGGATGCAAAGGGGCACGGTGAAAGACACCCAGTGGTGACCGCCCTCTTCTGTCGTCAAGGTCACCTGAATTGCAAGACAGACTCCAGCTATACCGGACTAGCTAGCAAAAACCAAAAGCATTTTCTTTTTTCTCAAAAGTAAATTCAAATGTCATTAATCGGGCAAAGCAAAAGCAGAGGGCTGGTGGGAGGCAGGTGGATGGGACCCAACCAGAAGGTTAGAAACAAAAAGGTGGCCACACATCAGCATCCAGCAGGGTCACTGAGAATGAGAGCTTCACCGGCCGGGTCCCTCCTTGGACAAACAGCCTCATTCCAACCAAACCCTCTACTCCGCAGAGGTAACCAGGACACACCAGGATTTATTGGACATCAAACCAGCTACAAAGTGTGAAGTTCACCAAAACGATATTTAATAGACTTCTCTGGGTTTATCTCTCTTCTACCTGCCCCGCCCCTGCTCCAATCTGAAGTGAGTAACTTGGTCAGAGAACTTGACATGAAATTCTAGTACTGAAAAAAAAAGAAAATAATGAAGCACAAGCAAAATGCACAGCGTTCTAGTCCAGTTCCCACTGCTGGTAACTTGATGTTGCATGTGTCATTTACCTTCTGTAACGGAGGGAAGAATGTCTTCACTCCCTCCCACTTAAACCTAGGAGTTGGGTGGGAGGCGGGCTTGTTAGTTCTCCTGCCCTGGGCACTCTGGGTTGGTGGAAAGGCTAATGGGCAAAGGTGTTAAGAGCTCAGAGAGGTGAAACACTCTATCTTAACATTCCCGAATGTAAGTGTAGAGGAGAGAGGAGCGCTTTTTTCATTGCATCATTTGGGAGCCAGCTTTGATATTGAAACCTTTTAAAGTAGCAGAAAGGCTGACATTGAAACCTTCTAAAGTAGCTGAAGGGCCTTCAGCTTTTTACAGCCCTGGGTTTCCTCTCTTGTAAGACCTCAGTGGGTTGGACTAGATGATCTTGGAGGCTACTGGTTCATATTGGTTGACTGACTGTTCAAGACGGGAACTATGCAAAGGTGATAACCAACAAATGCTTGGCTGGTTGACTATGGGATCCACTGGTTGAAGAGGGTGTTTATTTTCTGAGCAGAGCCCCCAGGGGCTACATTCAGTGTTTTCAGAGCTAAGATTCAAACACATGGCCATTCTTGGGCAGGATGTTAGGATCAAGGTTCTTAAGTTACTTTTCAAGGACTTTTATGGACTTCCTTGGTGGTCCAGTGGGTAAGACTCCGTGTTCCCAAAGCAGGAGTCCTAAGTTCGATCCTTGGTCAGGGGACTAGATCCCACATGCCATAACTAAAGATTCTTAATGCTACAAAGAACACCTGGTGTTGCCAATAAAATTATTTTAAAAACTAATTTAAAAAGACATTTACTAAATCTACAAAGTTCCACAGAAAAATAAATCTAGATTGAAGTAGTATCTTTTTCACCACCGTAGCATTTCTAGTGCTTTGCATGGTGCCTGTCACATAGTAGGAGCTGGAATACATCTTGTATGAATAACCAAAGTGTCCAACACCCAGAACATTTCTGACACTGCCTTCCCCTCCCCCGGAATGTATCAGTTCAGTTCAGTCACTGAGTCCTGTCCGAGTCTTTGCAATCCCATGGACTGCAACACGCCAGGCTTCCCTGTCCATCACCAACTCCTGGAGCTTGCTCAAACTCGTGTCCATTGAGTCAGTGATGCCGGAATGTATATGCATAGCTGAATCCACAAAAAGCTTTCAACTACTTTCCCAAATGACACTAATATTTAATCCCTGGCCTTTCCTGCATGCCCCACACACTCCCAAACTCACAAGTCAAGTGCTGGCTATCAGCTATCCTGCTCGCAAAAGAAGAGGGCAACAGAAGATGAGACGGTTGGGTGGCATCACTGACTCAACGGACATGAACTCGAGCAAACTTTGGGAGATAGTGGAAGACAGAGGAGTCTGGTGTGATCCAGTCCATGGGGTCGCAAAGAGTCGGACACGACTTAGGGACTCAACAACAACAACAACAATCCTGCTCAGCAAGCTCTGTCCCTTCCTGCTTGTGTTCCTTCACCTCGCCAAGGCTCAGTTCCCTCATCTATTACATGCAGATAACCAGGCCTTTCTCAGGAGGAAAGGAACGGTCAGGTCCTCCGAGGGGTGGTGGGGGGAGTATATAAATTAATCCACCAGTGCTGAGAATCCACCTGGCACAATGCACGCCCACTCACGGTAAATACCAGCCATTAGAGTTACTCCTGTACTCAGTAACATTCACGCTTGGCAGTAATTAGGGCCACATTAAATTTTAATTTCCTTTGTGCCAGACTGGATGCTTAAGGCAGAACCAAGTTGGGTTAGTACTTCACAAAATCTAAGAAAAATAAACGTGTTGGAAAAAAAAAAACTTTCATGTTTCGTGGTCTTTTGGATCATCAGGACCACTTCCTCACATACCATTGGGCAGAACAACTGGACACTGTTCTTAGAGCTAGAAGTGGCATTCGACTAAGTGGCAGGAAGTTCTGTTCAGCTCAGGACTTTGGTACTGGTAATCTTTACTCCGTGAGACTCAACACGGCCAGTGAGCCCAGGACTTTGCTGGATAGAGACTCATCCTACTTGACAAACATCCATGTGTTCCCCTGTGTTCTTCCAGGCTCCCTGCAGTTAGGCAGGGTCGTGTGAGCAGAACTGACACATTGAAAGAGTGTATATGTGCCCCTTTAGTCTTTTCCTCTCTAGGAGCCTGAAAGCCAATTCTTTGAAATGATGCGGCCCAAAAAATTCAGCTTGCCTGGATCCCTAAGTCACAGCTACCTTGAAGAGCTCTTGCCCTTTGGTGCATTTCAAGAAATAAGAAATAATCCTTGTTTGGTTAAGCCAGTAGGATATCAGGGTTTATTTGTCACTGCATCGTAGCTTAGCCTAACCTAGCTACTCACACATCTTAGTCAGTGCTTGCTCCCGAGCGTTCATGTCTGTCTGTCACAGAATGGCCAGTTATTCATGACTATATACACATACACACACATACATAATTGAAATCTCAACAATTATTTTTCCTAACCTGTGAGATGATCCTGTAAGATTTAGTAAATTGGCCATCTCTCTTGAGACAAATATTTTTTTTTCTTCTCTCCCTAGAGGGAAATAAGTTGGTGACAAAACTGTGTGAGGGAGCTTCCCTGGTGGCTCAGTGGTAAAGAATCCGCCTGCCAAAGCAGGAGACGAGGGTTCGATCCCTGGTCTGGGAAGATCCCACGTGCCACGGAGCAACTAAGCCTGTGCGCCACAGTTACTGAGCCTGTGCTCCAGAGCCCAGGAACCACAACTACTGAGGCCTTGCACCGCGCCACTGAAGCCCACACACCCTAGAGCCCATGCTCAGCACCGAGAAGCCCTGAAACGAGAAGCCCGCACACCACGATTGGAGAGTAGCTGCTGCCTGCTGCAGCGAAAGCCTGGGCTGCAACAAAGACCCAGCTCAACCAAAAAATAAGCAAATAAAGTGTTTTTTTAGAAAACTGCATGAGGACATTTCTTGAGAATGAGGAGCTGTGTCAGCGCCAGGAAGAGCCTTCTAAAGGGGAGAGAAAAGGTGTCTCTGTTATTCATTCCAGCCAGGCAGCCTTTACTTAGTAAACTCTTGAAGGAGATGCAGGGTCCATGTCTGTGCATCCCACTCGCTGAGGCACTTAACACAGAGTCTTCATAACCCCTAACTAACACACCAGCTCTGCAGTGTGGCAAGTACCTGGGCTCTGAGATTACTCCGGTCTGGCTTTAAATCAAGTAATTTCATAAAGCCTCACTTTCCTCAGAAGTCGAATGGGTATAAAAATTTCTACCAAGTGGCGTCATTGGGGGAATAAAAGAAATTAAAATAAGGTCGCATAGACAACATGCTTGGTTCATTGGCTGGCATACAGCAGGCATTCAATCAATGCGTGTCCTTCTTTCTACCACCTTTAGAGTTTGCTTTCAAGTTCAAACTTGGCCAAAAAATAAAAGAGTTTGTTTACTATTGGAAGTGGTAGAAAGATCCTGCCGTGGCACCTGTGGTATTGCTCTGGGTGCCACACAGGACGGTGGACACAGTGTTCCTGGAAGGAAACAAAGGTTGCTGCCACGTCAGAGGAAAGACATGAACCCAGGATGCACACAAAGGCCAGATGTTCAGATGAGGCAGCCGGGCGGAGCCAGGGAGGCAGGCAGATCGTCAGAATTTGGCCAAGAAGCCCCCACACCTGGGACAAAGGCAGCCTGGGACGGAAGCCGTCTGGCCAGCTTCCTGTGACGAAATGGTCTGGTGACTGTCCTTCCAGGCACCGGCAATGCCAGCCACCAGGGGCAGCAGTGGGTAGCAACTGCTACTTTACCTCCTTCTGACCCAGAACACAGGCTCCCAAACGGGCCAAGCAATCACTCACTCATTTGTAGAACCAACCAGTCACTCGAGGGACAGTCATTTGGAACCTGTTCACTGGGCCAGCTCCGGGTTGGTGCTGGGAACATGAAGACAAAGGGGAAACTCTCCTTTGGGGCGGACGGTGGTCCATGGTTTTTCAGGGAGACAGGTGCAAAAAGGTCAAAATCCACATGCTAGGATTTCTAAGCAGTTATTTCCAGGGCAGGAATGAGTGAAAGTGTTAGGTGCTCAGTTGTGTCTGACCCTACATGACATCATGGACTGCAGCCCGCCAGGTTCTTCTTTCCATGGGGTTCTGGCAAGCATACTAGAGTGGGTTGCCATTCCCTTCTCCAGGGGATCTTTCTGACTCAGGGATCAAACCCGGGTCTCCTGCAGGTTCGATTGCAGGCAGATTCTTTACTGTCTGAGCCACCAGGGAACTGCTAAGTCTGGGGGATGAGTCTTGCTGGGGAGAAGGACCTACATGCGGAAAAGGAAAGAAAAGGGAAAGAAGGTAGAGCATGTGGGGTTCAGGACTCGCCCTTGAATGGCTGAAGTGTGGGGCACATGGTGGAGCGGGAAGCAGTTATGGCAAAATATGTCTCATGGGTAGAGATCAGCTCTCAAAGAATCTGGACTTGATTCTATGGGTCAGAAGTTATCAAGCAGCAGTCCGTGGCATGGACAGGAAAGTCCACTCAAATGGTTTTGATTTGGGGTTTTTGAGTGACTTTCAGCTGGACGTGTGCTTTCTACTGTGACCCACTACCTACCACTTCCCAGGTGACGCTATTAGTAAAGAACCTTCCTGCTAACAGGAGACATAAGAGAAGTGGGTTCAATCCCTGCATTGGGAAGATCCCTTGAAGAAGGAAATGGCAACCCACTCCAGTATTCTTGCTTGGAGAATCCTACAGACAGAGGAGCCTGGCGGGCCATAGCCCATGGGGTCACAAAGAGTCAGACAGGAATGAAGCGACTTAGCATGCACAATCACTTCCTACTGTCCTACAACTGACTCCTTTACTTGTTTCTGTTGCCTGCAACCCCCCTAAGAACATTTGGGTTTATGACTCCTGGGAGGTTTTTTGGAGGTCCGTGGAACATGATCAGATTTGGTGTTTTAGAGCCACATGTCATTGGAGTGGAGGCGGGGAGGGAATGGTGACATCTGCCATGACACGTATTCCTTCCCATAAGACTTCCTCCTTCTCTCTTACTGAAAAACCAACTCCAGAAAAATTTCTGTTCACCTTTGGGCGGTCAGACCCAGTATGACTCCCCATTCCCATCTCAACACACATACAGATTCTATTTTATTCGATTCAGTTTATCAACTGAGCAGTGGTATATTGAGTCACCACTAAACCAGAGCTAGGTGTTCAGGAAGCAGGGGATGGGGGTGGGGGTGTGGGAATCAAAGTGTAAATCCCTGTTCAGCAAGACTGAGGTCTTGTCACAGTGCCAGAACATACCTGAAACCACTGGTGAGACACACAGCGACACCATAGCATAGGCCACCCAGGCTCCGTGCAGGTGCGTGGCTGGCACGGTATATGTGCAGAGCTGGGAGGGCACCAGCCAGGAGGTCTGGACTGCCAGCAAGCCGCGTTCCCCCGAGGCAGGACCACTGAGCCAGAAATCCCAGTACTGAGCTCATACCCTGAGGGAACCATAATTCAGCAAGACACATATGCCTCAGTGTTCACTGCAGCACTATTTACAATAGTCAGGACAAGGAAGCAAGCTCAGTTCAGTCAGTTCAGTCGCTCAGTCCTGTCTGACTCTTTGCGACCCCATGAACCACAGCACACCAGGCCTCCCCGTCCATCACCAACTCCCAGAGTTTACTCAAACTCATGTCCACTGAGTCAGTGATGCCATCCAACCATATCATCCTCTGTCGACCCCTTCTCCTCCCCCTTCAATCTTTCCCAGAATCAGGGTCTTTTCAAATGAGTCAGCTCTTAGCATCAGGTGGCCAAAGTATTGGAGTTTCAGCTTCAGCATCAGTCCTAGATGTCCATCAACAAATGAATGGATAAAGAAGATACTGTACATATTTTCAACAGAATATTACAAAGCCATAAAAAGGAACGGAATTGGGTCATTTGTAGAGATGTGGATGGACTAAGAGTCTGTCATACAGAATGAACTAATTCAGAAAGAGAAAAACAAACACATATATTAATGCATATATATGGAATCTAGAAAAATGGTACAGATGAAGCTATTTGCAGGTCAGGAATACAGATAGAGGATGTAGAGACCGGACATGTGGGCAGAGGAGGGGAAAGGGAGCATGGGACGGACGAACTGGGAGCGCAGCACTGACATTTACACGACCATGTGTGAAACAGATAACTAGCGGGAAGCTGCTGTATAGCGCAGGGAGCTCAGCTTGGTGCTCCGTGATGGCCAAGAGGGGTGGGGTGGGGGTGTGGTGGGAGGGAGGCTCAGTGGGGACGGGATGTATGTATATGTACAGCTGATTCATGTTGCTGTACGCCAGAAACTAACACAACGTTATAAAGCAATTATACTCCAATAAAAAAACTATTAAGAGAGGTGAGTCCATTTAAGCCATGTGCAGAATCAACGAGGCCTTTGACCAAACCGAGCAAGAAGTCTGTCATCATTTCTATCATTTTTGTAACTGAAATATCTTCTGTATCCAGAAATCTTGAAATTGAGTCCTCAAATGTCCTACTAGGATCAATTAGCATATGCCTCCCCAACCCTGAAAGACCATCCCTTCCTTGGCTCACCTCGATCCCCATAGGTACTATCCATCAGGTACTTTCTTAACCTGGAAGCACAGGAATTACACTCTGGCTTTGGTGGTAACAGAGCCAGACCTGGAGTGTCTACGGCCCAGCCGGGAAATGCGTGAGGTGAAAGAGAGCCAGTTCTGGGCTCTGTGGATGGACCCACCACTCCCAGGACAGGCCGAGCAGGTCCGCAGAGGGTGTGGACGGTTGGTTTCCTTCATCTGAGGTCACTCTCTGGTCACTGGGTGACATCTCTCCCAAGGGGTGGGGATGAGGCTGCCAGTCACAGACCCAAAGCATCAGGACCTCCCTTAACCACAGTGACTCACAGGCAGCCTCACAGACAGAGGTGTGAGGTACGTCTGTGCCAACACCACGGTGCTGGTCAGCATTTCCAGGGCAGTGCCTGGGTGCTGGGTGCTGTGCTCAGCTCCTCACAGGCAATTTTGTTGTTGTGTAGTCGCTCAGTTGTGTCCAACTCTTTGTGACCCTATGGACTCCTCTGTCTGTGCGATTTCCCAGGCACGAATACTGGAGTGGGTTGCAGTGCCCTCCTCTAGGGGATCTTCCCGACCCAGGGACTGAACTTGCGTCTCCTGCATTGGCAGGCGGGTTCTTTACCGCTGAGCCACCAGGGAAGCCTCTCACAGGTACGAGCCCCTGTGATTTTGCACAGCAACCCTGTGAGCAGGGACTCTGGCTCTGCAGGTCCAGGTCGGCTCGCTGTGTGGAGCTGCAAGTGCACAAATTCTCCAGCCAGACTGAGGACCCCTCCGGGAAGGGGGGGTGGTGGCTTGGTCTTTGGTGTCTCCACCCTCATCCCTCCCCAACCCTGATGTGGAGCACAGAACCCCTCACGCAAGTGCAGGGCGGCGGCCAGGCCAGGACAAAGGTGAGGCAAATGGCAAACCAGGATGCAACGTTTAAGGAGGCACTCACTCCCTCTCGGGTGCTGAGCCTGCATTTGCTGACCCTGAGAGCAAGCATCATCTAAGATGCCACACGCTGGGGCCTCATTTGCTAATCAGTCCCAGTCCTGGGTAGGGAACTGGTCAGACTGGTGTGTGTGGTGTGTGGGTGTGCAAAGCCTGTTTCCTTTGCTCTCTAGCCTTGTGACTGACCTTCCCCACCCGGTGCCTCAGTTTCCTCATCTGTAAAATGGAGCTTCTGGTAATACCAGGAGGTGGGGAAGATGTGGAGAAATCAGAATCCCCATACACTGCTGGTGGGAATGTAAAACGGAAACAGCCAGAACGGTTTGTCAGTGTCTCAAAAAGTTAAACACAAACCCCAGCACTTCCACACATAGATAGCCACCTAAGAGAAATGGAAACGCATGTCCACACAGAGACTGCATACATACAGCAACATTATTATAATGGTCAGACGTAGACACAAGCCAACTGCCCAGCAGCAGGTCACAGAACCAACAAAACGGCCCACGATACCACTGTGGTATGATATGAACTGTGTCCCACCCAAATTCACTTGCTAAAGCCCTATTCCCAGAATGTGAGTCAAGGCCTTCAAAGAGGTGATTAAGCTAACATGAAGCTGTAAGGGTGGACTCTAGTCCAGTCCTCACAAGAGGAGGAAACTGAGCACACAGAAGAGACATAATGGAGGCAAGTGCACAGAGAAAAGGCCATACAAGGGCGTGGTGAGAAGCCAGCTGGCTGCAAGCCAAGGAGAGAGACCTCAGGAGCCATCAA
Source organism: Moschus berezovskii (assembly GCF_049115385.1). Lineage (NCBI taxonomy): Eukaryota > Metazoa > Chordata > Mammalia > Artiodactyla > Moschidae > Moschus > Moschus berezovskii. The sequence continues at coordinate 52,081,421 of NC_142475.1, read as the reverse complement.
ACCTGCTGACACCTTGAGCTCGGACATTCAGCCTCTACATCTGTGACAAGACAAATGTCTGCCCTTTAAGCCACCCAGTCTGTGGTATCTGGCTATGGCAGCCCCAGGTGGTCTATGCATACAATGGAATATCATTTAGCCATGAAACAATATGCAGTCCTGATGCATGCTGTGATATGAAGGAACCTCAAAAACATGCTAAGTCAAAGAATCATATGAAAGACCACGCACTCTATGATTCCTTCTATACGAAATGTCAGTAAAGGCAAAGCTATACAGGTAGGAAGAAGGTCAGGGGTTGTCTAGAGTTGGCGGGGAGAGGGTGGGAGATAAGGATGGAGAGTGACTGGCAAGGGGCACAGGCTCTCTGTTTGGGATGATGGGAATGTTCCAAGATTAGACCCTGGTGATGGATGCACACCTATGTAGACACACTAAAAGTCAGTAGAATGTACATTTTAAATGGGTGGATGTGAAGCTATATAAGTTACTTCTCAAACTACTTTTAATTTTTTTTTTATTTATTTAATTGGGGGCTAATTACTTGACAATATTGTAGTGGGTTTTGCCATACATTGACATGAATCAGCCATGGGTGTACATCTGTTCCCCATTCTGAACCCTCCACCCACCTCCCTCCCCATCCCATCCCTCAGGGTCGTCCCAGTGCACCAGCCCCAAGCACCCTGTCTCATGCATCGAACCTGGACTGGCGATCTGTTTCACATATGGTAAGATACATGTTTCAATGCCATTCTCAAACTACTTTTTAAAATGTGACTAGTACTAACATCTATGCTACAGAGATGCCCAGGGCCCGACACACAGCACTTGGGACTTTTTATTATACTTCAATTAAATAAGTATCTGTTGCTCAACTGAAAGTTGCCTAAAGTGCTTCCAAGTTCCTTTATTTTTACAGAGACCTTTAGTTTTACAGAAAACTAAACTGGCCCATCACCGGCAATGCTGTGTCCCTAAGCGGCCTGCCCACCCGGGACTCCCAATCAGCATCTTCCGGCTGCAGCACGCCTGCCCGATGTAGCTGAAACTGCTCTGGTCTTGGGCTGCACAGATGTGTGCTGGAGTTCCGGCTCTGCCCTCCCCACCATCCACTCGGCAGGGCTGCCGTACACATGACCTGGGTTAAGGCGTGAGGTCTGAGGGGCACAGAGACCATGCACAGATGACATTCAATCCCTCGGGAACAACCCCCATGCAGGAGAAGGCTCTTCATCACACACCCATCCCTGTGTTATCCTCAGCGAGGGCTGGTGGCTCGGTCCCCGGGGCGCTAATCAGTGGGGTGGGGCCCCAGCCCTCTTGCTAGAACCGCAGGTGCACAGAGGGTATGAGAGGACACACGTGCATGAACCTGAGCCTTAAGAGCACTAGGTGTGGCGCAGGCCTGCCTGGCTTCCAGAAACCTCGGACAAAGGCCTTCCCCACTCCGTGCTTTTTCATCGATTAAATGGGGATAACAGAGTTCCCCATCTCCCAGAAGTGCCGTGGGATAACCCACAGAAAGCACTCAGGCCCCGCGCCTCTGATGTCAGGAAGCAGTTGCTGCTAAGTGCCAAATGACCATGACCTTCCTGAGAGCAGGGATTTTGCCTTTCTCCCCTGGCAGGTGCTCAGTGAGTGTCCGCTGATTGGACAGAGGAAGTAAACTGGACAGCACAGAAGAGGAAAAGTCATGCGCTACCTCATGATTGTGCATCCTTGGGCCAATTCCCTTATTTCTCTGGGCCTCAGTTTCCCTAAGTTGGAGCAGGCAACCCTGAAACGTCCTTCCTGCTAGAACACTCCTTGATCCTACTCATGCACCATGCTGCTATTATTCACATCCTCCCAACATCCCCCTCTGGGGACACCAGAGGACATTAGACTTTTTACCCATTTCTAAAAGTGCCGAAGTCAGGCCACATTCAATCTTACAGTGTCGACTGCAGCCTCCCATCTTTGGAGGGTCTCCCATTAACCCACCAGTGATCCAAACCCTTTCTGTTCTGTGGCTCCCTGAACCCAGGAGTCTCTGCTCTTGGAAATGACCTGAAGTCTTCCAGTTCTCCTGAACTGTGTGGCTCTGGCAGAAATTCACTGCACGCTTAGAATCAATTAAATTCCAGGCCGTTCTATAGGATAATGCCGGCTCGGTGCTCTCTATCAGGGGCAGTTTGGTGAGGGCCTGTGCTCCTCTCTGCTCCTGTCTGCAGCCACCAGCATCCCTTCCCCTTGCTTCTTGGCTGGGAGGAGGGGGCAGTCTCTTTCTCCATCTTCTGGCTGTCAATCCACATGCCCCGCCTCCTTTAGCCCCTGTCATTCTAAGGCCTTTCCCTACCCTCTCTGGGCCACCACCCATCCTAAACAACTTGGCCATGTGCAAAATCCAGCTCTGACCAGACTGAGTTGCAAATATCTTAAAGATGCTACTCCTCAAAAGACAAGGGTGCAGTGCACAGGAAAATAATTTCTCAACGTCCTCCTGCACAGGCCAGGAAGATTCCATGGGGGCTCTTCATACCCACAGGGGCTAAGGGAGCCTGAGATGGCTTTTTCGTTCGAGCGATTCAGCCCGGTCCTGTAGTTTCAGAACAGCGGGAAAGTAATGTCAGCTGAAAGGAGTTTTCTGTGTGCTATTTAACTAAATGGCTTTGCAGCTGGAAAGAACCATGGGCAGACGTGTTATGATTCAAGGGCTCCCAATTACAATGATCCTCTTTTATTGTATAAAAACAGCCACCCAGCCATTCTCCACCCTCCCAACGCCTGCCTCCCCACCTCCTGCCCCCATTGGCTAGCAAGGCTGTTCAGCATCCTGAAAGTAGCACCCAGCTTCTCCTCTGTCTCCAACTCTCAGCTGCCAGCCCACTGGGATTCCTTCTCTTGCCAGAGCCAGGGAGGAGAGGGTGGCGTGCCCCCTGGAGAATGTTCTGGTGTAGACACTGATAGATGCTTAGAATTGTCTTGGGAGTGGGGTTAGGGTGGCTAAGGATAACAGGCACAGATCTGGAATTCTCTTCTGTTTTAACTAATCTTATAACACACACGTGCGCGCGCGCGCGCATGCGCACCTACATGCACTGACCCCTACATTCCTTTAGCAGAAAAGCTGTCAGACTGTCCAGAAACTCATTTGAAAACCGTCCCTTCTCCCCGCATATAGTTCCAGGCCTCCAGAAGACATCAGAAAGACCTGGTGAGGCACTCCCCTGGTGGTTCAGTAGTGCAGAATCAGCCTACTGACGCAGGAGACACAAGTTCGATCCCTGATCCGGGAAGATCCCACATGCCACGGAGCAATTAAGCGCGAGTGTCACAACTACTGAGCCTGTGTTCTAGAGCCCGGGAGCCGCAACCACTGAAGCCCGTGTGCTCTAGGACCCCTGCTCCACAAGGGAAGCCACTGCAACGAGAAGCCCGAGTACGCAACTAGAGAGTAGCCCCACGCTCAGCCATACTAAAGACCCAGCACTGCCAAAAATAGATACATAAATATAGTTACAAATACATATAAAGACCCGGTGATGCATAAGAGTATCAGCTTTAGAATCAGGCTGATGTGAGCACGAATCTCGGCTACCTCCTCTCTGAGACCTTGAGCAAGCACCTGACCGCTCTGCGCTTTGGTCTCCTTTGGTCTTTAAGGTGAGACTCCCCCGTGGCCCTGGATGCACTCCTCAGAGTCGCCCTGAAGGACACAGTGAAGAGAGCACGTTCAGCAGGGTGCCTGGCACACAGTAGGTACTCAGTTTTTGGACGCTCTTGCTGCTCTGAAGATGGGGGCACTGTGTTTGCAGTGTGTCTGGGGGGGTCAGGGGGCCTTGTATTCTATTCAATCTCACCAGCCGTGGCTGGGGTCAGGGGCCTGGGGTGGGGGGAGATGCTTCTGAGGGATACAAATGGCAGCCCTGCTGAGGACTGGTTTTCCCGAGTCTTTCTGCAACAGTGATTTAAACTGTCATGCTGGCACTGCCCCTGCATGCGTGCCTGCAGCCTTCCCCGTGTAGGATCTGGTCCCTCCTTGGTTTTCTGCAGCTGGGTTGCAGTCCAGAAGCCGCAGGTGCAGGCATCCAACCAGCCCAGGAAGTCTCATTCATCTTTTCTCTACCCTTCTCAACAGCAGGCTACTTTTCTCTCCCACAGAGTCTGTTCTGGGCCCCCGACAGGGAGCATTCCCTCCCAGAGAAAGAGCTAAATCAGCCTGGCCACCCTTCGAGGCCCCAGGAACATAGGAATCCACTCCCCGCCCGGAGCCTGACAGCAAACGGTTCCCAGGGTTTTGCCAATTTCCCCCTGCAAGGTGAACCAGGCGTGGCTTTAAATCCAGGAAAGAAAACCCAGCAGGTGCTTCGAACTTCTCCATCCCAAACCAAGCCTGTGCACCTCTAAAGTCGACTCTGAACCTCTTATACCAACGTGAGTGAATGCCCGGGCCACACTCCTTCATATCAATCCCCCATGAATCAACAGCACACGCATTTCATTCACTACAGGTTTCATGTGGTAAACAGTGTTGTACTGAAACACCGTGTAATAAGATTTAATCTCCGCTAAGTGTTTCAGTACTAGGGGACAAGAGGCGGGCAGGAAGAGGAAGAAAGTGTGTGAACTGTGGCTTTTAACAGGTGAACTGTTCACCAGGGGTGGGGTGGCGGGGAAGGAGAGGTATCAGCAAGAAAACTTGATTCCGACTCTAGTCTTTTTGATTCCCTTTTAAAGTCTGGGTGGAACATGATGGACTGTTGCCAAGACAGTTTTTCTTCTTGGGGGACACACACACACACCCCGTTGCCAATCAATCCCTCTTAAATGCATGACTTCAAGCATAGAAACAGGAAACAGATTGGGCTGGATGTTGTTAAAATCACAACCTATTTGATGGAGGGTGGGGGTGGGGAATCGAGAGGACTTTCTCTTTTGCAACTACAAAAGAAACTACCCTGTCAGTACCCAGAACAATACCCACTCTGTTGTCTACCACCGGGGTATGTGAGCAGCTGAGCATCTTTTCAGAACAGCACTGCCTGGATTTGACCATGACACAGCACATTACCTGAACGCTGCACCAGGGTCCCACTGTGATATTTCAGGAGCACTTGCCATGTCAGAAGTTGCTCAGATTTGCCAAAAATGAGCGCATATGTGAGTGTGTGTGGAGGGGGCAGGGTGGGATGGAGGAGCATTGCAATGAACAGGGGACAGCTGAGGTCTTGAAATCTATGGCACAAATTCATGCACGTTAATTACCTGGCCCCTCTCAAGGATACAAGAAAATCACATCCTATAGGTGGTGGCAGTGATGATGACGGCAGGTGAGGATGGTCACAACAGGTGACATTTACTGAGCAGAATCCAGGTGTCAGGCACTATGCTCAACCCTTTTGTAAATATCTTCGGCTTCACAACAATCCAGAAAGCAGCTACTGGAATAATCTCCATTTTAGAGCTGAGGAAACTGAGGTTTATATGTAACAGCCCCCAAATCGTAAAGTGATTAACTGAGAAGAGAATCAGGGATGGTGGCCTTGCTGGAGGAATCCAGCATAGGGAAACTGACAGAAGGGCCTCCGGGAGCATCCCCTCCGTTTATATACACAGTTACGACTGAGTCACGTTGTATGGTGGAAACCAACGCAACGCTCTAAGGCAATTATTCTCCAATTTTAAACAAATGTGAAAGAAAAACAAAGCAGTTGAAGGGTCACAACGGAAATTATTCTGCTGATGAGTACCGGAGCTGCAGGTGGGACCTGGGGAGTCTGAGGGTCAGGAGAAAGGCAAGCGTTGTGTTTGGGGAGTCAGCTGGTGCTCCCTTCCAATGTGTCCAGTTCCACTCACTGAGTTACCGCAAAAGGAAAGCTAGCTGCTTCCTGGTAACAGCTGACTAAAGGCTTCCCTGGTGGCTCAGCGGTAAAGAATCTGCCTGATGCAGGAGACACAGGAGATGGGGGTTTGATCCGTGGGTCAGGAAGATCCCCTGGAGAAGTAAATGGCTAACCCACTCGAGTATTCTTGCCTGGAAAATCCCAAGGACAGAGGAGCCTGGCGGGCTACACTCTATGGGGTCACAAAGAGTTAGAAATGACTGAAGTGACTGAGCATGCACACGATAGCTGACTAACATCAGGTGAATTTTGGATTCCTATTGGCAGAACCTGAAAGCAAGTCTCCCTCAGTGTCTTAGTGAGCTGTCTTCTTTTTGCCCTAAGGCAGAATTGGTCCCCTGGTCTGAAACTTTCCAGAACTCATTCCAGTTCAAATAAGAACCAAGCTGATTTATTTCCATAAGGCACACTGCTGTCAGTCTTACCTTCTTAAAACACCTGACAGTCCCTCCTCAGAAGCCTGCCATGGCTCCCTAGTACCTACAAATTGAATCAACCTCCTCCACGTTCACTCCCAAGTCTGGCATCATCTCTGCACAATCTTCCCTGCCTCTCCCTCTCTACCTCACCAGGACACACATGGCTCCTAGGACGCAGTCTTAACTTCATCCAGAATACACCCCTTTTCTCATCTGAGGCCACACACACTTTATCTGCCAACTCAACGACAGTTCCACCATTCACCCCTTCTGCCTTACAAGCTGAACCCCAGTGTGTTTATGGCATTGATGCGCCTAACTAAAAACATGTGATTGCCCCTCTCCAGTAGGTTCTGGTGACCATGTGGCACAGTTCTGGTCAAGCTAAAGACAGAAGTCCCTGAGAGAGGTGTCCCTTTTCAAACGTAACAGTACAGCCATACTAGGTAAATGTTCTGTGTGCTTCAATCATCCTACTTCCCCTTCCTGGAATGCAGATGTGAGGCCTGGAGATGCAGCAGCCCCCTTCCCATCATGAGGTGATAGACCTGGGGTCAAATGCCTATAACTCTGTGGGTGGCAGAATAGAAAGACAGAGCCTCGGTCCCCAGTGGTACAGCTAAGGCACCATTCCACCCACTTTCTTCCTGTCCAACACAAATAGGCCCCCATCTGGTTAAGTCATGGGTGGGCAGAATTTCTGGTGCTAACAGCTGTGTGCAATGATACCAGACACACCTCCAGACATGGTTCCTCCTCACTCACAGGTAGTTTCCAAGCTACCCACTCTAGGAAATCCTCTATGGGGTCCCTCACAGTGCAAGAACTGTGCCCTTCATGGTACTTCCACAGTAGTTATGTTTCTCAATTCTAGCACCTATTTAATTCTGCTTGATGTGGCCTGCTGGTTGCTCAGACTCCTAGGTGGTAAGGGGTCTCAGTCCACTATCATCTCTCTAGTGCCTGGAGCAGGGCTTTGCATCAAGGTTAGAGAGATGCTCAGTTTCATCAGGATCTCCATCATGTCTAGAATAGCGCATTGGCATGTGGACGGCGCATGTTCTGGAGACTGGAACTCTGCTTACTGTTTACCATTTGGCCTTGAGCAAGTTAGAGAACCTCTCTGTGCTCCTAGGTCCTCATCTATATAAAGGAGAGAATGACCGTATTTGCCCCACTGGGTTGTCACGAAGACAAAATAGTTTAATTCTAAGCACTTGGTCCCTGACATATAAAAGTGCTTAATGACTATGGGCTTTTATTAGTGTGATGAATATTATAGTTATGGAATAAACAAATCAACACAGAGTTGCTAAATATAAATGAATTAAGAGATGAATTAGGACTTCCCTGGGGGCTCAGACGGTAAAGCGTCTGCCTACATACAATGCGGGAGACCCAGGTTCAGTCCCTGGGTCGGGAAGATCTCCTAGAGAAGGAAATGGCAACCCACTCCAGTATTCTCGCCTGGAAAATCCCACAGATGGAAGAACCTGGTAGGCTACAGTCCATGGGGTCGCAAAGAGTCGGACTCGACTGAGCGACTTCACTTTCTTTCACTTAGGAGATGAAACCCAGGAAAATTCCTACAAGTTTGGACCACTGGGCAGTAGTCTCTGTTCCCTCTTTTCTGCCTTTACTTTTCATTCTAACTACAACTTCCCATATCTGAGGCGCTGCTATACTGGAGTGCTGAAAGACTTGGCTTCACATGCGGAGTCTAACTCTTGCTGTGTGGCTTCTGGGCAAGTTTCTGTCACCTCTCTGAGCTTCAGTTTCTTCCACTTGTAAACTTGGGATAATAATTGTATTTATCTCATAGGGTTATAGTGAGAATTAAATGGTAAAGCATGTAAAATATACAGCATTATGCCTGGCATACTGAAACAGTGTTAGCAACTGTTATCAAACACTGTCATTATCCTTTCTTGTCAAATGCACAGCACCCCACTGAGTCTCATGGTCCTGATGGGGACAGGACACTGGAGGTGGGGTTGCCTTTTGGCATGTCAAGATACGTTGCATTTACATTGGGAGAATACTTGTGTGCCAACAAACATTTGTTGCGTTTTGATTTTTGCCTTTAAATGGGAATTAGTATATTCAGTTTACCCCAAAACCTTGGCCTCTGAATTTTCCCCTTAAGAGCTGCTAACTTCTAAGTGGATCCTTCGCTGACACCAAACCTGGCCAGAAGGTAAGCATGCACATGGCAACAGTCACTGGAGCAGAGTGTTTAAACAGCAACGCTATTCCCGGATCGCGGGGCCAGTCAAGTCAGGGACACATTTCAGGCTGACTTGTAGATTTCCCCCCTTTGGCCTTCAAAGAAGATGTGTCTCCAGCTTTCTATTAACTTTCCCTTTAAACTTAAACCTTCATGTGAGTCCCATTCAAGCACTTGAGGGCTCCATTAATCTATTTTTACTATTAAACATGCCATTTTACAAGATATTTATTCCACTTGGTTGTCATCCAAATGCTTTTTGACATTACTGCCCTGGGACTCCACTACTTTAACTCACTGCCCTCATAAACAGAAAATCACCTTTTGACGGAAATCTTGAAGAGCTCTCAGAACTTCACTCCCTACACTTCAAGGCATTCACTTCTGCTCAACATTACAGGAGAGAGAATGTGCCTGTGAGTGAGTGAATGAGTCTATGTATGTGTGTGTTTTAAGAGGATAATTGTGGGAGGTTTGAGCAACCCCAGGAACGAAGGGGGCAGTGCCTGTCCCCCAAATCCTGCACCCCGCCCCGGCCTGCCTCGGACTTGGGGAGCTGATATTAGTAACATTAACAACACCAGGGGGCTTCCCTGATGGCTAAGACTGTAACGAATCTGCCTGCAATGCGGGAGACCCAGGTTCGATCCCTGGGTCGGGAAGATCCCCTGGCGGAAGGAAAGGCAACCCACTCCAGTATTCTTGCCTGGAGAACCCCCATGGACAGAGGGACCTGGGGGGGTGGAGGGTGGCCATACTTCACGGGGTCGCAAAGAGTCGGACACGACTGAGCGGCTAACATTCAACATTAACACTGATAACAGAGGGAGACCGTCGGGGATCGCGCTGGAAAGAACTCCAGGGTCCGAAAAGACTTGGTGACCGCTGGGGCCCAAGCTGGGCTGCGCCACTTTCAAAGGGGAGGGGTCCAGGGAAAGTCTTGGTTTCCCTACCTTCCTCCTCCCCCACCTCCCAGACAAACAAAAGGCCATCGCGGAAATAGCTGTGAAGGCAGAGACCCCACTGGCTTGGAAACCAATCCATCAGGTGGAAGCCTGAGCAAATCACAACTTGGCTTCCCCGTCAAGTTTTCTCCCCAGCCTCCCACACCCCTCTCCCCTTCCGCCGCCGCCTCCCGAGCTCCGCACGGCGACGAGCCCAAGGGGACCGTCCTGTGATGCTCACTGGTTTCCAACTTTCCGCTCATCTGCGTCTCCGCAGCCTCCTGCACAGCGGCTGGGAAAGGGGCAAGTTTGCAAAGGCGAAGAGTCGACCAAGTCCCGGGGACCCCACCAAGGAGCCGTTACACCAACAAAGCTGAACCTCTCTCGGGGGGGCAGAGACGAAACGCTCCCCCTGCGGTTCCGGGCCGGGGGTGGCGACGGTGGGCTGGGGCGGGCCCTGCGGGGACGGGGGGACCCGGGGGGTGTCCCCCGCCGCCCCTCCCCACGCGGCTTCCCCGGCACCTGAGCGGGGCGGGGGACAGCGCCGCGCTCCGGCCCGGCCCGCGCGGCAGGTAGCTCGGCCGCCCGCCCGCCCGCGCCGCCGGCAGCCGCCAGGAGCGCGGAGTGGAGAGGCGAGCCTCAGCCCACGGCGTCATGCTTCCTGCCACCACGTTACGGCGAATCGTCACCGGGAGCGGGGAGACGCGGGGAGCGCGGGGGGGACGGCGGGGAGCACACACTCGCAGCCCCCCGCCCGCCGAACCCCGCGGAGCCGGGGCCACGTCCCGGCCGAGTCCCCGCGGGACCGGCCCCGCTCGCACAAAGCGCCGCGCTCGGGCCGAGGAGGGAGGGAGCCGGCCCCGAAATAAATAAATAAAAACACAGTCGGGTCTACGTAACGCCCTGTCGAAAGCGGACGCCATATTTTTTTGTGGCTTATGTCGACATAGGGAAACGTAGACATGTTTTTTTCCTCCTCCTCCTCCTCGCTCGGCCTCCCATTTATCCAAACTTGTAATCAGAACTCCTAAAAAAAAAATCTCCCCCACCTCTCGCTCCTCTGATCTCCTCCCACCCGCAAAAAAAAAAAAAAAAAAGCCTGCACACTACCTACCACCCCCCTCCCGCGCCCCCCGTTGCAATCACAAACCCGGCCAAGTCCCATTAACAACACATTTTTCGGGAGCGGCGGCGGCGGCGGCGGTGGGAAAGTTGGGCTGGAGTGGCCGGTGCCCGGCGTGCGGGGCTCGGGGCCGGCGGCGGTGGGGGGGTGCTCCGCGCCGGGGCGAAGTTTCTTACCTGCGCCGGGGGCTGGGAGCGCGGGGACCCGGGCTGGGAACGCGGAGACGCGGCACAGGGGCGTTCCAAAATGGAACTCTGCTGGCTCCCCCCCACCCACTCCCCACTCCCCACCGGGCGCCCGGCTCGGGGTCCGTGGGAAAGAGGGGGCCAAGCCAGCCTGCCAGCCAGACAGACAGACAGAAGCCCCCGTACGGAGAACAGTGGCCAAAATTTTTAAAAAGGGGGAGAAAAAAAAAAAAGGAAAAAAAGGGGGGGGAAAAATGTCTCGATCAGTGGGGAATCTACGCCAAAACCCACATGATCTGTAACGTCAGCATGCGTATTTGCATACGATACCACCACCCGAGCTGCCACCCGGGCTCGGGTTCCGCAGAAAGTTACAAAGTGAAATTCAGCCCCCTCCGGAGACGCCGGCGAAATGTCAATTTTCAGGCGGGAGCTAGAGGGGTGGGAGGGGGGTAAGCTAGCCCTCAAGGCGCTGGTTACTAGCCAAGGTTGGGGTGGGGGCCCCGTAAATTAACTTAAAAGTCTGAGCCCAGTAACGGACTCGGTGGAATTTCTGCTAGGGGAGGAGAGGGAGGCGCGAGCGAGATCATTGAATATTAAGCAGGACCCGGCGAGGCGGCCGCGGCCGAACCCTCCCGGTGCAATACCCATTTTATTAAAAGTTCAAGGTGTCACTGATGAGCTCAGCAAACTGTTGATCCCGACCACGTGGAGCGGCGGACGGAGGGAGTGCGGGGCGCGGCTGCTCCGGCGCGAGCGGGCGGCACCGGGGACCCAGCGTCCCTCCCGCAGCGCGAGGGTGGGGCCGCCGCGCGCCCCGGGGCGCGGCCTGCGAGTTCTCCCGCCTTTGGACTCAGGGAAATAATGACAACTTAAAAAAAATATTTTTTTTTTTTTTAAAGCGAGACACATTTAACTCCTGGAATAGGAACGAGAGCGCTTAGGGTAGGCAGGATAAGAAAGAGCCCCTACTTATATAACGACTGGAAATCAGAGGACTTTCGCCCAACAGAGTCTGAGATTTCCGCGTGCGCCAGGTCTGAGGTTGGTTAAACATCCTCAGACTTTTCCCCTAAGCGTCAATAAACAAACAGACTCCCCGGGAGCTGACTTTAAAACTCTTGCCGGGCCAGCGTTCGCTGGGATTCTCAGACTTCCAGAAATGCACACCCCGGCGGCGCTCACAGGCAAGTCCCTCGGAAGCGAGGCGGGTCACTTTCAAAATTGCGACTCCGGCCTCCCTGGCGGGAGGGCATCCCTAACTGTCGCCTCCCCCTGGATCTCCCCTCGGGCGCCTTAGAGCAGAGGCGAGTCGGGACGTCGCTGCTCTCCGCCTACGGCCTCCGCAACCGAGAACTTGCGTTTGGGGCGCGGCGCTGCTGCTTCAGTGCTCAGCTAAGGAGCTCTAAGGGATTTGGGATTCAGGAGACGCTCTGGAATCTCACGGAGCGCAACCTGTCTGCGCCTCCGGGTCCTGCCAGGATGGACCCTTTTCCCCTCCGTGGGCGTCTCGACGCGTCAGCATCTCCCAGGTGTGAGCTGAGCGCGAGCGCGCACGAGCCAAGAGCGGGCGAGAGGATGCTGTCTGGGGTTGACTTTTGACCTTCTGAGCGCCGTGAGGAGACAAAGGGAGCCTGGGGCTGGGAGGCCCTGCGGAGTCCCCGCCTGCCCTGAAGATTAGTAGGCTCGGAGCGTCGGGGTTTCCCGGCCAGCCTTTGCTCCAGGGAATTAGAACGAACTCTAGCGGCGGCTTGCGACTCGGCTCCGGGCGCGAGGGCAGCAACAGGTGGCCGGGTGCGGCGGAGTGGCTGCAGGCGAGGACCGGGACTGGGGTGCAAACGGCTGGCTCTGGGGCTGACCGCGTGGCGAAGGCACTGAGTGACCTTTCGGCATTTTCGTTTCCGAGGCTGAGGAGAAGAAAGAAGACACAAGGTTTTCCTAGGATCTCCCCGGAGCCTCGTTTCTCCAACAGAATCTCCTTCTTTGGGTCCCCAGGAATTTTTGCATAAAAATAGCTCGGATGCAAAACCTTCTTACTGGCTTGCACCTGTTTGTTGCGTTTTTGCTGATGTAGGGTTTGCTTGTTAACAGTGCATAAAATTAGATTCTGGCCTGGGAGGGGGGTCTCTTCGCGAGACCCTCTGGCACCTGAGGCTTGAGCTGCCCGGACAGGCAGGCTTTTAAAGTATTCTGTTAAGAATTTGCTGGATGACTAGGATCCAGGTCCTGTCGCATCTTTCTCAAACTCATTTAATACCTACTGTCTAAAATCCTAATCTGTTACTTGTCATCAAAATCAGAATTTAGGGATGCTGGTTTTTTTTTCTTCCCTCAAGGGTGTGTGTGAAGAGTGAAAGAAAAAGATGTCCCTAACTCTTAATATTTTTATATTGCTTACTCTTGACTCTTCCAGGTCATCTCACCATTTCCCTACCTTGCCTTGAAAATGATAGCCCTCAACTTGTTTCCATGGAAATTACTGAAACCTTAAAAAAGCTATTCCTGTTTGAGGCTGCACCTCCCTTTTGCTGGTCAACCACTTAGGAGGGGTTTCTATAAGCCAGGTTTCCTCTGCCCCTTCCCCATTACCTCCTTCTTCTGGCTGGGCCAGTAAGTAATAGGATGGCAGGGATGGCTGAGCCAAGCAGGGTAAGCCCTCTGGATTGTCCACTGAGTTCCCATATCTTCAGGGCACTTGGATCTCATGGGCACTGTGTGGGCCTCTTATGTGCCTTGGTGTCTTTAAATTGTTCAAAGTTTAGCATGGACTCAACCTTCACCATATAAATAAAAAGGAGGGGAGGAAACAAGGGTGACTTTGCCTTAAGTGCTGGAATTTTATTTCAGTTTGCTTTATGTGTAGGTGGAGTAGGCAGACCCTTATCTGATATGATTCAGGAGCTTTGGAACCAATAATTATAGGGATAGTGTTTACTGAGTGCTTTGTATACATATACTAGTTGCTTCTGAATCTTTTTTTTAACTGAAATATAGTTGACTTACAATGTTGTATTAGTTTCAGGGGTACAGTACTTAATTGTTACACCAACCCTTAGGCAGTGATTCTCCAAATATTTTATCTTGGGTTCCTTTAGACTTTTAGCATTATTGAGGACCCCAAATAGCTTTTGTTAACATGAGTTTTATACATCTTGACATTTACCATATTAGAAATTGAAAAAATTAAAGCACAGAAATTTACAAACACAGCGCCATCAGAGCAATGACACTATATGTCATGTAGCCTCTGGAAAACAACTGTACACTTTGGAAAGAATCAGAGTGAAAATGGTAAGTAATATTTTAGCCCTATAACCAAAATAGATTTGACCTTGAAGACCCCCTGGAGGGGTCTTGGGGGCCTCCAGGATCCCTGGATAAGATTTTGAGAACCACTGTTAAGGTAAGTTATTATTATGTGTATTTTACAGGTGAGGAAGCCAAGGCTTTTAGAAATGCAATAACATGTCCAAGGCAAAAGGAGGGAGCAAGGATTTACACTAGATTTTTCAGAGGCTAGAGCTAGAGTTCTTAATGATTGTACAATTCTGCCTTTTATTAACAACCCAAGCTCCACCCTCAGCCTAGAACAGCCTCCAGTGCTTCCCAGGACTGCTTTTATTAGCAGCAATTATCTTTCAAACCTCTATTATGTATCAGTCCTTCTTACACATCATCTTGTTAAATCCTTACAACCAACCTTCCCTGTGGGTATTCTCTCTCCCATTTTACAGATGACAAAACTGCAGTTCAGAGAACTTAAGAAGCTTCTTCAAAGTCACTCAGCCAGTAAGCAGAAGAATCTGGGTTCAAATCTTTGTCTGGTGGCTTCAAAACCAAGGAGAGACAGGAGTCTGTCACTGTGATTTATAGAGGCCAAGTAGGGAGGAAGCAACTTCTGTTCATGATTTGGTAAGAACTAGGAGAAGGCAATGGCACCCTACTCCAGTACTCTTGCCTGGAAAATCCCATGAACAGAAGAGCCTGGTGGGCTGCAGCCCATGGGGTCGCTAAGAGTCGGACACAACTGAGTGACTTCACTTTCACTTTTCACTTTCATGCATTGAAGAAGGAAATGACAACCCACTCCAGTGTTCTTGCCTGGAGGATCCCAAGGATGGGGGAGCCTGATGGGCTGCCGTCTATGGGGTCTCACAGAGTTGGACACGACTGAAGCGACTTAGGCCAGCTTAAGAAGTCTTAAAAATTTAGAAATGGCAGGAGGAGAAGAAATAAAAAGCAGCATTACCCTTCAGTTCAGTTTTATGGGACCCTTAATCTAATGACAACAAATCCACACTGGCTTGCAAACTCAAAAGAGATGTGGTGGGGGGAGTGGCAAAGATTTGGAATTGATATGGGGGTTGTGGGGTCACCCCTTCCAGCTATCTGATCCCTGCATTCACATGCTAGATAAGCATTTTTCTAAATGAATGAAAAAAGAAAACAGAGAAACAAGTTAAAGAAAACAGCAGTCCAATGGGGCACTGGTTATAATTTTGATACGTGTCTTTCCATATGTTACATTTATTTACTTTTTCCATTATGAAACTCTTCAGAGAAATGAAAACAGTTGAATATCAATTTACCAACTGTAGCATGGAATGGCCACTACTGACACGACTTGCAACAAAGCGAGTCAGAGTGTGACCTTTCAGAACATTCAGATTGCTTTCCTGAATGCCTGCGAGTGAAAGGAAGAAAGGAGGCATTCTAGACAGAGGCTGTCTCCTTCCATGTCTGCATCTCCCCACCCCGTGGCTTGATATAAAACGTCTCGTGCCCTGAGATCACCCCATGGCATTGGTAGCGTTGGAGCTGGGATTTGATGTTTTCAAGTTTACAGCAGGAGCTTGGCTTGGCAGCGACTTGATCTTACTTGGAGTGGAGAGCTAAAAGTTTACCAAATGGGGACAACTCAGAGCTTGTTTTTTCTTTGATTTTTACAGTCTGGTTTGATCCTTGCATCATCTCTATAAGGAAAGCAGAATTGGCATTATCATTCCCATTTTACGGAGGGCATTACTGAGGGTCATAAAGATCATGTCATCAGTTCAAGTTCACAAACTAAATTCTGAACCACAATTTAAATCCAGGGCTTGTACCTGCAAAACTAATGCTTCATCACTTTTTATCATACCAAAAGGGGTCTAAACATGGCTCCTATCAGATATTGTCTCTCTTTTCTTATAGAATCCTGGAGGAGAATTATTATATCTACCTATGGAAATGGCAACCCACTCCAGTGTTCTTGCCTGAAGAATCCCAGGGACCGGGGAGCCTGGTGGGCTGCCGTCTATGGGGTCGCAGAGTCGGACACGACTGAAGTGAGTTAGCAGCAGCAGCAGCATGCATTTATTTGGTTAGGAAAAGGTGTACGTCAAGGTTGTATATTGTCACCTTGCTTATTTAACTTATATGCAGAGTACATCATGAGGAACGCTGGGCTGGAAGAAGCACAAGCTGGAATCAAGGTTGCTGGGAGAAATATCAATAACCTTAGATATGCAGATGACACTACCCTTATGGCAGAAAGTGAAGAGGAACTCAAAAGCCTCTTGATGAAAGTGAAAGAGGAGAGTGAAAAGGTTGGCTTGAAGCTCAACATTCAGAAAACAAAGATCATGGCATCTGGTCCCATCACTTCATGGGAAATAGATGGAAAAACAGTGGAAACAGTGTCAGACTTTCTTTTTTTGGGCTCCAAAATCACTGCAGATGCTGATTGCAGCCATGAAATTAAAAGACGCTTGCTCCTTGGAAGGAAAGTTGTGACCAACCTTGATAGTATATTAAAAAGCAGAGACATTACTTTGCCAACCAAGGTCCGTCTAGTCAGGGCAATGGTTTTTCCCGTGGTCATGTATGGATGTGAGAGTTGGACTGTGAAGAAAGCTGATCGCCGAAGAATCGATGCTTTTGAACTGTGGTGTTGGAGAAGACTCTTGAGAGTCCCTTATACTGCAAGGAGATCCAACCAGTCCATTCTAAGGGAGATCAATCCTGGGTGTTCATTGGAAGGACTGATGCTAAAGCTGAAACTGCAATACTTTGGCCACCTCATGAGACGAGTTGACTCACTGGAAAAGACTCTGATGCTGGGAAAGGTTGGGGGTGGGAGGACAAGGGGACGACGGAGAATGAGATGGCTGGATGGCATCACCGACTCTGTGGACATGAGTTTGAGTGTACTCCGGAAGTTGGTGATGGACAGGGAGGCCTGGCGTGCTGTGATTCATGGGGTCGCGGAGAGTCGGACACGACTGAGCGACTGAACTGAACTGAACTGATCCTCACTAGAATGTACGCTTCCCACTGCCAGGTACTTTGTTTAGTTCATTGCTGCTGTATCCTTATGTTTAAACCAACATGGCATATCACAGGTGCGCCACAAATAAATGCTAAATTAATGAAGGAAGGAATAAATGCACTTCCAATTGTAGGGAGCCAATGCTTTTCAAGAGTATCCGCATCTTCTGTTTACCTAGAGTGACCTTAGCTAAGCATATCAGTTATCAGGATCAAGGCTTGTGTTTCTATGGTGCATAGGCTTTGTGTCTGGTGAGACACGGCATGGGTGGTCAGTCCTCATTTGAATTCTCAGCATGAGAAACATTAGCAATAGAAAACCTTGCATCAAATCTTTTGAACCATTCAAGATGACTTATGATAAATTACTTGATAACTCATTACTGGCTTGAAATATACACATAATTCTAGAGTAAAAACCCTTTGCAGTAAATGAAAGTTTCAGGGGGTATGGTCCATGCTCTCCCAAGATGGCTGCAGTCAATCCTTTCCCACCCGTTATGAAAGACACTTCGCCATTAACAGATGGAGTTTATCTCCCCTACCCTTGAATCTGGGCTAGTCCTGTGATTGCTTTGATGCTATGAAAGTGATATTCTGAGACATACGAGCCCAGGCCTTGTGAGTCTGACATTTTCTGCTTCCTTCCTCTTGGAATCCTGTTGCCAAGTTGTGAGAAGCCCAAGCTTCAAGGGGAGGCCACAGTGCAGAAAACCAAGATGCTAGAGACAACGGCCCCAGCTGATTTCTGGCTGATTCCCAGTCAGACGTTAGCCATATGAGGGAGCCATCTTGGGTGTTCCAGACTAACTGACCTCCCACTTGACTGTAGCCCCAGATGACATCACATGGGGCAGAAGATCCACCCAACTTAACCCAATCAACCCACGGAATCACGGGAGATGATAGTAAAATAATAGTTGTTTAATACCGCCAAGGTTAGTTTATTACATAGCAATAGATAATTGAAATGGGAGGTGTTTTCCTCGTGTTTTCATTTGTATGTATGTCTGAATATTCCAGCTGTACTTCCCACTGATCTCTGCAGGATGTTGCATTCTGAGATCACAGAGAAAGCCAGACAAGGGATTGGAGGGACTGGTCCATGATGCCTGCGCTGGTCACTCCTTTGAGTGACAACCTTTTCACAAAAGGGTTGTGATACTAGTTGTTTTTCACAAAACAGCTGAATTCAGCCTAAGAACCACCCCCTCAGCGCGCACACACACACACACATCCCAGATCCCAAGCAGATGAATACCCTTAGCACAGATACTCAGTAGGTGCTGGAGTTTGGTGTTGCCCATATCTCCGTTCTTCAGAGACATGCACTGTGATAGGGACTCTAAAAGCTGCTGCATGAAGGCACCTTGAAGATGCTTCTTCACTTGCTTTCACTTAGTCTTCACAACTGTCTGAGTAGGTGTATCATTTCCCTAATTTGTAGAAGACTAAGAATCATAGAAGAGTTGGACTTGAACTCAAGTTTGACTGACTGTAAATCCTGACTGCTAATCTTGATTGCTTCTCATTACACCTTTGTGTCCTAAATTAGTTCATTTACAAACCACCTTCACAATTTTTGCCCCAGAGGCATATGTACTACCTGTAATATTATTTGACATTTTATATTCAAACCTTAAATGTATGTATTTATTTAATAATGATGATAATAAGCTCTTTATTACAATGGGAAAAGGAAATCCAACACTGATTGTAACAAATGAAAGGTAGCAGCAAAAATAATCCACAGAAAGAAAGAGTGCTATTAAGCTAGCGAAACACTTTCACTTGCAGACTGAGCGACTTCACTTTCACTTTCATGCATTGGAGAAGGAAATGGCAACCCACTCCAGTGTTCTTGGCTGGAGAATCCCAGGGACGGGGGAGCCTGGTGGGCTTCCGTCTATGGGATCACACAGAGTCGGACACGACTGAAGCGACTTAGCAGCAGCAGCAGAGCCAGAGGGTAAAGGTGTAGAAAGGTGTTAACAACAAACCAATTTTTTCTTGAGCTAATTAAAAGGATGGAAAGAGAACTGCAACAAAATAACTTTCTTTCTGAATCAGGGCCATTTAATGCTACATCCTTGCATCATTTAAAACCATGTGTTTTAATGCTGTCCTCTAAGATTTCAGCACTGGATTACTTGTCACTCCCTAAATTTGCTGTGGTCTTTCCCATCTTTCTAAGTCATGCACCCTTTACGTGGAATGACTTCCCTTCTCCTCTGTGTTTCAAGACTCAGATCAAATGTCATTCCCTTTGGGAAGCTTGCCTGCATTCTTCCCTAGAGAGTTAGTCTTGCCTCCTCTGAAGTAAAGAGGATAGTTACTGCATTTTCTTTGAATTAGCAATTATTGCCCTGTAGTCCAGTCACTTCTTTGTATTTGCTACATTCACTTGACTGTAACCCCTTGAGGATGGGTATTTTACCAGCCATTTCTGTGTCCTCATTTCTTGCCTAACATAGAATGTGGGGTAGTAGTATTCTAAGATACTCTTAAGTCATATTCTGAGATACTCAAGATTCCCAGCCCAGCTTATTCAACTGAGCGCTAACTAAGGTACTGCTGTGAAAGAATTTAGAAACCTAATTAAAATATCGAATCAGTTGGCCTTATAACCTGGAAATTATGAAGATTTCTGGATAGGCTTTGTCTAATCCTATGAGCTCTGTAAAAGCAGAGTTGGTTGAAGAAGAATTCAGAGATATTCACAGTGTGAGAAAGGATGATCCTCTGCTGCTGAGGTGGAGCGGTCACATGGCAAGGACCTGAAAGCTATCTCTAGAAGTTGAGAGCAGTCCCAGGCTGACAGTCAAGACAATGAGGACCTCAGTCCTGCAACCATAAGGAACTGAATTCTGCCAATAACCGTTGAGCTTGGAAGACCCAGGATATAGTCTATCTTGGTATGTGTTCCATGGACACTTGAATGTGTATTCCTGTTATTGTGTGGAGTGTTCTATACTGTTTATTAGATCTTGTTGGTTGATGATGTTGTTGAGTTTTATACCCTTGCTAATTTTTATCTAATTGTTTTTTACATTTGAGAAAAGGCTGTTGAAATTTCCAAGGGTGATTGTGAACTTGTCTTGTTCTCCTTTCCATTCTATCATTTTTTGCCATTCCTTTGTTTGGTACATACACAGTTACCCTGTTTGGGGTTTGGCAACCCACTCCAGTATTTTTGCCTAGAAATTTCCATGGACAGAGGAGCCTGGCAGGCTATAGTACGTGGAGTCACAAAGAGTTGGACATGACTGAGCAACTGAGCACCCACAGCTTCTTAAATCTGTAGTACTACATTGTTTTATGAAATTTAGGATGTTTGGGGCGTTATTTCTTTGATAGGCTTTCATCTTTCATCCAGTGGAAGTCTGGGCTGCTCACTTGGCCTTTGCAGGCACCATTGAGGCTGGGTCACAGTTTTTTTTCTGTGTTGTTTGACTAGGGTAGAGATAATTTTGTCTTAAAAATTTGCCTTGCTAGTCTGCTTCTTTCCTGGTCCTTTGACTAGAGAAAGCAGGCTTTGGTTGAGTTTCACTGGGGTTTTTCCTAGCACTTCTTGGTCCCTGCAGGTTGCTGGTTTTATCAGCTTCAACTGTGGGGTGTACGAAGCAAAAGAAAACCCAGAGAATTCATGGCCATGTCATTCCTCAGATTCTGAGATTCCTGATTGGTCTGCTTTCTTCTCTTCACCTTTCAGAGTCTGTAGATTTTTTTTTTTTTTTCCTTGCAGGGACAGAGATAACTTTGTTCCTTTAATCATTATTATTTATTTCTTTTTTTTTAAGTTTTATGATCTTTTATTTCTTGATGATAAAAAGCTGAAAAGGTAAACAAAAATTTTTAAAAAGTGATTTACTAATTTCTCATAAATCTGTGTGGGGAGAGAGAGAAGATTTAGTTATTTGTCAGTTCTCTCCCATTTTAAAGCTGAGCTTCACTCATTAAGGAGTTTCACATAGCAAATACTTTCTTTCTTTTTTTTTTTTTACAGTTCATAACTTTTATAAATAAAATAAATTAAATGTACAGTGAATAAGTTCTGTGAAATATTTCAATATTTCTGCAGGTTTAGTAACATCGTAAAATACATTTCAACTAAAATTCACAAATCTAAAAACCTGTTAGGCATTTTTAGGCATTTTAAGTTGGAAATGAAGACCAATGTTACATCGTAATATGCCAATTACAAATAGTACTTCAAATAGCAAATACTACAGTTTGTCCCAAACTTTAAAAACTATTCATGAACTCAACACTGAACTATTGATGGCTATGAGAATTGTTTCCTAGCCTTTTTGAAAATTTCAACCCATTTATGTTTAAGGTAATTATTGATAAGTACGATCCCGTAGCCATTTTCTTTATTGCTTTGGGTTCAAGTTTATACGCTCTTTCTGTGTTTCCTGACCATAGAAGATCCTTTAGCATTTGTTGGAGAGCTGGTTTGGTGATGCTGAATTCCCTCAGCTTTTGCTTGTCTGTAAAGCTTTTGATTTCTCCTTCATATTTGAATGAGATCCTTGCTGGGTATAGTAATCTGGGCTGTAGGGTATTTTCTTTCATCACTTTAAGTATGTCTTGCCACTCCCTTCTGGCCTGAAGAGTTTCTGTTGCAAGATCAGCTGTTATCCTTATGGGAATTCCCTTATGTGTTATTTGCTGTTTTTCCCTTGCTGCTTTTAATATTTGTTCTTTGTGTTTGATCTTTGTTAATTTGATTAATATGTGTCTTGGAGTATTTCGCCTTGGGTTTATCCTGTTGGGGACTCTCTGGGTTTCTTGGACTTGGGTGATTATTTCTTTCCCTATTTTAGGGAAGTTTTCAACTATTATCTCCTCAAGCATTCTCTCATGGTCTTTGTTTTTGTCTTCTTCTTCTGGGACTCCTATGATTTGAATGTTGGAGCGTTTAACATTGTCCCAGAGGTCTCTAATATTGTCCTCATTTCTTTTAATTCGTTTTTCTTTTTTCCTCTCTGTTTCATTTATTTCTACAAGTCTATCTTCTAGTTCGCTTATCCTGTCTTCTGCCTCTGTTATTCTACTGTTTGTTCCCTCCAGAGTGTTTCTGATCTCATCTATTGCATTATTCATTGTGTATTGACTCTTTTTTATTTCTTCTAAGTCCTTATTAAATCTTTCTTCCGTCTTCTCAATCTTTTTCTCCAGGTTATTTATCTGTAACTCCATTTTGCTTTCAAGATTTTGAATCATTTTCACCATCAAAATTCGAAATTCTTTATCAGGTAAATTCCCTATATCTTCCTCTTTTGTTTGTGTTGGTGGGCAATTATCTTGTTCCTTTACTTGCTGGGTATTTCTCTGCCTCTTCATCTTGCTTATATTGCTTTGCTTGGGGTGGCCTTTCCCTCTTCTTGCAGTTTGTGGAGTTCTCTTTATTATGTAGTTTCCTCTCTGTGTGTGGGGTTGGACGGGTGACTTGTCCGGGTTCCCTGGTTAGGGAAGCATGTGTTGGTGTTCTGGTGGGTGGAGCTGGATTTCTTCTCTCTCCTTTAGAAGACAATGGGCTGCTTTTCTGGGAGCCTGATGTCCTCTGCCAGTATTCAGAAGTTGTTTTGCGGACTTTACTCCGCGTTCAAATGTTCTTTTGATTAATTTGTGGGGGGAGAAAGTGGTCTCGCCGTCTTATCCCTCTGCCATCTTGTTCCTTCCTCCCCAGAACACTGGATTCTTATATTCCACTTGGTCGTGGAGTATCTCTTCCCAGCTGCTCCAGCAAAGTGCAGCCGCTGTACCTTACCTTGGACGAGGGGTATCTCCTCAAGGTCGCCCCTCCTGCTTTGAATGTGGATCAGCTCCTCTCGGCCCTCCGGTGCCCAAGCAGCCACCGCCTCCTGGACGTGGTACAGCTCCTCTCGGCCACCGCCCTAACCCTGGGCGCGGGATAGCTCCTCTCAGCCACGATTCTGCACGTGGTTGGTTGCGCCGGAGCCGGGCGTCTCCCGCGTCTGCCCAGAGTCTGTAGATTTGCCAATGGTTTTGCCTGTAATGTCCAGGGGTTTTAATTGTCCTTTACAGGAGGAATAGGGAAAGTTATGTCTAGTCCATCTTTCCAGAAGCAGAATTCCTAAGTGATGGAATTTTAAAGCCATTTTCATAGGATTACCATGTGTACTTGGGGTATCTATGGTGAGTCTACTGTTACTGCTTTATAGAGGATGCTCAGCTCCTCTTATGAAGGGAGTTAGGCGTTGTAAGGACATCTTGACTGGAAGACTTGCCTTAGATGTACCCTGTGTCTTTAAAGGATCTTGATCCATTTCCCTTTTAGAGAAATAAAGGAAACATTTCCATCTGTGCCCCCCTGCCCCCGCCTCCACTGACACAGGGTTTCTGAGCTTATCTTCCACATTTGAATCCCGTTTCTTTCTTGAAAGTCTGAAGCTTCCTGTGTGGCAGATGTGAGCAGCACACTGGAGAAGGGTGAGTAGGAGCATCCTGCTGTGTGTCCTCGGGCAATTCATTGAAACTTTTGGAGACTCAGTTTCTCTGTCTCAGATTCAGGAAAGATGGGGATGGGTCCAATCAAGGTTTTCAAAGTTCAACCATTTATCCAGCACCAGCTTGAGTTTGTCGTGTAGGACCACCTGCTTCCTTGTAAATGGAATACTGTCCTCCAAATTGACTCACTTTAAAGAGGAAATTTCACATTGCCATGGAACGTGTGCCCCTCTGGGCAACGTGACAGGAGAAAGGTCATGCTAGCTTGGCACAGCCAGGACGAGCATTTAGTCTTAGAGTCTTCTGAGGTCCCAATCCCAACTTGAAGGAGATGGTGGCTGGAGCTTGTCATTTCAATGCGCCACCTCTACCCTAATCCAGATTCTGATAAAACATGTCCTCCTGGCAGTGGTCCAGTTATGGAAAACCTCCAAGCACAGTTGTCATGAACTCTGTGGAGTATGGTGGAAGAGGGGAAACCTGTTTTGTTTCACTTGAAAATTTCCACCCATGTCCTCTCTCACTGCATGTACTTCTAAGACGCTTAATTTAAAATATCTCTTTTATTCTCAAACATTTTGGAGCAGGTATTAAACATCATGGCACTGCCTTTCATGCCACTCACCCCCACCCCATGACAGAATATTGTTTGCCAACATAGTCACTCTTTACATAAAAGTGGATTAAAATTCATCTCTTCTGGAGCACTTGGGAGGAGAACTTCATGACACCTCTTAAAAATATTAATAATTGGAGAACCCCAGGGCATTCAGCACAACTGGAATTTTTTAGCTACCCAGGGCTAGAAACCAGCCAGTCTCTCCCAGACCCTCTCCTGGGATATGACTCTGGGAAGTGCCTGGGTGGGTGACCACCCTTTGGGAACCCAGACTTCCCACTGACACTGGATGGCTCCCTGGAGGCCTGGGAAGGCATGTCCCAGACCTGTTTCCCCTTCCAGTTCTTCCACTACCTGTCTAAAATGCTCCATCACAGTGTTTTGAAATGCCCGAATATGAGGTCAGTATCCCTGCCTTTTCTGTTCATTGCCACGTCTTTAAACACTCAGAATTGTGTCCGGCTCTGGCATGATGACTCTCAGTGAATATTGGTTGAATGAATAAATTCTGTAGTTGTCTTCATTGGACTCTAGATTCTATTAGGCAGGGACCATTTCTGTCTTATTGCATCTCCAAGGCTTAATACAATACTCAGCATGTAGTGTGTGATCAATAACCGTCCACTGAACAGAGCTGCTCCTTAGACCTTGCTCATTCATTCCTTTGTGGAGTCGTCATGGCCTTGCAGTTGGAGACAGGATTCAAAATCAGGAGGTTTTGAGCATGGATACAGACTCAGACATCCTCTCACTGAGGGTTTGTGGCAAGTACTTGAACTCTTTGACCCCCTGTTTCCTTTGTGAATAACAGGGATAATGATCCCCACCCAATTTCTCCAACCCATGGATGGTTGAGAGGATTAAATTGAAGGCACATGGCACTTAATAATTGGCAGTGATAATTATTGTTGTTGTTGGTCTCCCTCCTGTTTCTTATGCAGATAGGCATGCCCCTACCACTCGGTTGGGTTTTAAGTGGAAGAGTTGACCTGGTGATATGTCAGGGAGAGCTGGAGAGGGCCTGAGCTGTGTATCTAGCGGTGGCCTTTTGTCTGCAGCCCACAGGGGTGCTCTGGGTGCTTTGAGAGTTACCTGCAGTTTGTAAAAAAGCCCATTGGAAATCCTAATCCATCCTTGATGAGACGTGTGTGTGTGTGCATTTTGAGGATGGCATTGCAGCCTGATGAGCAAGGATTAAATAAATGGTCACATATGACTTCAAGAAAGCAATAAATGGATCATAAGATAATAAATGCTGTCTTGTAGATATTATACTCTGTGGGAGTTGTGAGGGGAAATAACGAAAGGACCCTAAATATAGTTCTTAAATAACCCTCAGTCGTCACCCCCTCCCCCGACCAGGGCTGGAACAGAGGATAGTGAGACATAGTGGTTAAGGCTGGGAGCTCCAACCCAGATCTCCTGGAATGGAATTCTGACTCCCCCATGGACAAATTGTACTGTCTTGGGTTTTCTCTCTTTGCTTCCATCTGAAAAATGGAGCTAATTGTGGTAGCTACCATGTAATGTTGATTGTGAGGATGAAATGAAATGATTCATGTAAACAGCTGACAACAACATCTGGGGCATAGTAGATGCTTCATACCTGTCACCCACCATTATTGGATAATCCATAATTATGCAATTGCTTTAACTTTTTCACAGGTATTATTCTCCAGCTGACTTTTTGGTCCCATCTCCAATCCATCATGCTCTCCTGACTCTAGTTTGCTGTTGGGTAACCCTGAATATTCATTGGAAGGACTGACGCTGAAGCTGAAGCTCCAATACTTTGGCCACCTGGTGTAAAGCGCCGACTTACTGGTAAGGACTCTGATGCTCGAAAAGATTGAGGGCAGGAGGAGAAGGAGCCAACAGAGGATAAGATGGTTGGATGATATCACTGACTCAATGGACATGAGTTTGAGCAAACTCTGGGAGATAGTGAAGGACAAGGAAACCTGGCATGCTGTAGTCCATGGAATTGAAAGAGTCAGACACGACTGAGTGATTGAACAACAGCAACAATAGATGTGGACCTAGATTTCACCCGGTCCTGCCATGACGCTGTAACAGGAGGATGACCTCAGCCTCAGGAATACTTCCTGATGATCTCTGACTTCTATTTATACACCCCAGCACTGGGCTTGCTCAGAGTATGCTAGCATTATACATCTGTGCCGCTATCAGCTTGTCGGTCACCTGGACTCTGAAATCATCCTCTGCTGTTACCATAAAGTGTCTCGGAATTATAGAATGTTGGAACTGATGTCAAAACCACGAAAACCTCTGAAGTCTTACAGACAGAAGTAGTCATGATCATGACCAATGTAGGAAAGATTGGCAAAGCCCAATGTTTGTAAGCCCTTCCTAGTTTTCAAAGCACTTCTGCAGAACCCCCCTCCCAGCTCTTTCCTTCTCTTCCTTTCCCTTTTCTCCCTTGCTCACTCTCGGTCAGAGCCTTCTAACCAGTCTTCCTCCTTGTATTTTTGAGTCTCTCTGATCCAATCTCTAGAGCAAGGATTGGCAAAAGTTTTCTCTCAAAGGCCAGAGAGTAAATATCTTTGCAGCACTTCGGTTTCTGTTTCAGCTGTTGAATGATGCTGCTGGCACATGGCAACAGCCATAGGGGATCTGTAAATGAATGGGGTTGGCCATGTCTCAATAAAACTTTATTTATTGGTGCTAAAATGTAAATTTCATAAGATTTTCAGGTGTCATGAATTATTACTACTATTCTTTTGTTTTGTCAAACTAACTTAAAAATGTTAAAACCACTCGTTGCTTATGGACAGCACAAAGTAGGAGGTAGGCTGAGGTTGGGTCCAGGGACCATCGCTGGCCCAGCCAGGCTCTAGAATGGCTTTCCGGAAATGCACTGCAACTCTTATGATGGCTGCTGCTGCTGCGAAGCCATCTGCTGAGAGGTGACAGGCAGTAGGCACTGAGCTAAGAGCTCCTCCTAGGATGCACCTTAACCTCACATGCTGACCCAGAGGCACTGTTTGCCTCCTTACTGAGAAGCAGAGGGCTGCCCCAGGGCACCCCACCAGGAAGTGGGAGAGCCCGGATTTGAAGTGGGTGGTCTGAGCCTGCTCTCTCATCTGCCACGCTGCACCCACCACCTTTGCCTTGAGATGAACCACCCGTGTCTTCTCACTGCCCCTGGAAGGTACCCCACAGGGTCCTTCCCACCATCCCTGGGGCAGATCTTTCCATCCCCTTATGCTTCCAGCTCTCCCCTCCCCCCAAGCTCTCTGCTCCTTAGCCATTTTGCTTGTCTTCCGCTTCCTTGAACTCTCCAAGTTTATTTCTGGTTCAGGATTCTCATCTGCAACGCTCCTCCCTCCTCACCTGGCCGGGCAAGTGCCAGTGGGTCTGAGCTTGTGTGACTGTCTCAGAAAGGCCTTGTACAAGCCCTGTGATAGTCTCTCTCCCAGAGCCACTCCGTCTTGCTGCAGTATTTCTGACAACAGGCAGCTGGCTGCATAGCTCTGTATTGATTTCATGCCCATCTTCCCACCAGCCAGTAATCCCACAGCGCATGATGGGAGAGCACTGCTCCTGGACACACCTTACTTACATGTATTTTTTTTTTTTCTTGTTAAGTGGCTTATGTGTGTGTGCTCAGTTGCTTCAGTAATGTCCAACTCTTTGCGATGGTATGGACGGTAGCCTGCCAGGCTTCTCTGTCCCTGGAATTCTCCAGTTAAGAATACTGGAGTGGGTTGCCATGCCCTCCTCCAGGGAATCTTCCCAACCCAGGGATTGAACCCTCATCTCTTATGTCTCCTGCATTGGCAGGCAGATTCTTTACCACTGCTGCTGCTGCTGCTAAGTCGCTTCAGTCGTGTCTGACTCTGTGCAACCCCATAGACCGGCAGCCCACCAGGCTCCCTCGCCCCTGGGATTCTCCAGGGAAGAACACTGGAGTGGGATGCCATTTCCTTCTCCAATGCATAAAAGTGAAAAGTGAAAGTGAAGTCGCTCAGTCGTGTCCGGCTCTTCGTGACCCCATGGACTACAGCCTACCAGGTTCCTCCGTCCATGGGGTTTGCCAGGCAAGAAGTGCCACCTAAGGTGGCTCAGGTGGCAAAGAATCTGCCTGCCAGTATAGGATACTGGCATATCCTATAAAGTATAGGTTTGAACCCTAGATTGGAAAGATCTCCTGGAGGAGGGCATGGCAACCCACTCCAGTTTTCTTGCCTGGAGAATCCCATGGACAGAGGAGCCTGGCGGGCTACAATTCTGATGGGCTACACTCCATGGAGTTGCAAAGAGTTGTACACAACTGATTGGCTTTCACTTTTCTTTTAGAACACTCTGCTATACAGCTTCCAATTCTTCACAATGTCACGTGAATTCCCATGGTCATTACCTTTATTTTTTTAATGATTTACATTTTTAAGAAAGCATTCATTTTGAGGTGCTATGATTTTTATTTGTTTATTTTTTGACTGCACAGCATGTGGGATCTTAGTTCCCTGACTGGGGATTGAACCTCCACTACCTGTAGTGAAAACTTGGAGTCTTAACCGTTGGACAGCCATGGAAGTCCCTTATATGTAGTTTTGAGCCCAGACCCCAGGGCCTAGCCCAGAGCAAGTGTTCTGCAAATATCTGGAGAAGTAAGATCAAATACATTTTGCTCTTAGTCTTCTCAGCACCCCAGGGAAGAGAGTTATTACTCTCTCTTCACCATCCCCCTTATAATGGAGGAAACCTGGATTCAGAAACATCCAATAGCTTTTCCAAGGTGGCAGAAACAATGATCAAATTCAAGGTTTCTGCTGCTGTGTCCAGGGACTTTTTTTTAAAATGGACCGTGAACATTCCCTTATGATTATTCATATGTGTGTGAATATTTATATAGATAGATTTATTTCGGTATAGCTGCCCACATTCAGATGATAAATATAATGAGACAGAGCAAAAATTCCCTGTTGCACTTCTGTCTCCCTAGCATCTAGGTTCTTTCTGAAATCAATGAGTGGTATCCATTTCCTCTAGCTCCTGCTAGAGGTCATCCATGCATATCTGAGAAAACACCTGTGTTTATTCTCCTCCCTCCCCACATCTGACATAAGTGGAGGCATAACATACAAGCTGGTCTTACTTTTTTTCACTTAGCAGTATGCTGCGGAGATTTATATCCTATACATGCCTACATACCTCTTCCGTATCCCTGCAGATACAGCTCACTTTAAACACTTTTTTATGCTTGGTGAGTATTTTACCATCTGCGTATTCCACAATTTATTTAACCATTCCACAGGGATAGACGTTTGGGTTGCTTCCAAGTGGGCTTCCCTGGTGGCCCAGATTGTAAAGAATTCACCTGCAATGCAGGAGACCTGGGTTCAGTCCCTGGGTTGGGAAGATTCCCTGGAGAAGGGAATGGCTACCCACGCCACTCTTCTTGCCTGGAGAATTCCATGGATAGAGGAGCCTGGTGGGCTACAGTCCATGGAGTTGCAAAGAGTTGGACATGACTGAGCAACAACTTTTTTATAGTCCACATTTATTTAACCATTCCACAGTGATAGACATTTGGGTTGGGTTTTTGCTGTTACAAACACTGAGTAGCTTTGTAAATATGTCCATTCACACATGGGCAAGTATATCTGAAGGATGAAGTTCTAGAAGTGGAACTGCTTGGATAAAAGGTATGCTGCAGTTTTTAAAAAGTCTGTCTTTTCAGTACTTTAGTCAAAATGTTGTACAGAAATGTCTCAGATGATGGAAATATTTGGGTAATATGCTATTTTGTTTGATTACTTTTTAATCTTTAAGATTAGGCATTTCACTTTCAATTCTTATTGAAACTTTAAAAAATTACATTCATAATCTTTACTGTCATGGAAAGCATAAAAGCCCTGTTAATCTCTTTGACCACTGTGAATTTCCAGGGTCTGATACTGATCTTTCTGAATGTCAGCAGTCATTGTCTGGTCAGCAATTGGGGTGAATATGGATAACTTTAGCACATAACCAGGGAATTATCATTCAAATAAATCCTTCGTATAAAAATAAATAAATAAACATTTTAAAGTCTGTCTGTTCAGAAAGCGTGACTCATCATTTCTAAGGTTCACATTGGCCATGACTATGACCGTGGTTGGCCCATGGTGCTGCTGGGTCAGTGTCCTGAGGTGACCTGATGGTGAGGAACTCCCTCCCAGGAGGACATGCGAATCAGCCCAGTGTATTCTTCCTCCAACATTTACCCTCCATTCTGGCTGCTTAATTCTCCCACTCTTGGGTCAAATTCTTTGAAAGGCAGGCTGCTGTGTAGCGTAGGATCAGCTTCAGCTCCAAGATCAAAATACCTTAAATCAGGTACTAGTGAGTGAAGTCGCTCAGTCGTGTCTGACTCTTGCCACCCATGGACTGTAGCCTACCAGGCTCCTCCGTCCATGGTATTTTCCAGGTAAGAATACTGGAGTGGGTTGCCATTTCCTTCTCCAGGAGATCTTCCCAACCCAGGGATGGAACCCGGGTCTCCCGCATTGTAGGCAGATGCTTTACCGTCTGAGCCACCTGGGAAATCAGGTACTAGCTCTGCAATTATAAGCTGTGTGACCCAGGAAGAGGTTTCCCAGGTGGCGCTAGTAGTAAAGAATCTGCCTGCAGGAACCATAAGAGATGCAGATTCGATCCCTGGATCAGGAAGATCCTCTGGAGGAGGGCATGGCAACCCACTCCAGTATACTTGCCTGGAGAATCCCACAGACAGAGGAGCCTAGAGGGCTACAGGCCATGGGGAGGCAAAGGGTTGGACACGACTGATGTGACTAAGCACACATGCACACACGTGACCCAGGAAAAGGTACTCTGACCTTTCTGAGTCTCGGTATCGTCACCTGGAAAATTTGGCTAATAATCGTGCCCAACTCCCAGAGTGCTTGTGGGGATTAAACAAACTAATCCGTGGATCACAGTAAGTATACCATGTATGTGTGCGTGTGTGTGTGCGTGCACGTGCACCCATGTGTGCTCCGTCACTCAGTTGTGTCCTATTCTTTGCGACCCCATGGATTGTAA
This sequence comes from Moschus berezovskii, assembly GCF_049115385.1. Lineage (NCBI taxonomy): Eukaryota > Metazoa > Chordata > Mammalia > Artiodactyla > Moschidae > Moschus > Moschus berezovskii. Next base: position 52,050,183 of record NC_142475.1, on the reverse strand, counting down.
CCCACCAGGCTCCTCTGTCTGTGGAATCCTCCAGGCAAGAACACTGGAGTGGGTTGCCATTTCCTTCTCCAGGGGATCCTTCCGACCCAGGAGGACTTGTGTCTCCTGTGTTGGCAGCGGATTCTTTACCATTTTACCACCTGGGATTCCCTAAGTACATGATACATGTAAGCTGTTATTACCATTAGCTTTGGGGTCACAAAACCCTAAGGGACTGGAAATGGAAGGGTAAAGCAATGAGTCTGGAAAGGGGCACAGCAATTGTGGTCCTAGCAGACTATGGGTCAGCTTAAGGCCACCTGCTGCCAGGGCCTTGGTTGAGAAGCTGATGCAATCACTCCACAGGATAACCTTTGTCTGTTTCCTTGCCTAGCCAGAGCCAGTTTGGTTAATGGTTAGGTGAGTGGCACTTGCAATGTGGTGAGCCTGGAGGGCCTTCTTCCGTACTTGGGACTAGGTATAACCAATGGAAACGCCCTCTCAGAACAGCCTTGTGGCTGCCAAGGGTGGGGGAGGGAAGGATTGGGAGTTGGTGATTAGCAGATGCAAACTATTGTATACAGGTTGGATAAGCAATAAAGTCCAACATATGACGTGCGTGTGTACATACTAAATCAGGACCTATATTCAATATCTGTGATAAACCCATAATGAAAAAGAATATAAAATATATATTTTGTATAATTAAATTACTTAGCTGTACCGCAGAAATTAACACAGCATTTTAAATCAATTATACTTCAATAAAATAAAAAAAAAATCCTTTCCAAGTGAAGGCTTCAATATTTGCTCATTGCCTGGCTGTAGGCTCTTGTGCATGGACAAGTGTGTGGGCCACACCCAAACGACTACATGTATGGAATATTTTGAGTAGGCACAAGCTTTAGAGTTGGGAAGCCCTGGGGTCTAGTTCTGCTTCTCTCCTCCCTCCACCCCAACTATCATCCATGTGGGAGATAAAAATAAGGACAATGAAGAGCACAATCTCTGGGTTCAAATCCTCTCTGTGCTGACCCATCAAAAGAACCTTAGACAAATTGTTGGATGCCCCTGGGCCTCAGTTTCCTCACCTGTAAAATGGGGATGATAATCACACGAATCTGTGTGGCTCTTGTGAGACTGCAGTGAGATAAGTGCAACTCAAGTCCTTACCCCAGGGCCTGCAAATACACTTGAAATTGTAGCCACTAGTTTCTAAGCATATTTTATTGACCCCTAATTGTTCTCAGTCCCTTTCCTCTGTAACCATGTCTGAGGATAAAGGCAGAGAAACTTCCGAGCCATGTACGGTCACCACGCCAGTCTCCTGGGCTGACCCTGAGGCGTTTTAATTCGCCCATCTGAGTCACATGAGCAGAAGACAAAATCCTTGGCGCTGTTTGTGGAGTTTAACCGTCAAGATGTCAGCCACGTCTCAGCTGCTGCTCTCCCCTTCTTGGCTTCAGAATATCTTCAGTCGATCTAACGTCTTGGCCTGGAATCCTCAGATTTCGCTGTGAAAGTGAAATTTGCAGGCTTTTCCCAGTGGAGCTCTTGCTGGAGATGTTTGCAGGCGAGGAAAATTCTTTCTTCTCTAATGCGAGGCAGATGCCACTTACCTCAAGGATGATGTGGTGAGAGAGACACTGTGGTCGGGTTTCTGGGATCTACTCTGTATGCAGAGTTGCTGGGGACATCTGGCCATTCTGTCAGGGTCTCAGTTTAATGTGTGACCCTGAGTGTCTGTAGTCCATGGATGTCTGCACAGAGCCTGAGGGTGCTCCGGTGAGGAGGAAGGGTTCTCCTCTTTCTCATCCAGACCTCTGAGGAGAAAGGCAGGGATGGGCAAACCTGAGGCATCCCTCGCTCCACCTGGTACTAGGGGTGGATGGGGCACAGGGCCAACTCCGATGCTTTACTCCGAGGGAGAACTTCCGGTCCATCCACCAAAGCAATGACATTGTGACTGGTGGCAATTGGCTTTACCTAGCTCAGGTGACCCTGTAACTCTCACTGCTGCTGCTGCTGAGTAGCTTCAGTCGTGTCCAACTCTGTGCGACCCCCTAGATGGCAGCCCACCAGGCTCCCCCGTCCCTGGGATTCCAGGCAAGAACACTGGAGTGGGTTGCCATTTCCTTCTCCAATGCATGAAAGTGAAAAGTGAAAGTAAAGTCACTCAGTCGTGTCCGACTCAGTGACCGCATGGACCGCAGCCCACCAGGCTCTTCTGTCCATGGGATTTTCCAGGCAAGAGGACCAGAGTGGGATGCCATTGCCTTCTCTGGTAACTCTCACTACCCCTGCCTAATTCACCCTGGGAGAGGCATTGTAGCACTGGGGGAGCTGAGGCAGGGTCAGAGTATGAATGACTTGGGCTTGAATCTGGGCCCTACCCCCTTTTATCTGTGTGACACTGGGCAAGTTACTTAACCTCTCTGAGTCTCAGTTTTCTCCTCTGCAAAGTGGGGATAATTAATATCCATTTTGTAGGTCTGTGTGAAGATCGGAGTGAAATGACATGCAAATGGTGTAAATGCAAAACATTCAAGAAATGGAAATGGTTTTTTAAAAATACCTCATGGGATCCTTTAAAGTTGTGACACAAACAAGAAAATTAGCTGAGTGGTTGAGAAGGAAAAAAATTATGATAGGAATAAACTGAAAGCCGTTGACCAAACCATGTTAGGTATCTGAGGTTAACTATTAATTCTCTGCTTTCCTGAACATTGTGCATGTGCTAAATCACTTCAGTTGTGTCCGACTCTTTGCAACTCTGTGGCCCACCAGGCTCTTCTGTCCATGGAAATTCTCCAGGCAAGAATACAGGAGCGAGTTGCCATCCCCTCCTCCAGGAGATCTTCCCAACCAGGGATCGAACCTGTTTCTCTTCTCTCTCTCCTGTATTGGCAGGTGGGTTCTTTACCACTGAGCCACCTGTGAAGTTCCTGAACAATGATGAAACTCATATCCTGGGGACGCCAAAGTAAAAGCCATTGTTCTTGTTCTGCTTCCTTATCCCCTTCGCTGTCTCTAAACTGTTCTGGGCTATCCGCTGATCCACTTCCAGAAGGTACATTTGTCTCTGCTGATTCACGCAGAGAATTCACGTTATTTTCTTATACCAGAGCTAATGAAAGAGTAACTGAGAATTCTTGGTCTCCCTGTCTCATAATTCCAAACTTAAAAGAACAGAGCCTTCTCCAACTCCTATCTGCAGCAGCTGCTTATGCTCCTATCAGCAACTGCACAGAGCCAAGCAAATGCTGGATGCATGAACGTCCACTCTCCAAAGTCCCTGCTCCAGTGCTCAGGGGATGCTTCCAGAGCACTTAAAAAACCGCAGCCCTTTAATCTTGAAATAATTATAGACTCACAGGAAGTTGTAGTGATAATACTGAGAGGACCTTGTCCCTTTCACTCAATTTCAGTGATTGCATCTTACTTACCTATAGCGACCAGGAAATTGACGTTGTATGTCAACGTACAATGTGTGTGTATTGCTATTCATGGTTTATCACAAGTAGATTTATGTACGCACCACCACAATCAAGATGTAAAACTGTTCCATTACCACAATGGTCTCTCCCTCACTTCCCCTTTGTAATCACCCCCACCCCCTGTCCCGATCATCCCTGACCCTCTGCAATCACATGGAACCCATTTTCCAAACCGATATACCCTGGGGAATGAAAGGGGACACCACCGATTATGATGCCGTGTCAGCTGATGTATGCTGGGATGTTTAGTCCCCTAATTAAATGAATTATTTCTGGGCTTCCCTGGTGGTCCCGTGGTTAAGAATCCCCTGCCAATGCAGGGGACACAGGTTCGATTCCTGGTTGGGGAAGATCTCATACGCTGAGGAGCAGCTAAGCTCATGGGACACAACTACTGAGCCCATGTGCTGCAACTTCTGAAACCTGCTCGCCTACAGCCCGTGCTCTGCAACAGGAGAAGCCACTGCATAAGAAGCCCACACACCACAGCGAAAAGTAGCCCTCGCTTGCCGCAACTACAGAAAGCCCCCATGTAGCAATGAAGACCCAGTGCTGCCAATAAATAAATAAAATTTTAAATGTATTATTCCTGTATGTGTGTTTGCATGGTTGGGGGTGTGTAGGGAGTGAAACGGGCTTCCCTGGTGGCTCCGCAGTAAAGAATCTGCCTGCAATGCAGGAGTTGCAGGAGATGTACTTTCCATCCCTGGGTCGGGAAGATCCCCTGGAGGAGACAACCCACTCCAGTATTCTTGCCTGGAGAATCCCATGGTCAGTCCATAGGTCCAGAGGAGCCTGGTGCATCCATAATGTTGCTAAGAGTTGGACACGACTGAAGTGACTTAGTATGCACACACACAGGGAGTGAAGGGCTTCCTGAAGCTTTTAAGCTGTCTGATGGTAAATCACCCTCCAAGAACTGCCTGTGAGCAGGCAGTTCTCCCCTTTGGCCCGTGGGAGTGTCTGGCTCTTCAGTGTGTGTGGCAGCATCTAATTATTCTGCAGTCACGCCCACTGCCGAATGGAGTAGCTTTTGTCCCCTGTAGAGCTGCCAGGAGGGTGGCTTTAAAGACATTTTTTGGTTTGCTTTCTCGTTGGTTTGCATCTATCTCACACCACCGCACTCCGCCCTCTGCTCCCCTAGAATCACCTAAGTCACCGCTGACTCTTCCTGCTTCTGCCTGCCCTGGAGAGGCCAGAGGTGCCCAGGTTCTCCTCTCACCCTGCTCACTCTCGCTGGGTCACCTTACCCCACCCCGGGCCTTTAATAATCAATCACTCATGTTGATGACATCAAGTGTGTTGATCTCTCAGGTTCTTATTCTCCAAGCTGACCTGGCCCCCTGCGGCAGGGTTTAGAATCTCTGTACACAGTGGTTCTTCTTCCAGCCCCTGCACATTTTGAAATGTAGTTCAAAGTTGTTTTTCTTTGTATGTTTCCCCCTTACCTGGTCTTTTCTGCCTTAACTCAAGTATGGATCTAATGGATAGTTTATATATCTGAGAAGGTTAGTGAACCTTAACTATGTTGAATAATCCTACCAAGTGGCTTTAGCTTCTTACAATGATCAGAAAAGACTTACTCTTTGATTTGCTTTGTGCATTTTAAATTGATGTGAGGTGCTTTGTGTTTGTTTATTTATTTTTTCCTGAAGACAATGTTCCCTTTATTATCTTCAACGTACTGCTTTCTGCTTGTCCTTTCCCAGTCTGTTCCTTCTGTTTCCCTTCTTGCCTTATTATTGTTTTTTTTTTTTTTTATCTCCTAGTATTCTGGCTTTGCTTCCAGCACTTGAGGGTTTTTGCCTGTAGTTCTCCAGAATGGCGGTTGGGTTTTTGTTTTTGTTTTGTCTTTGTAACTTTTAGGCTTGCCAGGTTGCACAGTAGTAAAGAATCCGCCTGCCAACACAGGAGCCACAGGAGACTTGGGTTCGATTCCTAGGTTGGGAAGATCCCCTGGAGATGGGAAGGGCTACCCACTCCAGTATTCTGGCCTGGAAAATTCCACGGACAGAGGAAGCTGGCAGGTTATAGTCCATGGGTTGCAAAGAGTCAGACATGACATTGGTCCAGAATTTGCTCCAACTGCACATCCACGCAGTTATTTTTAGTTCCATAAATTTTCTTTGTATTTTGTAACTCAAGGAGAGGTGTGTCTAGGTGCAAGGATTGCCGCGCTGCAGCAAAGGGCCCCAGGTCCCGTTATCCTGTCTCAGAATAATGCCTTGCACAGGGAAGATGCTCAGGAAAGACGTGTAAAAGCTCTATGATCTTGAGAAAGTCACCTTCCCCTCTCTGATCATTCTTGATTTCCTTATCTGTAGAATGAGAAAGTGAACAGGGTTGGACTGAAGGATCTAAAATTTCTTCTACGTCAAGAATACTTTGAAGAAAAGGTTTCTCTCTCTGGCTAGCTCTGCCTCTTCTAGAACTTGTCATCCAGAAGTAGTCTATGTCCCTGGTAGCCTAACCAGAGAGCTGTGTAGCAACTTGTTGTGATACCCAAGTATCTCAGACTTTAATACCACATGGCTTGTCAAAGCTAAGATTAAATACCACCACCCCAGGCAAGCAACCAACCCCAAACAACTAAAGGGGGGAGACAAATACCATATCTCACTTATATGTGTGCGGGAAAATAGCACGTAGCCAAGATGGCATCACTCAGACTCTCTCCCCGCACGCCCTCTGGCCCCGCCCTGTGTCCTGTAAACAAGGATTTTGCGTGGTTATGTAACAGCCGAGAGCACTAATAGCACCGCACATGCGGGTCACGATGTACTTGCTCGGCCACTGGCCACTTCTGTTCCATAGACCTATATGAGCCCCACCTGAGAAACCCCTTTTGCCGCTGCGCCAGCCCAGAGAGAAAACACAAGTCTGCAGTACCTACACCCCTTCGAGTTTTCTTCCAGCTTCCCCACTTGTGTCTTGCCTACCCTGGGTTCAGCGAATTTGCAAACGGGGAGACAATTGGTGTAGTTGGCAGGATACCTGGCAGGATGCACAGCAGGCAGGGGAGCCTGAAGCTCTGATGGAAGGAGGAAGCCGGTGGCCACCACTTAGCATGTGGTACCCAGTGGAAGGAAGTCTGGGAGGCAGTGGGGAGGTCACTGGATAGTACTGAAGAGGCGTCACAGGCGGTGAGTTCCCGTTTGCAGACAGAGGCGTGGACTGCCTCTGGCACCTTGGGGTGGATTTTCTTAACTGCCATTAAGGCAGTTTTCATCTTGTGTTGTCCTTTTTTTACTCTCCTTAGCTATTCTTTCCCCTTAGTTATTATTTACAATTTAGACATAAGGGTATTGTTCAGGTCTAAGATAGTTTCTATGCCAGTTTGTACGGAAAAATGTCAGCAAGATAAAATTATTTGCATATTATTTCCTAAGAGAAAAGACATAATCTCTCTAACAACATCCCACAGTCTTTCTAAAATAAATCTTCCTTCTTAGTTATTCCTGAATGGACATCTCGATCTGTTTCACACGAATGTGAAAGTGTTGATACTGATTAAGGAAAAAAGCAAAGCACAAGTAATTAGTAAGAATTTCAAATTCTTCCTTGCGTTTGTATGGAGCTTCACAATGAAAGGAGATATGCTTTTCCAGGTTTTATTTTACTTAACGACTAAAGCAACCTGTTGGAGAAAGTAGATGAAGTAATATTACAATCCCTGCTTTATAGATAAGAAATGTGAGGCTCATGGGAATTAAGTATCTTACATAAAGTTACACACTTAGAAAGTGACTGAATTCATTTATAGTCCAGATTTCCTGACACTAAGTTCAATGCTCTGTGTTGTAGGATTCATAATATTTGATATCAACAAATTTATGTGTTCAATACTGAGTTTTATCCAAGTTTACAGTTTTCTGGCAGATATAATAAGAGTCATTTTGCCTGATGGAAAGTTTTTGTTTTTATCTTTTCAGGTGTCAGTATTAATTTCAGTTGGGTAATTTCTGAAAACCTAGTATCTGTTAACATGAATATCAAGTCCTACTCTTTACACCCTTAGCCAGGGTGGCTAGTGAGGAGCTGCATTTCACATTGATGTTTTAGTGACATCAGCGATGCTGTGGCTTATTCTGTGCATTGTCAGGCCTGCAGACAGGGCAAAAGAAGTCCCAGTGTGACAGGGAAGAACCTTTGTATTCTAAGCTAATCGCTAAAGGGATGTTGCCTATTAGCTTAAATTATACATGATGGCCCATCTCTGGGAACCTTGCTTCCCAGGGAATAAACATTGAGCTAAAATACCTTTGCTTGGCTCAATGCATCCTGACCAGGCCCATTTGTGCATGACTATAGGGAGGAAGAAATGAACACATGCCCTCTGGGGGCTGATGGCAACCAGGAGGTATTTGACTTTACTGCCTCCCCTTGTACTATTAAAGGAGCCTGAATTCTAACTCAGGCAAGATGGTTCTTTGGGGCACGAACCTACCATCTTCTCTGTTAGTTGACTTTCCTTGCCCCAACAACTTGTTTTATGATTTCTGGCCTGTTGAGTGGCGAGCGGTATGATCTTGGACGCAGTAACGCCAGGTGTGCTGTGGAAGGCCACGAGGTGATACCTGGCTGAGAAGTCTGTGGGGACAGAGGAGGAAGGGATCATTATATCCCTGGAAAGAAGAATTGGGGGCAGCTCCCTAGGGGAGGTGATGCTTGAGATGGGCTCTTCAGTGTGAGTAATCTTTCTCTGGTGGGCAGGGGGGCACAGAGCAGGCATTTCAGGAAGGTAAGGTAGCCTGAGCAGATGTATGGAGGAGTGACACAGTGGCTGGTGGGACTGGACAAAGGGGATAGGGCTGCTCTGAGACAGAGATGAAGGTCAACCCAGCCAGAATTCAAGGGACCCTCCAGTCTAAGAGTCAGTCCACCTCATGGAGATTTGTGCAGACCTTCAGGGCCAGTGGTTCAGAACCAGACCCATGGTTCTGACTCCTTGGTCTTAGGTGGAGCCTAGGCTTCCAGTACTCTTGCCTAGAAAATCCCATGGATGGAGGAGCCTGGTAGGCTGCAGTCCGTGGGGTCGCTAAGAGTTGGACACGACTGAAGTGACTTAGCAGCAGCAGCAGCAGCAGGCTTCCTCAGAATTAAAAGAAATGCTCCAGGTGTTATTAACTGTTAAATATTTATCACGACACTTGTTAAAATGGTAAGGGAGACATTTATGACTATTGGGATGGGATATTGCAACGGGGGGAGACATGGGGTTCAACTCCAAATATGACACAGACAAATGGGGATTTTTAGACAATATGTCAGGGTAAAGAATCCGCCTGCCAGTGCAGGAGACACAGGTTTGATCCCTGGGTCCTGAAGATACCGTGGAGGTTGCACAACAACCCACTCCAGTATTCTTGCCTGGGAAATCCCATGGGCAGAGGAGCCTGGCAGGCTATAGTCCACAGGGTCGCAGAGAGTCAGACAGGACTGAAGAGACTGAGCATGCCCACGCATGCAGCCAATAGGCAGGCAGAGGGCCCTGGGCACAATTAGTGACCTTAAGAAGTAGCTGACTTTATTTAACAAAAAAAAATTATTAGATGTCCCTGATGGTGCAGTGGATGGGGAGTCTGCCTGCCATTGCAGGGGTCACAGTTTCTATCCCTGGTCTGGGAAGATCCACATGCTAAGAGTAACTGAACCCTTGCATTACAACTACTGTGCCTGCACTCTAGAGCCCATGTGCTGCAACTATTGAAGCCCGAGCATCTAGAGTCTGTGCTCTGCAGCAAGAGAAGCCACTACAATGAGAAGCCCCTGCACCGCAGCGAAGAGTAATCCCCACTCTCTGCAATTAGCAAAAGCCCATGCAAAGTGATGAAGACCCAGCACAGCCAAAAATAAAATAAAAGTTTTTTTTAAAAAGAGGTAAAATACCCATATTAAAAATATATTTATTTGGCCTTGCCAGCTCTTAGTCTCGACATGTAGGATCTTTAGTTGTGGCAGGCGAACTCTTAGTTGAGGCATGTGGAATCTAGTTCCCTGACGAGGGATTGAACTCAGTCCTCCTGCGTTGGAAAGGTGGAGTCTTAGTCACTGGACCACCAAGGAAATCCTATGAAGTAGCTGACTGTAAGGTAGGATTCTGAGTAAGGAAGGAAGTTCAGAAGACATAAATTTCCTATTCTGTACTTATGCTCTGCTCCCTCACCAATAATAATAATGATAATGATAAAATACGCTGTGCTTAGTTGCTCAGTCATGTCTAACTCTTTGAGACCCCATGAACTATAGACTGCCAGGCTCCTCTGTCCATGGGATACTCCAGGAAAGAATACTGGAGTGGGTGGCCATCCCCTCCTCCAGGGGATCTTCTTGACCCAGGGATCAAGCCTACATCTCCTTCATTGCAGGCAGATTTTTTACCACTGAGCTGCTGGGGAAACCCAATATTCTATATAACGTTATTTAAAAAGCAAAATATAAGCAATACTTTGGATGCTGTTGTAGTCATGAAGCCTCTGAGATGTGCATCTACTGGAGAAGAGTGGAAGGATTATTGAGCACAAGGAGAGGCTGTCTGGGGTTGGGTAATATGATCTGACATAATAAGATGATTTCTCATTTGATGCCAGCAAGCTGGTTGGTCTAGAGATAGAGACAGCGGGACAACAAATCTATAAGCTTGCCAATAAACAGAGCAGAATTGTAAACAAGGCACACATTTTGAGGTGGCTGGGAGGATGTTACTAAAATGACTGACCTTAGGATACGTTTGAGGGGCTGGGGTCCATGGAATCTGACACTTAAACAGCAGGAGGTCATTGATTCCTCCCAATAACCTTGTAAGTGGGTAATGTTATTATCCCCAATTAACAGATGAGGAAACTGAGGCTCAGAGTAGTCGTATGATTTGCTCTGGCTCGTAAAGCTTGTAAGAGGTAGCAGCAGGACAGGGACCCAAGTTTGTTTAACAACTAAGAACAGTATTGTTTTCCTAGAGAGGGAAGAGTGAAGTCATAAAAAGACCCATTTAAGCCAAGGAGGCCATATACCCATCTAGGTAACCACTGTGGCCCTCCACCTTCCCACCCCAGCCCTAGGGAAGCCCAGGATGCCCTGTCCAGAGGCTCTGGAGACTGGGATCAAGTTGTCCTAGGGTCATTTTGATGTGGTCCTGTGTGCCAACATGACAGTAAAGGTCACGGCTGCAGCAAGGGATTTCCCATCTGTTGATAATCAAGTTCTTCAGCCAATCACTCCAAAATTGAAATGCATGTTTAATAAGCTGGCTCTCTGCAACAAAGCAATTTAACTCACTGATAATTATGCAGGTCCACCTCTTGCTCTCAGGATGCTGGCTTCACTCACAGTGTCCTCGATGTGGCATATTGAAAACCCTTACATCTGTCCTGGGTGCTTAAATTCCCAGAGATGTGATTATTATTTTGGAAATGTCAAGAATTCAGAGTCCCGCAAAAGGACCAGCTTTCCACTCAGTTTGGCAGTTAAATATAGGATGCTCAGTCACACTTGAACTTCAGACAATGAAGTTTTTTTTTTTTTTCTTAGTATAAGTAGGTCCCAAATATCACCTGGGATAAATTTTTTTTGTTAAGTATTCAAATTTGATTGGGCATCTTATACTTTTATTTGCTAAGTCTGGCAGCTATATTTTCCACATTGAATTAAGATCTCTACTCAGTCACAGATTTCAGCTGAATCTTTAACTCCAGGACAGCAGGAACCTCGAGCATATGAAAGAACTGTGGAATTAGTGTAGTCCAGCTTGTACTGGCCTTCGTTTTTGGTAGTTGCTCAAAGCAGCCATGTTTATCCCACGGGATCCAGACTCTCAGCAAGAGTCGATTGGCTGGGGTGACCTTGTGAGTCGAATTGGTCCAATTGGATCTGTTTCTGAGAACTGGGAGTCAGAGAAAGCCAGTTAGTCTTTGCAAGAGGTTGAAACTGAGGGGATGACTCATGAGATAGCCCATTCATTGTTTCTTCCGCAAATCTTCCCCTTTTCACTGAGCTAGGCTGAGTTTATTTTTGTTGCTTGAAAACAAGGGGGCTCACCTGAGAAAGTTGGTAATCCTAGACCATTTTTAGTAGAAGCATGCAGGAATCCTCTCCTGAGATTGCCATGCTCGTCTCTTCCCCACTGTCTTAGTTCATTCAGGCTGCTATAACAGAATATCACAGACTGGTTAGCTTACAAGCAATGGAAATTCATTTCTCACAGTTCTGGAGCCTGGAAGTCCAAAGGCAGGGTGCCAGCATGACTAGGTGAGGGCCCTCTTCTGGGTTGTAGACCTCTTGTGTCCTCATGTGCTGGAAGGGGCTAGAGATCCCTCCAGAGCCTGTTTTATAAGGGCACTAATCCCATTCACAAGGGCTCCCCTCCTGGTTTAAACATCTCAGAAAGGCCCCACCTATTAACACTATCCCCTTTAGGGGTTAAGAGGACAACATATGAATTTTAGGAAGACACAAACATTTCAGATGTTAGCACCCACCCACCCAAATGCTACTCATTCTTCAAGACTAGATTAAGTCCCATTTTCTCCATCTTAGTCATCTAGCACATTTTAAAAAACAGATTGATTAACTGGTTATCAAGGGCTACCTGAATTGAAGGGCTTCCCTGGTTGCTCAGATAGTAAAGAAGCCACCTGTAATGCAGGAGACCCGGGTTCAATCCCTGGGTTGGGAAATTCCCTGGAGAAGGAAATTGCAACCCACTCCAGTATTCTTGCCTGGGAAATCCCATGGACAGAGGAGCCTGCCAGACTACAGCCCATGGGGCTACAGTCCATGGGGACATGACTGAAACGACTAAACGGCATGCACTTCGACTGAAATGTGAGTTCATGAAATTCCATCAGAGAAGCAGGACTTAGTGGAAGCTATAAAGAAAATTTTGAAACCTTTCTCAACCTTTTTATATTTCTCCATTTGAAAGCTCCAATACTTTCATTACCTGAGACCCTTCCAGGCTGCACCCTCTCTGAGATAGGACAGAGAACATTGTATCAGAATGCAGTATATTAATCTTCTGGTTGACTTCCACTTATTTGGCTTAATATTTTATTTTATACTGGGGGCTTCCCTGGTGGCTCAGATAGGAAAGAATCAGCCTGCGATGCAGGAGATGCGGGCCTGGTGGGCTACAGTTAGGAGGAGCTTGGCAGGCTACAGTCCATGGAGTCGCCAAGAGTCAGATATGACCTAGAGACTGAACGACACCACCAAAGCATCATAAACCACCCTCCCCCCACAAGAAGGCCTTCTTTCATAAAAGCTGGAAAGGGGCACGGGGCCTCAGGCCAGGAGAAAATACGGAGTTTCCTTCTCCTTGTTTCCTCAAATCTAGACTGGCTGGAAACCACAGAGCCTTCTCTAAGTCGACTTCCCCAACTAGCCCTGTGGGCCAGGCTGGCCGGCTTGCATCACACGCCCAGCAGTGGGCACAGAATCACAGGAAGGGAGCCAGGTCCAGCAGGCTCTGCTCTGTAATGGAGTAATTGGGAAGAGGCTGTGTTCTCGGGTCCCGGATGTGTAGGGGCGTCATAGGTCCACCTGACAATAAACGTGATCCGAGATTCACTGCAGGCTCTGATCAGTGACAGGAGCTTGTCTCCCTTTCTTGGGCTGAAGCTATTAAGGGAGGGAGTAGCCAAAGACACCAGAAGTGATAAAAAAAGATGAAAGTCCCTCTAATCCTATTGTGAGCAAGAAAAACCGGAGAAGGGCAGGAGGGCCGCCCCCCCACCCCACCCCTCCTAAAAATCAGAAAATATTTCTTGAATGAATGTAAAGATTTTCTGTAGTCTTCTCCTTTCCTTACCTAAATCCTGCCTGAATACTACCTCAAAGGATGGTCAGAGAGCAAGAAACAATATCAAAAAGGACCTAAAGATCAGAGATTAGAAAGCAGTATAAACACTGCATTCCCCTCCCCCATTAAAATCTACTGATAGCTTCATAGAATCAACTCCTTTTAATCTTTTTTCAAGCAACATAAATCAGCAGGTAGCCCTATTAGAATGATTCGAATTTGGAGATGGAGAAATTTACTGAGAAAAGCATTTAATTTCCTTCTCTGGTTGCAGGCTGTATCTTCTCACTGGGAAAACCCATGTGATTTTAGAGGTGCACATGGCCCAGATGGTTACTTAGAGGTTAGAGGTAAGCTGATCTCCCAGAGGGGACTGACAGCAGGACCTCTCAGATCAGAGAAAAATACACGCCCATTTGGACAGGCAGTTAAGTGATGCTCCCACTTCTTGCAGACTCTCTGCTTTGGCAGCCTGGAGATGTCAGAGCCACCCTTGAACACATGAACACTGTAGAATATTTTGAAAATGCCCATAAAAAAAGCAAATTAAAATACAATTCAACCACTCAGCTATTGCCACTATCATCATTTTTTTCTTTTTAAAAAAATTTACTTATTTTTAATTGAAGGATAATTGCTTTACAGTATTCTGTTGGTTTCCATCCAACATCAACACGAATCAGCCATAGGGTTACCCATGTCCCGTCCCACTTGAACCTCCCTTCCACCTCCCTCCCCAACCCACTCCTCTAGGTTGTTTCTGAGCCCCGGTTTAAGTTCCCCGAGTCATACAGCAAATTCCCACTGGCTGTCTATTTTACATGTGGTAAGGTATGTTTCCATGTTACTTTCTTCATACGTCCCACCCTCTCCTTTCTCCCATCACCCTCGGCCATGTCCGTAAGTCTCTTCTCTAAATCTAATGGACACAGACTAATTGCTGCTCTGAAAACAGGTTTGTCAGTATTAAACTGTCATCATTTTTAATCATAATATTTCCAGGCCTCTCTCTGTGTGTATATGTGTGTGTGCTTCCTTAACATGATAAACCCTTATTAGGTTATACCATATATATTAGTTTCTGTGTCTATGTATCTGCTTTTAAAAAATGACCAAACAATAGCCTGGCCACTTTTCTGTGGCATTACAAACTCTCATAGCAAATCACTTTCAGGGGCTGCTGGGTATTCCAGTGTAGGAATGAGCCATGATTTATTTATTCACTCTCCTGTTATTGGACATTTAGATGGTATCCAGTTTTTCACTCTTATAAACAATCTTGGGAACGAGAATTCTTTCAGCCCTGCTTTTGTTCACATCTGTGATTATTCACCCAGGATACATTCTTGGAAGCAGAATTGCTAATGCAGAGCTTGTGAGATTTTGAGGTTTGGGGGACAGCTATTTGCCATTGAGTTGTGGTAGCTTCCTTTGGTCATTTTCTCTGCAATTCCATGACTGGGCAGAACTGGGTCTTCAGCACGTCCTTGTCTAGTTGGGAGATGAGGCCCTTTCCTGGGGGCTCCCCAGTGGGCGGCGAGCTTCACACCACAAAGACACCCTTCCTGTGAACACACCCTTTGTCGGTCTCACTTCCCGGTCTCACTTCTCTTGCTTTCTCACTCGTCTTCCTGGGATCATGTCCCAAAGAAACTCCTTGCATCCAAGTCCTTATCTCAGAGCGTGATTTTGAGGAAAGCAACACCACGTTTGGGCTTCGCTGGTGGCTCAGCGGTCAGGAACCCACCTGCCGCTGCAAGAGATGCCAGTCCAATGCCCTGGTTCAGAAAGATCAGGAAGATCCCCAGAGAAGGAAATGGCAGCCCACTCCAGTATCCTTGCCTGGGAAATCCCGTGGGCAGAGGCGCCTGGCAGGCTGCAGTCCACTGGGTTGAAAGAAAGAGCTGGTCACGACTTAGAAACCAAACACCACCACCACCAAGGTTAGGAAACCCAAACTAGGCCACATGGAAACACACTGGAGGCGGAGCCATTCTTCCTAGTGTCCTTATCTGCTATGACAGAATGCCGTAGCTGCTGCTGCTAAGTCACGTCAGTCGTGTCCGACTCTGTGCGACCCCATAGACAGCAGCCCACCAGGCTTCCCTGTCCCTGAGATTCTCCAGGCAAGAACACTGGAGTGGGTTGCCACTTCCTTCTCCAATGCATGAAAGTGAAAAGTGAAAGTGAAGTCCCTCAGTCGTGTCCGACTCTTAGCCACCCCATGGATTGCAGCCCACCAGGCTCCTCCGTCCATGGAATTTTCCAGTAAAAGTACTGGAGTGGGGTGCCATTGCCTTCTCTGTTGAGTAGAGTCTAAATAGGAAAAAAGGTGGAGACTGAAGCATTCGGCTGAGACCAGGCTGTGATGGACTCCATTTCCTGCTAATAACTTTGGGCTTGGAGCTATTGGATGGAGCACTCTTTTTGTAATTCACTTTTTGGCCATGCTGAGCAACATGTGGGATCTTAGCTCTGCAACCAGAGAGCAAACCCGTATCTCCTGCATTGGAAGCATGGAATGTTAATCACTAGACTGCCAGAGAAGTCCCGGATGGAACACTTTTAAGAACAGAAATGACCCACCGAGATGTGTGCGGCAGAGTGGAGAAGGGACAGTAATGGGAGAGGTGGCAGGGAAGCCAGTTAGGAAGTGAGTGCGACTTGATTTGCCTCCATCTGGCTGTTTCCCTTGCTCGCTCGGTGGAGATGGACCTGGGCTGACTGGCAAATCAACTGGGCACCTCCCCTGGGATGATCATTTTAACAACTGGCGGTTCTTCCTATAGATGAGCCGGGTTTGCCGAGCAGCCTACAGACTGTCCTGATCTATAAATATCTTCTCCGGCTCCTTTCGGTCCTCCCCCAAGTGCTCTAGGTAAAAGCCTTTTCTAGAATTCAGAAACCAGAGAAACTGCCAAAGCCTCTGCTTGGGGAAGGAGGCGGTGGAGAGAGGGGAGTGCTCAGGGATATAGGTGGTGGAGCTGTGCATGTTTGAGCTGGTCAGGATTGGAGAGAGGAGACCTCCAAGAGGGGAAACTGAGGCTCAGAGGTGAGCCCCTTTCAATCATACGGCCCCACCTTAGGTCCTCTGCTGTAGCAGCTTCTGTTGCCTAACGTTCTTCCCCCAGGGAGTCAATTGGAATACTGTGCATGTGTGCGTGCTAAGTCTCTTCAGTCGTGTCTGACTCTTTGAGACCTCATGGACTGTATGTAGTCCAGCAGGCTCCTCTGTTCATGGGACTCTTCAGGCAAGAACACTAGAGTCGGTTGCCATGCTCTCCTCTAGAGGATCTTCCCAACCCAGGGATCGACCCTCATCTCTTAAGTCTCCTGCATGGGCAGGGGGGTTCTTTACCACTAGCACTACCCGGGAAGCCCTGGAATACTGTGCCCTGCTCTTCAAGTCTGCTTACACTGTGTCTTCTCAGTGAAACCTACCATGACCACTTATTCCCTGCAGCACCTGCTCTTCCCTCACCTGCACTTTCTGCTGCCTTTTGCCACTGCACTTCTCATCTCCTAATATACAAGGTCAAAAACTGCCTGTTTCTACCCCATTAGCTTTTCAAGGTAGGACCCACATCTACTTTGTTTGCTGGTGGTCTCAAGTTTCTAGAAAGTGCCTGGCAACAGCAGATGCTCAATAAATGTCAGTTGGACTAACCATTGGAGAAGGAAATGGCAACCCACTCCAGTGTTCTTGCCTGGAGAATCCCAGGGACGGGGGAGCCTGGTGGGCTGCCGTCTATAGGGTCGCACAGAGTCGGACACGACTGAAGTGACTAAGCAGCAGCAGGACTAACCATACTCTCTTTTTCTAATCATGGTTGCCTTTAATGGCAATTTTCAACTGGTCTCTCTGCTGTTAAATACAGGTATAAATATGGCAGAGGGATAATAATGATGATAATAATCTTTAACTGAGTCACAACTCAATTGGTAAAGAAGAACTTTAAAACCTGTAAATCCATTCTCAAACATTTAATGAATTACTTCTCTAAAAACATTGGTCCCTAGGCAGCTTTGTCCAATAGAAACATAAAATTTTAAAATATATTTAAAAATTTTTATTTTAAAAATTTTAAGTATATGTTTAAAATTTTCTAGTAGCTCCCCTAAAAGTAAAAATAAACAGGTGAAATTAATTTTAATAATTATTTTGTTCAGTCCAACATAGCAAAATATTATCATTTCCAAATATAATAAATATAAAAGTAATTGATGAGATAGTTTACATTCTTTTTTTCTTTTCCCGAGTCTTTGAAAGTCAGTCTGTATTTTATGCTTTCAGCACATTTTGATTTGTACTAGCCATGTTCTTTTTTTTTACAGTAAAACTGATTTACAATGTCTTATTAGTTTCTGTTGTACAGCAAAGGGATTCAGTTATACATATATATACCCTTCCCATAATCTATTCCAATATGGTTTATCACAGGACATTGAATACAGTTCCCTGTGTTATGCAATAGGATCTTGTTGTTAACCTTCTACATATAATAGTCTGCATCTGTGCCACAGCCACATTTGAAGTGTTCAGCGGCCACATGTAACTAGTGGTTACTGACAGGGTAATTTGAGAAGGAAGACGTTAGTCCTTTCCCTCTGGGAGTCATAAGTGAGCCAATAACTGCAGCTCCATGGTGTGTCCGTATCCAAGAACAGAGATAGGAACTAGGTACTAAGAGGAGACCAACACAGAGGTGATTAGTTCTGCTTTCAGTTCAGTTCAGTTCAGTCGCTCAGTCGTGTCCGACTCTTAGCGACCCCATGAACCACAGCACGCCAGGGGAGGGAAATTGGCAAAGACATAAAAAGTTAGGCCACATAAGATATATATTAATACTTAGCAGGTACATATGGGAGCATGTGTAGCTTTCTCTATTATCAATGAAATGAATTAAACTAATGTCGGAGTTTTATCTGAAACAATTAAATTAGTAAAAATGAAACTAAGGAAGTTGATACATTCATGAACCAACCTTCCCTGGTGGCTCAGATGGTAAGGAATCTGCCTGCAATGCTGGAGAATTGGGTTTGATTCCTGGGTTGGGAAGATCCCCTGGAGAAGGGAATGGCTACTTACTCCAGTATTCTTGCCTGGAGAATTCTGTGGACAGAGGAGCCTGGCGGGCTATAGTCCATGGTGTCCCAAAGAGTCGGACACTGCTGAGCGACTAATTCTTCCACTTTTTTTCACATTCATGAATGTCTAGTGGGGGTGACAGTGGTACAGCATTTTTGGAAAGCATTTTGGGAATATGTCTCAAGCTCTAAAAGAGGCCCTTATATCCTTTACTCCATCAAACCTATTTCTGGGAATTTGTCCTTAAAAATAATTCAAAATAAAGGGGAAAAAGATAATGTGTGACATTGCTCATTTTAATGTTACATAAAAAACAAAACAACTGGAAGTGACTTAAATGAACAATAAAAGGGTGCCTCTATTTGGAAGACAATCTCAGAGAAAATGTACCAACCTTGGAAATACACCAATTTTGGAAATGCTAACGATGATAAGGGAAAATATTGAAACTAATATTGTATCTATGTCATGTCTTTAACTCCATAAATATTATCCAAGCATCCTTGAAAAACTGCGAGGAAGCATGGAACGATTTTCTTGTATAGTGAGATTGTGGTCGTAAAAACGACCTCTATACCTCAGGGTCCTCTATGGGGCCCAGTCCATAGGAAGCCCTCAGCTGGGAATCATATCTAACCTTCTTAACAGTGATACAGGGGTGAAAGGCAGGGTAATCATTCCCCTTTTACAGATGAGGAAGCTGATGCCCTGAAAAGTGTGAACTGCCCAGAGTTTTTGGCAGGGAACAGTCAGGTCAGGGCAGACCTCACACCTCCCACCCTCAGGCCAGTGCCTTTCCAGTCCCCATAGGGCTGCTCCGTCAGTACTGCAGACAGAAAGGGGACCGACTCCTCTCCATTCACCCAGTTTCCACCCCTTCTCTGGAGACATAGCTGGGGTAGTTCAGTTCAGTTCAGTTCATTTCAGTCGCTCAGTCGTGTCCAACTCTCCGCGACCCCATGAATCACAGCACTCCAGGCCTCCCTGCCCATCACCAATTCCCGGAGTTCACTCAAACTCATGTCCATCGAGTCGGTGATGCCATCCAGCCATCTCATTCTCCGTCGTCCCCTTCTCCTCCCGCCCCCAACCTTTCCCAGCATCAGAGTCTTTTCCAGTGAGTCAACTCGTCGCATGAGGTGGCCAAAGTATTGGAGTTTCAGCTTTAGCATCAGTCCTTCCAATGAAAACCCAGGATTGATCTCCTTTAGAGTGGACTGGTTGGATCTCCTTGCAGTCCAAGGGACTCTCAAGAGTCTTCTCCAACACCACAGTTCAAAAGCATCAATTCTTCGGCAATCAGCCTTCTTCGCAGTCCAACTCTCACAGCCATACATGACCACTGGAAAAACCATAGCCTTGACTGGGGTAAATGGCCCCCGAATATCCCAGTCCCAGAATCTGCAAATACATTAGCTCCTGTGGGAAAGGGAAATTAAGATGCACGGAATTAAGCTTGCTAATCAGTTGACCTTGAGATTGGGTTATTTTGCTGGATTATCCCAATGGGCCAAGTGTAATCACAAGTCCTTATAAGTGGAAGAGGGAGGCAAGTAAGAGCAGACTAGTGATGTTATCATGAGAAAGACTTCTCCCAATGTGGCTGATTTTGAAGGTGGAGGAGGGACCTCCAGTCAAGGAATACTGGTGGCCTCTAGAAACTTGAAAAGGCCAAACAGTAGATTCTCCTTAAAGCCTCTAGAAAGAATTCAGCCCTGCTAACACTTTGATTGTTAGCACAGTGAGACTCAGTTTGGACTTCTGACTTCTAGGACTGGAAGATAATAAATTTTTGTCTTAAGCAACGAAGTTTGTGGTAATCTGTTATAGCAGCAATGGGAAGCTAATATGGTAAGTATTTCTGGGTTCCTGGCTGGGAACCTCTGAAAAGAGAGTGTTATGAACCCCCTCAGTGAAGGAGATGTGTGGGCAAAGCTCCCTGCCTGTCATTAGTCATAATGCTTATGTGTGTGTGTCTGTGTGTGCACTCAGCTGTGTCTCTCTGAGACCCCGTGGACTGTGGCCCCCCAGGCTCCTCTGTCCCTGGGATTTCCCAGCAAGAATACTGGACTGGGTTGCCATTTCCTCTTACAGGGAATCTTTCCGACCCAGGGATCAACCCACATCTCCTTTGCCTCCTGCATTGGTGAGCAGATTCTTTACTACTGAGCCACCTGGGAAGCCCAGTCATCATCCTTAGTTTAGCTATTTACTAAAAATCCAATGAACAACTTACCCTCCAACTGTAATTCCATCACCTTTAAGCCTAAACCTCTTGTTTTAAGGTAAAGTTCCCAGGTAAAGTTCCTAATGAAGCATTGCTTGGAAGGACCCTAAAGAGAAGTCTGATGAAGTCTCAGGACAAGCCTCTTCCGTGGGCATTGTATTCCCATTTCACAGATGCAGAACCTGAGGCCTAAGAGGGGAAGGTCCTCTTAGGGACTTTCAAGCAGGGCTTGAATCCAGGTCTGCCTTGCCTGTGTCTTTCTCATACAACACACTCTGGCCTGAGCTCCCTTTTTCCTGTATGTGTTGTAGAGGAACTTCATACTCCCTCTGTAGAGACTCACTCCATCACTCTGCTTCTGCTGCTAAGTTACCACGCAGGCTTTCTGTGTTGCCTGGACATCAGCCTTCATTTCCCCCAGGGAGACCTTGCCTCCTTAATTAGATCACACACCCGGAGAGGCAGCTCCAACCCCTTCCAAATTCTGCTCGGTGCTGGCAGCCAGCGTCAGAGGCTCACAGGATTCCTGGTGGAGAAAAGAATGAAATCTCCCAGGACAGAGGAGAGACCCCTTCCTCTATTTTGAATCTAGGGGCAATTCTCATCCTCCTTCCCTGAAATCCTGAACCCACTTTTACAGTTGGTCACTGCTGGATATTAGCAAAAGGTGTGTGCATTAACCTAGAAATTCTTTCAGTAGAAGTTTTAAAATTTCAACATCAAAGGCGGGAAATGCTTGGTAGTCTTTGATGTGCATGAGGGAAGTCAGCTAGACTTTTGAGATGGGGGCACGAGCCACACACACATACACACACACACCTTATTTTTTTACCAAGTAGGAAGGATTCTCTCTGCTTCCTCCATCTTCAAATATTGGTCAGTTTAATTCCTGGGAGACTCTGAGTATCCTAGGTGGGTGGGAAAGTTTCTTCAGATCTTTTCCTTTACTTAGCTTAGTAATCCCCTTCAAAGAGAATTCCTGCTTCCCTCAATTGCAAATGGTGCTGCAAAAAGGGCTGGCAGAGGTTCTACAGCGACGTGGAGCAGCAGAAAATACACTGGCTTCCAAAGCCAGAGAACTAGGGCTTCTCCAAAGTCATGCACCTAATCCGTCACCTCAAATATGCCTTCCCATTTCCATGAAAGTTATACATGTGAGCACTCAAAGTCCACTTAACTGACAAACTGATGTGTGTCCCAGGGTTGGTTTGTGCAACCAACTGCTTGTGAATCTGAGAGGCGAGGGCGTCAGAAGGGCGAGCATCTGAGATATTTTAATATTCAGTATTTCCAGACTCAGCAGGCAGGAGGCTAAATCTGTCTGCTGATGGGCAGGCATGAATTATGAAACCACTCACGTAGGTTGAGAGGTTGCCCGGAGCTGGGGAAGTGTTGCTACCAGTGTCTCTGCAAGTGGGTTGGGGGAGGGGTCGCTCCCTGGTCAGGAGGGAAGATCTGGGGTGGACAGATGGGTGATCACAGTGAGGGTGTGGCCTGCACACAATGGGACCAGTAAGGGCTTCCCAAATCCTGGGCCCTAAGACAAGGTGGGTGGTGGGATCAGAAAACAGAAGAGGACCCACAGGACAGCCCCCGCTTTCTGCAGGGCTGGAGGGCGATACTGCCCCCTAGTAGCTAAAGTTCACAGGGGACTGACCTTTGAGGGGTCCAGGAATTAAACAAGACCCCCTTTCTAACCTGGATCCTGATGCCTCCTGGCAGACTGGGGGATGCCCTAGCGTGAAGCTGTGGGCTGGGAATCAAGGCCAAATCATCAGGGGGAGGAAACTGAAGGCTAGGGGCAGGACAGGAGATGGTGGTGGTGGGTTGTGAGCCAATTCTCTGCTGGTGCTGCCAAGTCGCTTCAGTCGTGTCCGATTCTGTGCGACCCCACAGACGGCAGCCCACCAGGCTCCCCTGTCCCTGGGATTCTCCAGGCAAGAACACTGGAGTGGGTTGCCATTTCCTTCTCCAGTGCATGAAAGTGAAAAGTGAAAGTGAGGTCGCTCAGTCGTGTCCGATCCTTAGCGACCCCATGGACTGCAGCCTAACAGGCTCCTCCGTCCATGGGATTTTCCAGGCAAGAGTACTGGATTAGGGTGCCACTGCCTTCTCCGGCCAATTCTCTGAGATAATATTTAACAAAAACACATCAATAATAAGCCAGCTATTGATGATCTGTGTCTGTGATGGTGCTAAGCACATTAGACATATTTTCTCAATTCTTTATGACAGTCCTGTTCATTAGACATCATTACTCCCACATTTCCAGATTAGAGGCAAAGTGGAAAACTCCAGAATCATCATCACCAGGTCTTTGGTGGTTAACAGTCTTGTAATTCTTCATGTAACACAGGCATTTTATGCACATTATCTCACATAGTCTGCACACTTAATTTAAGAGGTAAATTTTATTATTCCTATTTTCATTATACCACTGAGGAATATGAGTGGGTAGGTGCCAGTTATCTTTTCCAATGTAGCAAATCACCCCCAAATTCAGAGGCTTGAGTCAACAATCACTTATTTAGTTTTTAATGCAGTGACTTGGCAATTTGGGCTGGGTGGGATCTGCTGGATGGTTCTTCTGGTCTCAGCTGGTCCAGGGAGAGCACTGTGCATCCGTGGTCAGATACTGGTCAGCGAGGGGGCTCTGCTTTGAGATCGTGATTGGCTGTGGGCTGGGATAATGGTGCAGACTGGTCCATGTGCGGCTCATCAGCCAGTAGGCTAGATTGAACTTGTGGCTGGGCAGGAGTTCGAGAGAGAGAGAGAGAGAGAAAAAAAAAAATGCACGGTCTCTTGAAGCTCCAGCTCAAAACTGGTACCACGTCACTTCTGAATTTTATTGACTAAAGCATGTCCCTGAGTAGCCCAGAATCAAGGGATGAGGAGTATAGACTCCTGACGGGAGGGGTCGTGTGAAATTCCAGAGCAGAGAGGGAATGTAGGTATAGGGAGGGGCAGTGGGTAACAGGGGCCATTTTATCCATATATCACTGGGAGAATATGGGGAATGGGTCCAGGGGAAGTGGGTTTCCCAGGCAGAAAGAACAGAATAAGCAAAGCCCTCTTAAGACTCCTAAGCAGCTAAAAGTATATGTTTTTGAAAGGTAGGCTGATGTGTTTGCAGTACAGGAGGAGGTGGTTGGAACAGTTAGGGGTGATATGCTATTCTGAGTACATCTAGGTTAACTCAGTCCTCACAAGAATTCCACAGGTTAGCACTCTGTTTACCTCCCCTCTTTCTAGATGGGGAAGCTGAGCCATGGACAATACCCTGAATACACAGTCAGAAGCAGCAGGGTCAGGATTCCAACTCTAGTCCAGCTAGGAAGCCCACACCCTGAACCACTAGCTGCATGGCTGCCACCACAAAGGTAGAAGAAAGAACTAGGAACAGATGGGCCTGGTGTAGAGTGTGAGGGCCAAGTGCTAAAGCCACTTTCCTTAGAGGCCTGGGGAGAACTCAGTTCAGTCCAGTTGCTCAGTTGAGTCCGACTCCTTGCGACCCCATGAACTATAGCACACCAGGCTTCCCTGTCCATCACCAACTCCCAGAGCTTGCTCAAACTCATGTCCATCAAGTCGGTGATGCCATCCAACCATCTCATCCTCTGTCATTCCCTTCTCCTTCTGCCTTCAATCTTGCCCAGCATCAGGGTCTCTTCCAATGAGTCAGAGATTCCTTGTCACCTTCTATTTGCCCAAGATTAGGACTGTTTATTTCTCCGAAGAGGTGGGAAGAAATGAGTCTTTCTGACTTTATGACCCTACCCATGGTTGTACAGTAGTGTCAAACGTATTCTGTAAGAGGCTTAGCTTAAGTTTAAAATGAAGTATTTCTTAGGGAAGTCCTGGGATAATTCACAGAATGAGGTGACCTTAGAAAGGGCAAGAACAGACAGGCCCCTGGGACCTCAGTGGCAGGAGTTCGTGGGCTCACGTTCCAGTTTGCTGCCAGCCACATGACTCAGTTCTAAAGACTACCCATCACTATGTCTTTCTGTTTACATCCTGACTTCCCATGAGAGAGAATCTGGCACAATTTGGGTCATGTGTTTTTGCACTGGACGCGTTGGGTCTGGCTAGTGGAATAGTGATGTCAGTGTAGCCATGGCCACAGGGGCCATCACTGTGAAGTCATTCTACCCAGAGTCTACGGCTTGGTGACAGGATTAATTCTTTTTTTTTTTTTTTTATTGGAGGCTAATTATTTTACAATATTATATTGGTTGGTTTTGCCATACATTGACATGAATCCGCCCCGGGTGTACATGAGTTCCCCCTCCCTAACCCCCCTCCCACCTCCCTCCTCCCCTTATCCTCCCTCTGGGTCATCCCCGCACACCAGCCCCGAGCATCCTGTAACATGCATCGACCCTGAACTGGCGACTCATTTCACATATGATAATATACTTGTTTCAATGCCAATCTCCCAAACCATCCCACCCTCACCCTCTCCCACAGAGTCCAAAAGACTGTTCTATACATCTATGTCTCTTTTGCTGTCTCGTATACAGGGTAATCATTTGCATCTTTCTAAATTCCATATATATGTGTCAGTATATTGTATTGATGTTTTTCTTTCTGGCTTACTTCACTCTGTATAATAGGCTCTAGTTTCATCCACCTCATTAGAACTGGTTCAAATGCATTCTTTTTAATGGCTGAGTAATACTCCATTGTGTATATGTACCAAAGCTTTCTTATCCATTCGTCTGCAGATGGACATCTAGGTTGCTTCCATGTCCTGGCTATTATAAACAGTGCTCCAATGAACATTGGAGTACATGTGTCTCTTTCAATTCTGGTTTCCTCGGTGTGTATGCCCAAGAGTGCGATTGCTGGATCATATGGCAGTTCTATTTCCAGTTTTTTGAGGAATCTCCACACTGTTCTCCATAGTGGCTGTACTAGTTTGCATTCCCACCAACAGTGTAAGAGGGTTCCCTTCTCTCCACACCCTCTCCAGCATTTATTGCATGTACACTTTTGGATAGCAGCCATTCTGACTGGTGTGAAATGGTATCTCAGCTACCAATGATATTTTTCACAGAGCTAGAACAAATAATCTCACAATTTGTATGGAAATACAAAAAAACTCGAATAGCCAAATCAATCTTGAGGAAGAAGAATGGAACTGGGGGAATCAACCTGCCGGGCTTCAGGCTCTACTACAAAGCTACAGTCATCAAAACAGTATGGTACTGGCATAAAGACAGAACTATAGATCAATGGAACAAAATAGAAAGCCCAGAGATAAATCCACGCACCTATGGGCACCTTATCTTTGACAAAGGAGGCAAGAATATTCAATGGAGAAAAGACAATCTCTTTAACAAGTGGTGCTGGGAAAACTGGTCAGCCACTTGTAAAAGAATGAAACTAGAACACTTCCTAACACCATACACCAAAATAAACTCAAAATGGATTAGAGAGCTAAATGTAAAACCAGAAACTATAAAACTCCTAGAGGAGAACGTAGGCAAAACACTCTCTGATATAAATCACAGCGGGATCCTTCAAGACCCACCTCCCAGAATATTGGAAATAAAAGCAAAAATAAACAAATGGGACCTAATTAAAATCAAAAGCTTCTGCACAGCAAAGGAAACTATAAGCAAGGTGAAAAGAAAGCCTTCAGAATGGGAGAAAATAATAGCAAATGAAGCAACTGATAAAGGATTAATCTTCAAAATATACAAGCAGCTCCTGCAGCTCAATTCCAGAAAAATAAATGACCAAATCAAAAAATGGGCCAAAGAACTAAACAGACATTTCTCCAAAGAAGACATAAAAGATGGCTAACAAACACATGAAAAAATGCTCAACATCCCTCATAATCAGAGAAATGCAAAAGACAGGATTAATTCTAAGCAACATTACCTGCCTCTAACCTCACAGTTAGAGGTTTTTCCCGTGGTCATGTATCGATGTGAGAGTTGGACTGTGAAGAAAGCTGAGCGCTGAAGAATTGATGCTTTTGAACTGTGGTGCTGGAAAAGACTCTTGAGAGTCCCTTGGATTGCAAGGAAATTCAACCAGTCCATTCTAAAAGAGATCAATCCTGGGTATTCATTGGAAGGACTTATGCTGAAGCTGAAACTCCAATACTTCTGCCACCTCATGCGACGAGTTGACTCACTGGAAAAAAGTCTGATGCTGGGAGGGATTGGAGGCGGGAGGAGATGGGGACGGCAGAGAATGAGATGGCTGGATGGCATCACCGACTCTGTGGACATGAGTTTGAGTGAACTCCGGGAGTTGGTGATGGACAGGGAGGCCTGGCGTGCTGTGATTCATGGGGTCGCAGAGAGTCGGACACGACTGAGTGACTGAACTGAACTGAACTGAACTGAACCTCACAGTTCCAAGGACACATCTCTTCCCAAGGAAAGCAGTAGGCCTTTCTCTCCTAAGGATCCTAAAGTTCCAGAGATTCTTATTAATCTCACATCCTGCAGATATAAATTCTCAGCAAGAGCATTTGAATGTGGCTTTATTAATTTATTTATTAATTGCTTTTACTTATTAATTGCACTTTTTGAGTCCAGCAAATTGCTTTCATTAAATTGTAACAATCCAAGGCAGATGATAACTTTAAGCTCAAACAATTTTGCCATGCAAAGATTGTATTTCTGTAATAGTGCTTTTCAATCCTGACTTCCTAAGTGATCAGGTTATAAAATATTTATTAGTAGTTCAAAGGCATTACTTTTGTGAATTCAATATGTTCTCTAGCATAGATGTCACGGCAGGCAGTTCTATTTGGTTGATTTCACAATGTGGCGTTCCAAGTGTTTTATCAAGGGGTGAACATGAGTGCTATAGATGGTCAGCATTTTGTCTGAGCATCGTGTATGATTTGTTCCAAGACTGAAAAGCCCACTTGCACAGATTAAACAAAATCCAAGTTTCTTAAAAAATTGGATACTTATATTTCCAGAAGGGAGCTTCTTATCCATGGCACAATTGGCTACCATAGAAATATTTTCTAATAGTGATCATTCTGACTCTTGACATAAATAAAATTTTTGTGGGAGTAGAATTGATTTGGAGGGTATTTGGGTTGGGAATTTAAGACTCAGATACTCAGCAGACCTGGATTTGCTACCAATCATTCCTGATATGATCTTGGACAAACTGCTTAACATCTCTATACTATATTTCAATACATCAAACTGGGATTGGTAAATATCAGTTAAGAATGTGTTCAGCTACAAATAATGGAAAACCTGATAGAGGTTTATTTTTCTAACCCAGTAAGTCAAGAGTTAGGAAGTCTAGAGTTGGTATGTTGACCAAAGGATGTTATTGGGCCCCCGAACCTGTCTCTATTCCTGTCATCAGCCCATGGCTCTTGTCCCTACTGTGGTAAGATGGTTGGCACACCTTCAGAAGCAGGAAGAGATGAAGGGCAAGGGTCAAAGGGAAATGTTAGCTGAGTGTGTTACCCCTGTTCTTAGGGAAGTGACAAACGTCCTAGAAGCCTCCCCGGGATGGCATCACCGACTCGATGGACATGAGTTTGAGTGCACTCCGGGAGTTGGTGATGGACAGGGAGTCCTGGCGTACTGTGATTCATGGGGTCACAAAGAGTTGGACAAGACTGAGCCACTGAACTGAACTGATTGATCATATTTGCCAGAACTGAAGTATGGCCCCCTGAACCTGCAAAGGAATCTGGGAAGGTGATTTTTTAATCTGGGTGTTTTGAAGCCCTGAGTGAAATCAGGAATCTGTTGGTAAAGAAGAAGAATGAATATTAGTTAGGAACCTAACCACGTTCTTTTAATCCCAAACAAGCAGAAGGAAACTGTCATTTTATTGGTTCACTTACTGGTCTTCTGCCAGGTGCAAACATTGTGTGAAGCCCTTTTCACCACTTATCTCAATTTCACTTTTTTTGACCATGCAACATGGCTTGTGGGGCCTTAGTTCCCCAATCAGAGATTGAACCTGGACCCTCGGCAGTGAAATCTCGGAGTCCTAACCACGGAACTGCCAGAGAATCTCTTCAATTTAATTCTCACACATGCATATATGATGGGTCTATAGAGATGAAAAAACTGAGGCTCTGAGACGTGGTGTGAATTGCTCAAAATTGGAGCGTGGGATGAATTACAAAAATCTCTCCTCTCTCTGTTGGTTGGGAGGTCTGGAGGGGGTCTCAAAGTTACTCTGAATGTTTGTTGTTGGCCTATGGAGGAGGGGCTTAAAGCATTTTTTTCTCCCTACCCTTTTTACTCCATCTCCCCAAAGGAGGGTTGGGACTAGGGGTTGGGAAGGAGCTCCCAGAGGCCTAGAACCTCCCCCATGAGCTCCTATGCGATGTTTGGAGTTGCTGGGACTCTTGTCCAGACCTGTGCTTCCCTGATGACGTCATTCACTGTGGATTTCCTGGGGTGGCCTCCATCCCCTCCCTACGACATGGGAGCAAGATCACCAGGTCATGTTCTCCCCAATGCAGGTTTCATGCTGGCCACCCGCAGTGATCTGAGGGAAATGGAACAGGATCCAGCTGCTCCCACGGCTCTAACAAGCAGGTAACACTGATTAACTGACTCTCACAAAAGGAGTGATACAAATCAGCGGTCCCCAACATTTTTGGCACCAGCGATCGGTTTCATGGAGGACAATTTATCCACAGACCGGGGCGGATGATTCAAGCCCATTACATTTATTATGCTGCTGCTGATCAGAGAGCAGGCGGAGCTCAGCTGCTAATGTGAGTGATGGGAACGGCTGTAAATACAACGAAGCATGGCTCCCCTGCACGCTGCTTGCCTCCTGCTGTGCAGCCTAGCTCCTGGTACACCTCCAAGACCCAGGGACTGGGGACCCCTGATGTAAACAGTCAAGCACATGGTGTTGGAAGCAAGGTTGCTGCCTTTGAATCCCTTTACCACTTCCCAGCTATGTGACTTGCCAGTTACTTGATGACTCTACACCTTGGTTTCCTCATCTATAAAATAATAAATAATAATGCCTAGATCATGGAGCTGTTGCGAGACTTTTCATACATAAAGCACTGAGAATAATGCCTACATGAGTGCCTAGGAGAGCTCTTCCTGAAGGGCCTCCCTCTCTTAGTGATCTTTGTGATTAACCTGCTTTTATAGATTCATTCTTTTGAATCTTGAAAGTCACATTTCAAGATGGGATGGTTCTTCAGTTACTATTTGTTTTTAATGAATCCTGTAGTTATCAATGAATGCCTCAGTTCCTGCTGTTAATGCAGAACAAGAAAAATAATAGTGGATATCTGTACTCTTACTCTTCCACCTTTCTAAAATACAGATGAACAGTACTGTGTGGGTTGGGCCCCCTGGAGTTAGGCAGTATGGTGGCCCTGGGATTAGCCAACTTGGGAGGGATTGCTTGGTAAATATGAAAGATCACTTTGTTTTCTTCACAGTTGGGGCTAAGCCTGCAGGCTTTAGATCCACTATTTTCCTTAGTGCCAACGCTACTTTCTGTACACATTTTTCAGTCATGGTGTCTATATGCGCAGGATGGTAAAATCTGCACCTTTCTCAACATGAATCATCACCTTCAGCATGCTGCCTTTCTGCTTGTCCCCAGTTCACAGCTCCTGCCCACTAGAACACCCCATGGGGACAAGAGGTCAAAGCACCCCCATTGCCATGGTAGTAGACAAATCACTCCCCCACTTGGGTCTTGGCTTCCCCTTCTAAGAGATGATCTATAGGGTCCCTCTCAGCTCTACAGTTTTCCAATATTCACTGAAAGGTTCTCTTGGATTTTGGAAGCACAGCCTGCTCGGGAGATTTTAGTTTTGAATTTTTCCTTTTGAGGATTGCCTTAATGGATTAAGCATCTTGTTGTTGCTGAAAGAAACTATTGAGAAAGCGAAGATTAAAGCTCCTTTTCCTTCCCCAAATGTGATGCTTAAATAAAATTCAGTTTTCACGGCACAAACACACAAAGTTGAAACGGCTGAGGCCTCTCCTATCTTTGAGCAGTCCCAGAGGAGGCTGCAAGCAGCGGGATATCTCTTCCACCAGATGGGCTGCTGGGCTTGGAGAGCCAAGCAGACGTAGAGAATAGAGAAATCAGTTGCAGAAATGAGGAAAGGCTGGTTGCTGGGTTGTCAGTTTATTCTTTCCACTGAATATAGCCAGCCTGGAGGCCACAGAGAAGAGGAAGACGATCAATCATGCTGAGAGGCTCTCAAACAGGAGCTGGCGGACTGTGACGTCCCCAGTCACAGTTCAGGGTCTGATGGGAAAATGGTCCGTTGAGCTAACTTTGGATGCAAGACCTTGAGAGCAGGTCTAGCCCTGGGGGACACTGGGACAAGGCAGGTTAGCTGGTACTCCATCCCCCTTTGGCGGCATTGCCTCATTCTTCTTGGCGCTGTGAACAGCCTTGGCTATCCAGGGCTTCTCACTGCCTCCAGAGCCCCTTCCACCATGCCTTCCTTGCTGCTGCTGCTGCTAAGTCACTTCAGTCGTGTCCGACTCTGTGCGACCCCATAGACGGCAGCCCACCAGGCTCCCCCGTCCCTGGGATTCTCCAGGCAAGAACACTGGAGTGGGTTGCCATTTCCTTCCTTAGGCCAGTCTTAATTTTTCCAGTGACACCCTTGATTTCAATTTTTTTTCTGCCCCTTTCCTTTCACCATCAATTTTCTTAAAAATTTCCTTGGGAGATAAATATGGTGGAGTAGAAGAAATAATGCATTCAGTCTCGAATAGTAAGGTTGGGGCTTTTGCTCATAATGATGGGGGCTTGGGAGAGTTACTTTATTTCCCTCAGCCTCAGTTTTCTTATCTTTGAGATGGGTACAGTGATATGAAACCTATAGCAGGGTGGAAAGAATTAAATGAGACACGAAGGTTACCTAAACAAAACAAAACCCCAGGAAATGTTCTTTCTTCCCTCCTGTTCCATCTTATAGATTAGAATCTATAGAATTAAAAAAATACATACTGGTGCCTAGGATCCACCCCATTCTCCTTGGGAAATCAGCACTCTTTAACGGCTCTTCAGATGATGGTGTGCAGCCTGGGGTGAGACCCACTTCCCTCCAGCACTGTTGATTAAGGATTTGCTACTCTGTACTCTGGAGAAGGCAATGGCAACCCACTCCAGTACTCTTGTCTGGAGAATCCCAGGGATGCGGGAGCCTGGTGGGCTGCTGTCTATGGGGTCGCACAGAGTTGGACACGACTGAAGCGACTTAGCAGCAGCAGCAGTAGCAGCAGCACTCTGTACTCAATGCTGATTCTAGTCCCATCCCATGGGACCTGACTCCCAAAGTCAGTCTGTCTTCTGTGTTTTAGTCTGATGAATAGCTGGGAATTAATCGACGTTTGTGTGCTGAAGTGTTCCTCTGAGTCTAGGACATTTGTTTTCAGTGGCACTCTCACAGAAGCAGAAACATAGCCTCTTCGGGCACTAAGAGGAGGGAGACGGTAGATAAAGACTTCCCGAGATGTTGCGGCAGAGATCATTGGCTGAAAAATGTGACCATCTCTGAGATATTGACTGAGAATCAGAGGGGCCAGGTAGGGTTCATGAGATGGTTGGGTGGATTTCCTGTCTTTGTTCAGCACTGCTGAAGTGGGAAACTAGGCTTCGAGGCTGAAATGAACTTGGGACATTTAGAACTCAGGGGGCTGATAGTCACAGAGATTCCAAGGTGCTATGGAAGATGAGGGTGTGTGATCCTGGGAAGGAAGGCAGGTGTTCATGACTGAAAATGGTTTCCTGAGCTGCTCCTTCTCCCTCCCGGTCACATACAAAGGGAGACCTTCAAACTGTATCCTCCTGACCCACCTGGAGGTCATCTGCAGACAATTCCCCTACAGCCCAAATCTTTCTATATTTCTCTACCTGAGGGTGTTCTCCAGCCATGGGCACTTGGTCCTTACTTGGTGGAAGGTGGATGTATTGGGGAATTAATGGCTTTGGGGACCTGCTTCCAAGGAAGGATGCAGTTGGTGGATGAACATCCCAGTGTCCCTGCCCTTTGGTGCGATGATCCTGAAGCATGTTCTGCAGCTGTTTATCAGCAGCTGTCCTGTCTGACCGGGTCCCAGACGACTCATCAAGAGCCCTTTGCTGGCCTTCCGCACGTCCCTGTATCACTTTCTCCCTCCCTCCCTGGGATCACTTCACAAATAAGCTACTTGGACTCCCATCTTTGTTGCAAGGTCTGCTTCTGTGGGAAAACTAGTATCTTTTATCAGCCTTTTCTTATTCATGGGAGTTTTACATCTCTGTTCACACATCCATTTGGTGAGATGGTTTGGTTGATGTTCTCTGGAGGGACATTATGGAGCTCACCACTTTATGCCTTCACCATTTTACACATCTTTCCTTCTGGAGTCTTCATGGATAAGGAGAGGAAGGAAATCATGGTAAGTGCAGTGTGCAGGTTCTGACCCAAAAAGGGCTTATGGCATCCACTTTCTAAAAATGGAAGGAAATGTGTGACATATCAGACTGTATTACATATTGTAAGGGCACATAATGTTAAATGAAAATTTCATTTTGGTCATATGTGAATATACTTACATGTTGGTGAACTATTAATAGATTTCTTAACATGGATCATGTTCAAAAATTTTGGAAGTCATTGCATTAATGGGCATCTATTTTTATTTTTTTTTACTGTCCCAGGATCAATTCTTCCCATTTTCCTTTAGTAATAGTACACATGGACATCACCAGATGGTCAACACCGAAATCAGATTGATTATATTCTTTGCAACCAAAGATGGAGAAGCTGTATACAGTTAGCGAAAACAAGACCAGGAGCTGACTGTGGGTCAGATCATGAACTCCTTATTGCCAAATTCAGACTGAAATTGAAGAAAGTAGGGAAAACCACTAGACCATTCAGATATGACCTCAATCAAATCCCTTATGATTATACAGTGGAAATGAGAAATAGATTTAAGGGACTAGATCTCCTTGATAGAGTGCCTGATGAACTCTGGACGGAGGTTCGTGACATTGTACAGGAGACAGGGACCAAGACCATCCCCATGGAAAAGAAATGCAAAAGAGCGAAATGGCTGTCTGAGGAGGCCTTACAAATAGCTGTGAAAAGAAGAGAGGCGAAAAGCAAAGGAGAAAAGGAAAGTTATAAGCATCTGAATGCAGAGTTCCAAAGAAGAGCAAGGAGAGATAAGAAAGACTTCCTCAGCAATCAATGCAAAGAAATAGAGGAAAACAACAGAATAGGAAAAACAAGAGACCTCTTCAAGAAAATCAGAGATTCCAAGGGAACATTTCATGCAAAGATGGGCTCGATAAAGGACAGAAGTGGTATGGACCTAACAGAAGCAGAAGATATTAAGAAGAGGTGGCAGGAATACACAGAAGAACTGTACAATCTTCACAACCAAGATAGTCACGATAACGTGATCACTGACCTAGAGCCAGACATCTTGGAATGTGAAGTCAAGTGGGCCTTAGAAAGCATCACTACGAACAAAGCTAGTGGTGGTGATGGAATTCCAGTTGAGCTATTTCAAGTCTTGAAAGATGATGCTGTGAAAGTGCTGCACTCAATATGCCAGCAGATTTGGAAAACTCAGCAGTGGCCACAGGACTGGAAGAGGTCAGTCTTCATTCCAATCCCAAAGAAAGGCAATACCAAAGAATGCTCAAACTACCACACAATTGCACTCATCTCACACGCTAGTAAAGTCATGCTCAAAATTCTCCAAGCCAGGCTTCAGCAGTATGTAAACCGTGAACTCCCAGATGTTCAAGCAGGTTTTAGAAAAGGCAGAGGCACCAGAGATCAAATTGCCAACATCCGCTGGATCATGGAGAAAGCAAGAGAATTTCAGAAAAACATCTATTTCTGCTTCATTGACTATGCCAAAGCCTTTGACTGTGTGGATCACAATAAACTATGGAACATTCTGAAAGAGATGGGAATCCCAGACCACCTGACCTGCCTCTTGAGAAACCTGTATGCAGGTCAGGAAGCAACAGCTAGAACTGGATATGGAACAACAGACTGGTTCCAAATAGGAAAAGGTGTACGTCAAGGTTGTATATTGTCACCTTGCTTATTTAACTTATATGCAGAGTACATCATGAGGAATGCTGGGCTGGAAGAAGCACAAGCTGGAATCAAGATTGCTGGGAGAAATATCAACAACCTCAGATATGCAGATGACACTACCCTTATGGCAGAAAGTGAAGAGGAACTCAAAAGCCTCTTGATGAAAGTGCAAGAGGAGAGTGAAAAGGTTGGCTTGAAGCTCAACATTCAGAAAACAAAGATCATGGCATCTGGTCCCATCACTTCATGGGAAATAGATGGAAAACAGTGGAAACAGTGTCAGACTTTGTTTTTTTGGGCTCCAAAATCACTGCAGATGCTGATTGCAGCCATGAAATTAAAAGACGCTTACTCCTTGGAAGGAAAGTTATGACCAACCTTGATAGTATATTAAAAAGCAGAGACATTACTTTGCCAACCAAGGTCCGTCTAGTCAAGGCTATGGTTTTTCCCGTGGTCATGTATGGATGTGAGAGTTGGACTGTGAAGAAAGCTGATCGCCGAAGAATCAATGCTTTTGAACTGTGGTGTTGGAGAAGACTCTTGAGAGTCCCTTATACTGCAAGGAGATCCAACCAGTCCATTCTAGAGGAGATCAATCCTGGATGTTCATTGGAGGGACTGATGCTAAAGCTGAAACTGCAATACTCTGGCCACCTCATGCGACGAGTTGACTCACTGGAAAAGACTCTGATGCTTGGAAAGGTTGGGGGTGGGAGGAGAAGGGGACGATGGAGAATGAGATAGCTGGATGGCATCACCGACTCTGTGGACATGAGTTTGAGTGAACTCCGGGAGTTGGTGATGGACAGGGAGGCCTGGCGTGCTGTAATTCATGGGGTCGCGGAGAGTCGGACACGACTGAGCGACTGAACTGAACTGAACTGAATAAAACCTTGATATTCCATTCAACAAGGAAAGGAGACTATGCCCCTTAATTGGATATAGTCTTGGTGGGGCTGTCAATGAAGGTTCCATCATTCTTTGGGCAACAGATGGTCACATGACCCACAGCTGGCCAATCAGATGATTGCTCCAGGAGCTTGAACCTAGAAAGGGCATAAGCAAGGACTGAAAATAATTGAAGACGCTTCATTCAAAGGGGATATGTCTATTTTTCCTGCTAGCTAGATCTGTGAAGTTCCTTGACTTTTTCCCTTCCAAGATATGGTTGTTCAGCCACTGGGTTTGTTCTCTGAAATATCTATGGACCATTTCTCTAATTTTTTTTTTTCCGCTTAGGTAGATTGAGCTATTTCCTATTGCTAGAAATGAAAGAAACTTCCCATACCTGAGAGCACTGGAGCTATTGAAACCTAACTTTACTATTTCCTGCCTATGTGACTGGAAAATTGCTTAACTTTTCTAAGTTTCAAGTTCCTCTCCTTTATTGGAGGATATAGATAATATTAATATGGCCACTGATCCTAGACCCTCAATAGTGGCAACTACTATTGCGGACCAGATTGTAGTCATCTTTGTTTTACTGGTGACTACTTTCCACTTATTAAATGTCTATGGAGTGAATGAATGAGTGAACCCACAGGACAATGTGGATTTTCATAACTAAAACCCACAGGTTAATTTCTTTGGACAGTTATAACCCTTTGGGTATTAAACGTGTGATTTATTGTTCAAAGACTTAATATGAGAAAATCTCCATGACCTGGTGTTAGGCAAAAGAGTCCTTACTAATGATAACAAAATCATCATTCATAGAAGAAAAAGATAAATTAGACATCATCAATATTAAAAACTTTTACTGTGTGAAAGACAGTATTGAGAAAATAAAATAACAGTCTAGAGACTGGAGAAACTGTTTTGCAGATCACATATCTTACAAGGAAATTTGTATCTAAAATATATAAAACTTTTAAAGCATAGAATCTAATTTAAAACTGGGCAAAAGACTGAGACTTATCACTAAACAGAATACAAGGAAGGCAAATAAGCACACTGAAAGATGCTCAGCATCATTAGTCATTAGGGAAAAACAGACTAAAGCTATAATGAGATACAACTCCCTATGCATCA
Organism: Moschus berezovskii; assembly: GCF_049115385.1. Lineage (NCBI taxonomy): Eukaryota > Metazoa > Chordata > Mammalia > Artiodactyla > Moschidae > Moschus > Moschus berezovskii. Next base: position 52,013,505 of record NC_142475.1, on the reverse strand, counting down.
GACATGCCAAATCGCTTCAGTTGTGTCTGACTCTTTGCGACCTTAAAGACTATAGCCTGCCAGGCTCTTCTGTCCATGGGCTTCTCCAGGCAAGAATACTGGAGTGGGTTACATATGTATCAGAATGACTAAATAAAAATACTGACAATAGTAAGTACCGATAAAGATACAGAGTAACTGGAACACTTCCACATTGTTGGTGGGAATAAAAAATGGTTCAACTTCTCCGGAAGACATGTTGATAGTTTCTTATGAAGTTAGACATATGACTCAACAATCTCAGTCCTGAGAAATGAAGTGAAAACTTGAGTTCATACAAAACCTGAACACATGTAACAGCTCTCATCGTAATCATCCCAAACCAGAAACAACTCAAAGGTCCTTCAGCAGTTGAATGGATATACAATCTGTAGTACATTTGTATAATGTAATAAAACTCAGTAATAAATAGGAATGATGCAATGAGGCAGAAATAAATATTGATGCACACAGCAAACTTGGATGAGCCTCAAAGGCATTATGCTGACTAGAAGAAGCCAGTATCAAAAGGTTACATATAGTATGATTGCATTTGTGCAAAGATTAGGGGAGGGTGGAGGGTGACAGTAAAGAGATAACGCCAAGGGATTTCCCTGGCAGTCCAGTGGTCAAGACTCCATGCTTCTACTGCAGGGGGTGTGGGTTCTGTCTCTGGTTGAGGAACTAAGATCCCACATGCCAAGTGGAAAGGCCAAAAAGTAGAAAACGTAAAAGAGAGCAAGAGAGAGCATCAAGGAGTCCTTTGAGGGTGATGGAAGAAGAGCTCTGTATTCCAATTATGGTGGTCATCACATGACTCTATACTTATGTTAAAATTCATAGACTCTACAGCCAAAAAATCAATGATAATGAAAAAAAAGTGTTTCATCATGTAGAGTGAGGTGATATTCATTTGGATATTTTAGTTTCCCACAGACCTGCCCCATCCAATATAGCAGCCACCTGCCACAAGTGCCTAGGCTGGTCCGAGTGGAAGTGTGGAGCGAGCGTAAAGTGCATCTGGATTTCAAAGACGTAGAACAAGAAAAAGAACATATGCTGTCTCACTAATGTTTTGTGTTGGTTATACTGGAGTTGGCCCCAAAAGATCATTCAGGATATTATAGAAAAACCTGAACGAACATTTTGGGCCAACTCCAATACATAGAAAAAATACTGTTCTAGATAGATGGGCTGAATAAAACATATCATTAATTTTGGCTCTTTCTTTTTACTTTTAAAAATGTGGTTACTAGAGAGTTATAATTACAAGATGTACCTGGGGTTGTGTTTTAATTGAACAGTGCTGCTCTGAATGACATGATTGGGGAGGAATCGGAGGGGGGTCTGGGTTGTTCTCCCTTCACCTGGATGAGCAGGTGGAGGGTTGCCTCAAGCAGGGCGGAACATGACCTGCCCAGGCTCCTGCATCTGGGGGCCAATCTGGCTGAGAGGTGGCTGCGTTCTCCACATCTGCTCCGCTCCCTGTCTGTCTGGCTCTTCCTAATCTCTGGAGAAGGAGGGCTGGGTGAGGCGCAGTTTCCCCGAGAAGGGGTAGGGCGATGGATTAGATGTGGATGAGATTTGGCTCTTGTCAGTCATGAGCTTGAATTCCATTGTAGCCAGTACTTAGCTGTGTACTCTTGTTCTTTCTTAACTCAGGTTTCTTCTTGAGCCAGAGAGAGTCATCGTTCACCCCTGGGGTTTCCTTGCCTCCTGGGGCTGTGAGGAAGACAGACAGGGAACCATGGAAAGCACCCAGTAGGCCTTCAGGTGATGAGAATTCTGCTGTTGCTACCACTGCCTCGCGTGCTGTTTGCTGTCCCTCCTCAGGGTCTGTTTTTTTATTTGCTCTCTCTCTCTCAGTTGAACCCCGCAGGCACGCTGCCCAACTTTTCTCCCTGATTCAGCACTGAGAAATGCCGAGGCAAGCTTTCCCATGAAGCTGCTTGTCAGCAAACACCCACTCCTGTCTCTGCATTCCCCCATGTGTCAGAGGCCGGCCTGGACTCCACGCGAGGCCCAGGGTCGTGCCAGCACTGGGGCTGACTCACACACACCCTGCCTCCCCAAGACCTCAGGGCTGTGCTCCCAACCTTGGAGATTAGAGACTAGAGACTCCCAAACAGTGCAACAATGCAGGGGGAGAAAACGTCCTCCAACCAGCTACAGGGGGTACAGCAATTTCCCCAGATTCTGTTTCAAAAGCATCAAAGCCTTGGTTTCAAACCTTTAGTCGATGCGTGGTCTGCCTTCCCCACTGTCTCCCCTTCACTTTAGTTTCCATTGAACGTTTACTATGTTATTCGTGTTGCTCTCCTCCTGTTGCTCCGTGTCACCATCAAATATTAGGTAGATACAGAGTAGCTTGATCAGCTTCATAGATTTTCATCAAACGAGCTTGTTAAGCTCCTGTCTGGGCATGGCCCAGCGTGGGGCTCCATGGAAGGGAAGTTAAACAGACATGAGTGGTCTCTTGGGGCTCACACAAAATGCTGGTCATGGTCGCTACCTGGTAGGGCTACCTTGATCACCGCCAAGACTTTGAGAGCTGTGCGGTCCTGTCAGATCCCTGGTTCACAGGGCCGTGGTGGAAAAGCCTCAGAAGCAGGACTGGGGTGGGACCTCAAGCCGCCAAAAGAGGCCCTATTCCATGAGAGTGGCAGCAGTGATCAGCCGCCTGGGTCTTGGAATCCGGCAGCTGTAGGTCTGCGTCTGGGCTGTTCCGTTCAGGAACCTCCAGGGTGCAGGACCCAGCCTTCCTGGGCCTCAGTTTCTCATCTGTGACCTGGGATCACAAAACCAGTCTCCCAGCTGCTTGTAAGAGTGTAACACCTGCTGTTTTCTGAGCTGCTGCTCTGTGCCAGGCATGGGGCGAACTGCTCTACAGTTTTCTTTGTTTTGTTTTGTCTTGTTTTTGCTGTGCTGGGTCTTTGCTGCTGCACAGGGTTTTTTTTTCTAGTTGCGGAGAAGGGGGCTACTCTCCAGTTGCAGAGAAGGGGCTTCTCACTGTGGTGGCTTCTATTGTTGCAGAGCCTGGACTCTAGGGTGTTTGGGCTTCAGCAGTTGTGGCACATGGGCTTAGTTGCTTTGTGACACGTGGGATCTTCCCGGACCAGGGACTGAACCCATGTCCCCTGCATTGACAGGCAGACTCCCAAACACTGGACCACCAGGGAAGTCCCTCTACAGGGGCTTTCTCATTTATTTCTTAGACAATTCCATGAAGCAGGTGTTGCTTTTAGCTTCAGTTTACAGATGAGGAAATGGAGGCTTAGAGAAGTTAAATAATATACCCAATATTCCACAGAGGACAAATGTAGGAGAAGGATTTCAATTTGAGCCAGCTTCTCCAATGGGGCTTCCCTGGTGGCTCAGTGGTGAAGGTGGCTTCCCTGGGTCATGAAGATTCTCTGGAGGAGAGCATGGAAACCCACTCCAGTATTCTCGCCTGGAGAATCCCATGGACAGAGGAGCCTGGTGGGCTACTGTTCATAGGGTTGCAAAGAGTCGGACACGACTGAGCAAGTTCGCATGCAGGCTCATGCCTCTGCCCCACATGCTGTTCCCACCCAGACCTCCATGCCCACACTCAGGAGGGGACAGGGCAGGTAGTCTGGAGCATTCAGGCAGCTGAAGGTCCTCCCCTGGATACAGGGAGGTGGCAGGAGCTGGGGCTCTGTATGAACTAAGCCTCTAGGCTCTCTTAAGCAAGATCTATTGCCCCTTCCGGCTTCACTTATAAAACACAAACTCTAAGGAAAAGTTTGATAATTTCAACATGGTGACCACAGAGCCTGAAATCCCAAATTTGAGGCCATCTGAGCACTGGACCCAGTGTGACTGCACTGGTCAGACATTCATGAGACTGACATTGTTTGAAGTGCTTTTAAAGGCATGAATTTTTCTACAGTGAGAAATAAATGCTTCCCTTTTTCTTGGCTCTTGCTCTTGGGAGTGGATACATCTCCATGGATGTGTATTTAAAACACCCAGCACCAGCTCAGCCCATGTGACTCGGGGAAGATGAGTGTCCGGGAAGCCTGCTTCACATAGCTTCTCTGTAGTGCCTTCAGTGGTCACACTAAGGACTCCTGAGCTTGCAGTACTTTTCCTTGCCCAGTTCAAGGAGTGTTTAATTCACATCTTCCTTGGGAGTAGAACAGAGCTGTGGCTAATGATTTTGATTCCAAATACTTGGGTTTCTATTCCTCAAGAAGTTCAGATACTTGGGGTGATTGACTAAGCTTCCACCTCTGCCACTTTCTAGCCATTTGACCTTGGGCCAGTTACTTAACCTTTCTGAACCTCAGTTTTGTTGCCTGTAAAATGGGCATATGGTACCCATCTCCTGTGATTCCTTGAGGATTATAAGTGACAATGGTGTGACAAGCACCCAGCACAGTGCCTGACTTGTGTTGACCATTCAATAGCTGTGACCACTATGCTCATTCCTGAGCTTGAGAACAACAACAGAACTTAAGTGTGTGTGTGTGTTAATGAATTGATTCTGAATAAATGAAAAGCTTATCATCGAATAATGATGCTTGAGATGTGTCCATCATGTTATGGTTGACAACCATTCTAGCCCCATTAGGGGTGGAAAAGTAAGAAGAGCAAGAAATCTATTATCCTGCTCTACATTCTGGGCAAATAGAGACTTGGAGATTAACGACTGCTCATTTATTCAATGGTCATTTTTTAAAACGATTTATTTATTTTTGGCTGTGGTGGGTCTTCATTGCTGCACTCGGGCTTTCTCTAGTTGTGGTGAGCAGGGAGCACTCTTTGTTGCAGTGCATGGGCTGCTCATTGTGGTGGCTTCTCTTGTTGCAGAGAAAAAGCTCTAGGCTTTTGTAGTTGCAGTACATGGGCTCTAGAGCACTAGTTTAGTAGCTGTGGCACATGGGCTCAGCTACTCCATGGCACACGGGACTTTCCTGGATCAGGGATTGAACTGGTGTCTGTTGCATTGCCGAGTGGATTCTTAACCACTGGACCACCAGGGAAGCCCTCAATAGTCATTTAATGAGCACTTAGTAGGTGCAAGACACTCTGTTAGGGTAAAAATGAATGACAGTTTTTTCCCCAGCCCTTTTGAAGAAAATTACTCTGGGTCAGGGTACTTGGAGCAGGGTTGCAAGACGATGCAAGTGATGGTGTAGAAACAACAACAAGTTTCAGTGGTTTCAAAACAGAAAGATTCATTCTCATTCATGCTGTTGGTTCATCCTGGGTCAGCTTGTGGCTCTGCTCCACCCAGTTTTCACTCCAAACCAGACAGATGGAGGAGTCGCAGGTTGGAACATCACTGGCTGTAGTGACAGGAGAAAGGAGATCTGAGATCAGGAGGGTCTCATGCCAGCAATCAAATTCTACACTCATGAGCCAGACTTATAATATGGTCCCACCCAGCCACACGCCTGGCAGTGCAGGAGATGCAAGAGACCTAGGTTCGATCCTTGGGTCAGGAAGATCCCCTGGAGCAGAAAATGATAACCCACTCCAGTATTCTTTCCTGGGAAATCCCGTGGACAGAGGAGCTTGGTCCATGGGGTCACAAAGAGTCAGACATGACTGAACATGCATGGACACTTGCATCCATCCAACCACAGAGGGCAGGGCAGGAAAATGAAATTATAGATACTCGGCAGGCAGAGAGCTGGAAATGCTTGGTGAACAGATTAATGAACAGATTCCAGCTGGGCAGGCTCTGGATGATGGGTAGGAGTCAGGTGAACACTGGTGGAGGGGGATTGGGAGTGGGGATAGCAGAAGAAGGATGGAGATGAAGAGAAAAAGTGATGGAAGACGGGGATTGGGAAAGGACAGAAGAGACAGGAGGCAGAAGTGGGTGAGGCGTCGGGGGGAAGAATAGTGAGTCTGTCAGTCTGGTTGGAAGAGTTTGATTCAGCAGTTCAATAAATACTGACTCAACTTCCTTTTGTGTTTTAAGTGCTGAGGATACAGAGAAGAATAAAACAAGATACCTACCTGGCAGTCTAGGGGGAGAGAGCTTTTGCAGAGAGAACAAAAATAATAAAAATATCAGAAAGAGTAGTGAATACTTATGTTTGCCAGGCACTCTTCCATGATTGGTATATATCTTAACTCATTTAATCATTATTGTAGCTCCTTGAGGTAATTGCTGCTGGTCTTAGCCATTTTGGACTTCATTTAGCAGGTGGAGAAGCTGAGGCATGGCATGGCTGGGCATAGCAAAGGTGGACTTCAAATCTAGGCACTCTGAGTCCAAGGTCCTTGCTTTTGATTGTCAGTATACTGCTTTTTGCTTGAAAATTTGTGAGCTGGGGCTGTGCCTATAATCTTCGATAGCAAGTAGTTTTGCCTTGAGACCCAAAATGATAGATTGTTATTGGCTGTGTGGAGCTCCATGTTGGGAAGGCTTCCAAGACCAAGCTGGGACTAGGAGAAAAAGAATGATGTGATTAATTAGTAATACCTGCCATGGGCATGAGAGGTGGCATTGTCAGCACAGTATTTTCAGTAACCCTGGTTTATTTAACGCCTACAGCAGAGTGAATTTTATCAATTTATTAACAAACAAAGAAGTCAAAACCAAACCACCAATTCATTGACTGTTTCCCTCACTTTTCAATCTGTTGTGTAACTTTAAGGCTTCATCATACTCTTGGCAGCATAGATACTCCTTGTTTGAAAAGCTAGCTTTCCTTTCTGGAGATTAATTTTTTAAATATCAAAACTGCAGCCCCATTAGGCAAGCATATACCTTAATTGTCAAAACAATAAAAATATCAGCCACGGTGAATGCTCATTCCATTGTGCCCCTGGTGCGACCGTCAGGTGGGATGCTATGGCAGTGACTATAATAAATAAGATTCTAATTGCAGAATCCAAGTTCTGTACAAGGAAGACTCTACAACTAACTTGGGGAATTTAGCAGAGAATCCAGCTGTAGAGTGTTTCATTAGTGAAATGTCCTGTCCTGAAATGTTGTAGGCATTCCTCTGAAGGGAAGGTTCTAGAAACATTGTCTCCCCGACCCCCATCTCCAATCCTTTCCTTGGCTTTTTTCCAAAAAAAGCTGGGCATCACTTCTCCCTATGCTTAGATTTTTGTCTCTTTCATATTCTTTCCCTATACATTTCTTGGAAAGGAGTCCAAATCTAGTTGCACTGAGGTATAGAAACCAACTAGGAGTCCAAATCTAGTTGCACTGAGGTATAGAAACCAATTAGGAGCTTAGAGCTCTATTGATGAATAGTCATCCTCTCCTGAGATAGTTTTGATCAATTGCTTGTGCCTACTAAAATGCTGAGTCAAGAATGTTTGCAATGGACTCAGCCTGAAAGCGCACTGGGATTGATTAGTGATGTCTGCTATAGGTATAGGCTAGGGACAATTATTTACAAAGCCTCCCACTGACTTTACCATGCTCGAAAGCCTGTACAGCTCTTACAGCTGTAATGTTAATGAATGAGCTTGGAGTTTGGTCCTAGGGGATGCTAATTCAAGTCCTATCCTTTTTTATGTGAATCTCGGATGTGTTACCTATGTTCTCTTTGTCTGAACAAAACTTGTATAACACTAATTCTCCTTATGGAGTGGTTGTAACTATCGTAGAGATGATGCACGTTCATTTATTTAACCTGTTGAGCACAGTGTGAGGTGCTGGGGCTATGCTGGGGGATACACTACGCATGTGGTTCCTGCCCACACAGACCTTACAGTCTACCCCAGGGGATTTCTTAGCTTTCTATTGCTGTGTAACAAATTACTGCAAATTTAGAGGCTTGAGACAGCATACACTGTGACACTGCACTTTCTTTGTGTCCGGAGTCTAGGCACAGCTTAGCTGATACCTCTGCTCAGGGTCCTAGAAGTTTGCAGTTAAGATGTACACCAAGCTGTACTCATCTGGAAGCTTGATTGGGGAAAAACTGCTTCCAAGTTCATTTAGTTTGTTGGAAGAGTTCACTTTCTTACCATGATAACGCCGTGGGCCCTGGTTTTGGCTGGCTATCAGCTGGATTCTGCCTCTGGGTCCTAGAGACTGCCCATGACACCTAGAGGCCATCTGTATTTCCTTGTCTCATAGGCTTCTTCATGGCCAGTTAAACCTCATCAAGTCAACAAGGAATGTCTCTCACTCCAGTCTGCTGAGATGGAGTCTTATGTAACCTAATGTAACCGTGGAGGTGGCATCCCCCTACCTTGCTCTGTTCTGTTGATTTAGAAGCAAGTTACAGGCCCTGCCCATTCTGGAAGCGGGTTATTCCAATCCTCTTTTTGTTCAGCTGCGGTTATAACGTCCAAGTTATAGTCTTTGGGGAAAAATGGCAAGTTACCAGTACAATTTTTTATACTCTTCTCCTATTTGTGTAAATATATATATATATGGGTATGGATTATTTCTGGAATAATACATAAGGAAGTGGTAAACAACTATTGTTGGCTCTGCAGAGGGAAACTGGATGGCTGGGGTACAGAGGAAAATTTTTACTTAATATTCTATGATAGCCATCACATTTTAAAATATGTGAGTACTCCAATTCAATGGTAAGTAAATGCTGCCTGTTGCTTACCTGGGAAGCTCCAAATCCTTGAACCTGATCTGGTTCAGCCTTTGTTTTCAGGAGTATTATTTACTCTTCTTACTATACTTTAAAACTGGTGAGATAAACAAAATGATACCCCACCCCCACCTCCAAGATGTCCATGTCCTACTCCCTGGAATCTGTGCGTGTTAACTAATATGGCAGAAGGGACTTTGTAGATGTGATTCAATTAGGATCTTGAGATGGAGTGGTGATCCTGGATTTTTTTTTTTTTTTTGGTCATGTCACTTGGCTTGTGGAATCTCAGTTCCCTGATCAGAGATTGAACCCTGGCCCTTAGCAGTGAGAGTGCAAAGTCCTGACCACTTGACCACCAGGGAATTCCTGATCCTGGGTTATTTGAGTGGATGCAATGCAATCAATCCCAAGAGTCCTAGGAGTGAAAGAGGAAAATGAAAGTGTCAGAGTCAGGTTAGGAGACTGGAGGACGGAGTGCAGGTTGGAGTGATGTGATAGCTGACTGAAGATGAAGGAAGGGGCCATGAGCCAAGAGATGCAGGTGGCCTGGAAAAGTCGAGGAATCAGACTCTCCCCTGGAGCCTCCAAAACACATACACCTTGATTTTGGCCGAGTGAGATCTGTTTCAGACTTGTGACCTCCAGAAACTGTAAGAGAATAAATTTATGTTTTTTTCAGCCACTACGTTTATGGTAATTTTTTTACAGCAGTCATAGGAAACAAACTCAGTGGTGCTTCTTAGATGATATTTCAAGAAATTAGGCCTTTTGAGGAAATAGTAATGAAAAAAATTCTCCAAAGTCAAATAAAAAGCAATTATAATTACATTAAATGAGGTATAATTTACACATAACGAAATATACATTATGTGTACTGCTCAATGCATTTTGACATCCATATGCCTTCAACCAGAGGGTGAAATGGTTAGATAGCATCATCACTGACTGAATGGACTTGACTCTGAGCAAACTCCGGGGGATAGTGAAGGACAGGGAAGCCTGGGGTGCCGCAGTCCCTGGGGTTGCAAAGAGTGGGACGCGACTTAGTGACTGAGCAACAACAACAATGCATCCATATGTATATGTTGCATACAATCCCAGTCAAGGTACAGATCATGTCCATCACCCCAAAATGTTTCCTTTTGTCCCTTCGGAGAAGGCAATGGCAAACCACTCCAGTACTCTTGCCTAGAAAATCCCATGGATGGAGCAGCCTGGTAGGCTGCGGTCCGTGGGGTCGCTAAGGGTCGGACATGACTGAGCGACTTCACTTTCACTTTTCACTTTCACACATTGGAGAAGGAAATGGCAACCCACTCCAGTGTTATTGCCTGGAGAATCCCAGGTAAGGGGGAGCCTGGTGTGCTTCCGACTATGGGGTCACACAGAGTTGGACACGACTGAAGTGACTTAGCAGCAGCAGCAGCAGTCAATCCAATCCCCACCTCTAGCCCTAGACAGCCATGGATTTGCTTTGTGTCACTAGGCAAATTATTTTAAACCACAGGGCTTCTCAGGACCTTTACAATATTTAGAGTATTGTGAATTTCCAAAGGTCATTAGTCAAGGTGTATATCTTCAAGTAGCAGACCATAGCCATTCCCTTGGCTTGGAAGAGGGGGAAGAGACTTCTAGACTGAAGCCATAGTATGGAAAATAAGCAGGAAATTCTGAATATCAGGGAGCGGAGACTCAGAGAAATGAAAAGACTTGCTCCAGGGTGCTGGGTAGTAAGTGACAGAGTCTGTATTTGAACTCAGATAGGTTTCTATTGCAGAATCCCTGAAGCTTGCTCCTGCTCTGGCAGCCTCCTTTTCCAGGGCCGTTTCAACACTCAGGTGTTTCTAGTTGCAGGTTTAAGGAGTCAAGAGGATTAGGACTCCAAGCTTTCACTGCAGGGACCTGGATTTGATCCCCAGTTAGGGAACTAAGATCCCACAAGCCTTGGGGCATGGCTAGAAAGGAAAAAAAAAAGGGTCCTCCATGTTTTCAGGGGAGGGCCACCCTTCCCAGGCCTCCTCCTCCACTGTCCGCAGTCAAGAGGTACCAAGCTTTGGGTCCTTTCATGGCCTTTATATAATGTCAGGAGGAAGTGAAAGGGATATTTCAGAATTCTCTATGCCACTGGCAAGAGCCCTGTTTCTCCTTCAACACTCATGGTTTCTCCTACCTACTGCTTTGGGGCCAACACAATCACTCTCGCTGTGTTATTGCTGTTTACACAAGTCGCCACGAAGAACCCAGGTTCCCAGGATACCCCTCATCTTGCTGATCTTCATCCCCATCCAGCTCTGCATCTCCCCTTCCATGAGCTTATCGAGTACTGCTCCCTGTCTCCTGAAAATGTTTTGCTATTGCTCTGGGGCCCATGGTACGTGATCAACAAAATCTCCTATATTCTCAACAATATTTGAACAACCCCTTCACTTTCTTCTGCTACAGACTGGATCTCACCCAAGGGCATGGTTTTCCCTGTAGCCCTTTCCTGTAATCTTCCAGGCACATTGGCCTAGATGTGGGGTTGTTGTTGTTTAGCTGATAAGTCATAACTGACTCTTTATGACTCCCCAAACTATAGCACGCCAGGCTTCCCTGTTCTTCACTCTCTCCCAGAATTTGCTCAAACTCATGTCCATTGAATCAGTGATGCCATCCAACCATCTCATCCTCTGTCGCTTCCTTCTTTTCCTGCACTCAATCTTTCCCAGCATCAGGGTCTTTTCCAATGAGTCAGCTCTTCACATCAGGTGGCCAAAATATTGGAGCTTCAGCTTCAGCATCAGTCCTTACAACGAATATTCAGAGTAGGTATCATGTTTATCCTAATTGTTCCCTTGTGGTCCTTCTAGCCAATTTGACTGTTTCCTCACTAAAAAAGCAAACTTTAATATTCCTCCCGGAGCTGTTAGAGTGCTGATCGCACTCTAACACCTTAAAGATTTTAGCTCCTGGATCATTGTTGTGCTCTCCAAAACTACTCCTGTCCTGGTTCTTGGTGATTTCACTGTCTGTATAGATGGTCCAGGGCCCTCCAGTGGTCTTCCCATCATCTTACCTGAGCCATGAATGCCCATGGCACACCCTAGAACACTGCTGCCCAACAGAACTGTCTGTGCGGATGGAAATATTCTTTATCTGTCCTGTCCAATAAGCCACTAGCCACACATGGCCATTGGGTACTTGAAATGTAGCTAGTGTAATTAAAGAACTGGATTTTAAGCTTTAAAATTTAAATAGTCACCTAGAGTTAGTCTGAACCGTATTGGATAACACAACTTGGACCATCGAATCAGCACTAATTGTACCTCCTTCACAATTCAAATTTTAAGAATCCCATTCATTGTGGCCATCTAACTTTCCAGTTTATTTCTTCTATTTGTTGACCCTAATGCTTGTTTCTCATGATGTACCACCTCATGGGAAGAGTTGACTCACTGGAAAAGAGTCCGATGCTAGGAGGGATTGGGGGTGGGAGGAGACGGGGACGACAGAGAATGAGATGGTTGGATGGCATCATCGACTCGATGGACATGAGTTTGAGTGAACTCCGGGAGTTGGTGATGGACAGGGAGGCCTGGCGTGCTGTGATTCATGGGGTCGCAAAGAGTCAGACACGACTGAGCGACTGAACTGAACTGAATGCTTGTTTGAACTGTGGTGTTGGAGAAGACTCTTGAGAGTCCCTTGGACTGCAAGGAGATCAAACCAGTCAATCCTAAAAGAAATCAGTCCTAAATATTCATTGAAAGGACTGATGCTGAAGCTGAAACTCTAATACTCTGGCCACATGATGCTAAGAACTGACTCATTGGAAAAGACCCTGATGTTGGGGAAGATTGAAGGCAGGAGGAGAAGGGGATGTCAGAAAATGAGATGGTTGGATGGCATCACTGCCTTAATGGACACGAGTTTGAGCAAACTCCAGGAGTTGGTGATGGACAAGGAAGCCTGGCGTGCTGCTGTCCATGGGGTTGCAAAGAGTCGGATGTGACTGAGCAACTGAACTGAATGCTTGTTTGACTTCACTGGGACTTGCTATCCAGTGATCCTATTCAGTTCAGTTCAGTTCAGTTGCTCAGTTGTGTCTGACTCTTTGCGACCCCATGAATCACAGCACGCCAGGCCTCCCTGTCCATCACCAACTCCCGGAGTTCACTCAAACTCATGTTCATTGAGTCGGTGATGCCATCCAGCTATCTCATTCTCTGTTGTCCCCGTCTCCTCCCACCCCCAATCCTTCCTAGCATCAGACTCTTTTCCAGTGAGTCAACTCGTCGCATGAGGTGGCCAAAGTATTGGAGTTTCAGCTTTAGCATCAGTCCTTCCAATGAACACCCAGGATTGATCTCCTTTAGAATGGACTGGTTGGATCTTCTTGCAGTCCAAGGGACTCTCAAGAGTCTTGATTGCCGGGAGAAATATCAATAACCTCAGATATGCAGATGACACCACCCTTATGGCAGAAAGTGAAGAGGAACTCAAAGGCCTCTTGATGGAAGTGAAAGAGGAGAGTGAAAAGTTTGGCTTGAAGCTCAACATTCAGAAAACAAAGATCATGGCATCTGGTCCCATCACTTCATGGGAAATAGATGGGGAAACAGTGGAAACAGTGTCAGTCTTTATTTTTTTGGGCTCCAAAATCACTGCAGATGCTGATTGCAGCCATGAAATTAAAAGACGCTTACTCCTTGGAAGGAAAGTTATGACCAACCTAGATAGCGTATTAAAAAGCAGAGACATTACTTTGCCAACAAAGGTTTGTCTAGTCAAGGCTATGGTTTTTCCCGTGGTCATGTATGGATGTGAGAGTTGAACTGTGAAGAAAGCTGATCATCGAAGTATTGATGCTTTTGAACTGTGGTGGTGGAGAAGTGATCCTATTACATTTTGAAAATAAGTCTCTTATTTTGTTGTATCCTCATGTCCTTTTAACTGAGCTTAAATTCCCCGATCTTTCATAATCATCACTCTTGCATACAGCTGCAACAAATCTTCTGCTTTCTCCTTCATTGTAGGTGTCTGGCTAAACCTCAACCCTTGTTAAATCCAACTCTGCTCGCTCCCTGAATCTGAACGTGACCCTGAACATGGCTGGAGAAGAAGAAAGGATGGTGATGTGTCACACGGATGGAATCAATGTTGCTTAACAAACATCCCTTTTCAAGACAGCTGTTTAAGAGCTTGTCCTCTCTCCTCACGCCTCTAAGACTCTCCGTCCCCTCCCTCTCAACAGATGAACTTGATTCCTATTTCAAGGAGAAATCTTAAGCAACAGAGTAAACTTCCAAGATTCCCACCACTGGTCACCTGTAATCAGTCCTCCTTAATATTATTGGTTGAACTGTTCACGCCCCTCTTTCGGGCTGGCTTCTCTTGTATGCCAGATTTTTATCCCCTTCTGCTTATTAAGGATAACCTCACAGTTCCCCCTCCCTCAGCAGCCATCAGTGGCTTGTTCTCACCAGTGTGCACACATGCCACGTGCACTGTGAATTTCTCTTCCTCAGGCCTTAGCATCTGCCCTTCTCTTTACCGGCCATTCTGTTCCAGTCAATACTCACACAGCTTGTCCCTTCATTTCCTTTGGGTCTTTGCACAACTACCACCAGCTGACTGTACTATTTAAAATTGCAGAAGATTTCCCTGTCCTAATTCATTTTTATTTTTCTTCACGGTACTCGCTACCACCAGCATGCTATAGACTCTCCATTGGATCCTCAAGGGCAGAGACTTTTCATCTCTCTTTTTTCATTGCTGTACGTCAGCGCTTAGAATACCGTCCGACATTAACTGGGTCCTGATGAATGTTTGTCGAAAGGGCTGTACAGTGACTTGCCATCTTTGACATTCCTACCAGTTTGCAGTGATGGTGTCATTTTTTCCTTACAAAGAGGGACAACTATTCAGAATGCTTACCAGCCACCATTCTCAGTTGGAAGTTCTTAGGGCTGAGCTTCTCAGGCTTTAATGTGTATTTGAATTACCTATGGATCTTCTTAAGATAGGGCTTCTGATTCAACAGGTCTGAGGTGGGGCCTGAGAGTCTGCATTTCTATCAAGTCCATAGGTCATAGAGATGCTTGCTGCTGATCCAGACCACAGTTTGAGTAGAAGCCTGCTTGAATCATCATAAGCCTTGTTCTTTTTTCTTTTTTAATAAATTAGAGTGAGTGTGAATATTTACATGACATATTTACATATTTACAGTGTAAACATGACCCTGAGTTCAAGCAGTTCTGTGGTCAGCATCTCTGTAGCTGCAGGTTACACGATTTGGAAGGAGAGCTTCATCCATCACTACATATGCTGGGGGAGGAAATGTTGGCTGGTTAGGCTGTTACATGATGATTGTCCATTGTTCTGGGGAGAATTTATTTGTGTGTGAGTGTTTAAGAATATTGGGGCTTCCCCAGTGGCTCAGTAAGAAAGGATCTGCCTACAATGCAGGAGAGTCAGAAGACACGGGCTTGATCCCTGAGTCAGAAAGATCCTCTGGAGGAGGGCATGGCAATCTACTCCAGTATTTTGTCTGGAGAATCCCATTGACAGAGGAGCCTGGTGGGCTACAGTCCATAGAGTTGCAAAGAGTTGGACACGACTGAAGCAACTGAGCACATAAGAATATTATTGTTGATTGTAATAAGTTTGCTATCAATTGTCTAATGCAGTTTGCATGTTTTGGCATGAAATCAATGCAAAGACAAGCCCTGCCTTTCTGCTTAGGTTATTATTATTATATCCCTCTGCTTCTGTCTAGAAAACAATGTGGAGTGCTTCCTGTGATAATTGCCATTATCCATTACTTTTAAAATCATAGTCAGGGCCTTGCTGTATGGTTTGTACATGACATGAAGAGGCCCAGCTTGGGGCAGGGGGTCAGGAAGAGACTGGACACCAGCTAGCACCTCTTTGCCAAGACAGGTACTCTGGTTGGGTTGCATTGCCTCTTTCACCTAGAGGAAGGCTGTTTTGCAAATTGAATAAGATACCTCATGTTTGATGGTCATAAAGCTAGGGAGGGCTGCAAAGGAAGTTAGAGAACGCTGAGCACAGTGCTGTGACTTTAGGGATGTAGAT
Organism: Moschus berezovskii; assembly: GCF_049115385.1. NCBI lineage: Eukaryota > Metazoa > Chordata > Mammalia > Artiodactyla > Moschidae > Moschus > Moschus berezovskii. The sequence continues at coordinate 51,997,852 of NC_142475.1, read as the reverse complement.
ACGGAAGCTAGAGTGCTTGTCCCGCTTCTCATCAACATCATCAGCATCCTCATCCTCAGCTAACATGTACTGAGGATTTAAGATGCACAGGGCCTTCCCTGGTGGCTCAGTGGTAAAGAATATGCCTGCCAATGCAGGAGATGTGGGTTCGATCCCTGGGTCAGGAAGATTCCCTGGAGAAGGAAATGGCAGCCTACTCCAGTATTCTTGCCTGGGAAATCCCAAGAACAGAGGAGCCTGGCAGGCTACAGTCAATGGGGTCACAAAGAGTTGGACCGGACTGAGTGAACACAAGAAGATTAGATGCATAAGGCACTGGACCAATCGCTTTACATACATCGTCTCATTTGTTCCTTACAACAGCAACCCCCAAAGCTAAGTATTATTATTTTCATCCTCATTTATAGACATATAAACTGAGACCTGGAGGGGTTAAGCAACTTGCTTAGGGTCACAAAGCTATGCTGAGTGTACTTTTCAAAAATGTAAATCATGACTCTCTGGTAAATATTAAATGATCCCACATCACAGATTTTATTTAACTCATCCAACCAGTCCATTCTAAAGGAGATCAATCCTGGGTGTTCATTGGAAGGACTGATGCTAAAGCTGAAACTCCAATACTTTGGCCACCTCATGCGACGAGTTGACTCACTGGAAAAGACTCTGATGCTGGGAGGGATTGGGGGCGGGAGGAGAAGGGGATGACAGAGAATGAGATGGCTGGATGGCATCATCGACTCGATGGACATGAGTTTGAGTAAACGTGAGTTGGTGATGGACAGGGCGGCCTGGCGTGCTGTGATTCATGGGGTCGTAAAGAGTCAGACGTGACTGAGCGACTGAACTGAACTGAATTAGTAAGGGAAGGAGTAAGATGTTAAAATGTATTCAAAGAGCACTAGGGTATTTAGGTAAATCAGTCCTGAATATTCACTGGAAGGACTGATGCTGAAGCTGAAACTCCAATACTTTGGCCACCTGATGCAAAGAACTGACTCATTGGAAAAGACCCTGATGCTGGGAAAGATTGAAGGCAGGAGGAGAAGGGGATGATAGAGGATGAGATAGTTGGATGGCATCACCAACTCAACGGAAATGAGTTTGAGTAAAGTTCAGGAGTTAGTGACAGACAGGGAGGCCTGGCGTGCTGCAGTCCATGTGGTCGCAAGCAGTCGGAGACGACTGAGTGACTGAACTAACTGAACTGAACTTATGACTTAACAGATAAATGTAAGGAAAGTGTGGTAGCCTGAGTAATAAAAAGTCTCCCCAAAGATATCCATGTCTGGATCCCTGGGACTTGTCAATATGTAACCTTATGAGTGAGTAGGACGTTAAGGGTGTGATTAAGCTAAGGATTTTGAGATGGAGAGATTATTCTGGATTATCTGGGTAGGCCCGATGTAATCTCAAGCATTTTTATGAGAGGGAGGCAGAAACGTGAGAGTGAAAGAGATGCAGAGGGAAGCAGATGTTGGAGTGATGTGCTTTGAAGATGGATGAAATGGCTACAGGCTACAGAATGCAGGTGATCCTAGAAGCTGTAAAAATAAAGGAAACAGATCTTCTAGAACCTCCCAAAGGAACCAGACCTGCTGACACCCAACTTTAGCCCAGTAAAACTGATTTTGGACTTCTGACTTCTAGAACTATAAGATAAACTTACATTGTCTTACTCTCTAAGATGTGATCATTGCTCCAGCAATAGTAGGGAATTAACATGGAAAATTACTGAATTAGATAGAAAGCTGGTTAAAGTCCAACAGGGCCATAAACCCTAACCCTTGGAACTAACTCTTCTACCAGAGTTAAATTATTTGCATCTTTACTGAACTGAAATTTACAAGTTAACCTCTGGTCCTACAGAGATGCAAATTGCACAGTCAGTATAAAGTGAGGTCCAGCACTTCACTGAAAGAACACCCAGTAATCTCTTTTGCATATTTGCAAGTTTAGACAGCAAGGAAGTGGAGGAGCTGGGATTTGAATTGACTCTTCCAAGTGCAGAACTTCTGTGCTTAACTCTTAAGGGACATCCCTGCTCACTAGCATTGTTGGTAAACTAGCAAGGCAAACCAATATAGAGAAGACAAAGTTCTCATAGGATCTGAGAATACAGCTCAAAAATTGCCAGGATGATTCCCTAAACAGGGGACTGAAGGAAAAAACCACTCCCCTTCTTCAAGCCAGCAATGGAAATTCCTGCTCCAGCTCTCCAAAAACTTGAGTCAAGTTTTTAATAGGTTGTTTGGATAGGTTCCTAGTTGGTGTAACTTGAGAACGTGGATGGGAAACTGAAATACCCTCCCCATCCCTCTCCACCTTACTCAGAAGCAAAGGGCCCTGAAAGTCCCTTCTTTAAATACATACTACTTGATTTGGCATCATAATACCCTATCTAGTAAATGCTTGATAAAGAGTTGAATTGCGTGTTGTTTAGTGGAAGCGAGAGGTGAAGACTTTGGGGCTGGAAAACAGCCTGCAGGAGCAAATGAATGATGGCAAGAACTAGCATGGCAGGATTTCCCCTGTGGTCCAGTGGTTAGGAATCCACCTGGCAATGCAGAGGACATGGGTTTGGTTCCTGATCTGGGAAGGTTTCACATGCCGTGGGGCAACTAAGCCCGTGAGCCCGATCTACTGAAGCCTAAGCACCTAGAGCCCATGCTCTGCAACAAGAGAAGCCACTGCAATGAGACTAGAGATAGCCTGCGTGCAGCAAGGAAGACCCAATGGAGCCAAAAATAAATATATTAATTAATTAAAAAAAAAAAGATGTAGTGTGGCAGTCTTAAGAGATGGTGCAGTGAAGGTCCTGATTATAGTTGGGGACTTTTATAGGAAAGTGGGATGTGTGATTGGACAGGCAGAGTGTGGCTAGAGTGTTGAGGACTGGGGGAATGTAGGTTTACAACATAGGGCGATCATTCTTGAAAATGAGCATGAAAATAAGCAGGGGAGATTTAAGAACAACTCGTGCACAGACCTTGTATTGGTTTGCTAGGGCTGTCAGAACACAGTACCATAGGATGGGGGACTTAAACCATAGAAATTTATTTTCTCATGATTCTGAAGGCTAAGTGTTCAAGATCAAGGAGTCAGCAAGGTTGATTCCTAATGATGCCTTTCTCCTTGGTTTGTGATGGCCATCTTCTCTTTGTGCCTTCACGTGATCTCCCCTCTGAAACTAAATTTCCTCTTCTTAATAGAACACCAGTCTGATCAGATTAAGGTGCATCTGAAAGAACTCATTTAATTAAACTGCCTCTTGAAACCTGACACCGTCTCCTTGGGTGTCTGTGGACTTTGGGCCTCTGGGTGCGTGTAAGGCTCTGGGTCTTTGGACAGACACCTCCGGCTGAACTCAGCCCTTGTTTGAGCGGCCTGTCTGGGCCTGTGTGCCGGTTCTTTCCTGCGGGTCTGACTGACCTGACCCGATCTGCCCTGCCGCTTCCAGTCTCCGGCCAACCCGAGGCTGCTGAGGCAAGGAGGTGTGGGTCTTCTGCCCGGTGCGCTGCCGGACACAGACGCCTGGTGGTAGCTGGGACGAGCCTAACCTGGAGGCCCTGTGCCACGTGTCAGGACTTCTCCTGGGGTCGACGGCCTGTCTCCCCTGAGAGGAGAGCGTGCTGGTGAGGCTGAAGCAGGGCCTTCCTGTGACTATCCTCACCACACCTCCCCTTTGGGATTTTTCCCATTTTCTAAAAAAAAACATTGATGGTGGAGGGGGTGGCTTCCCAGATGGTGCTAGTGGTAAAGAATCTGCCTGCCAATGCAGGGGTTGCAAGAGACATGAGTTTGATCCCTGGGTCGGGAAGATCTCCTGGAGAAAGACATGCCAACCTACTCCAGTATTCCTGCCTGGAAAGTCCCAGGGACAAAGGAGCCTGGGGCACGACAGTCCATGGGGTCGCAAAGAATCAAACACGACTGAGTGCACACGCCTCTTTAAACATCCTATCTCCAAATACAGTCACATTCGGAGATACTGGGGCTTAGGACTTTAACAGATGAAAATGGCAGGGAAGACACAGTGAAGTCCCTAAGAGACTCCATCCCCAGAGACTGATTCGAGTGATAAGGAACGGGGCTGAGGCTTTGGTAATGAATGCCCAGGACTGAGAACCACTGCGGTGGGGTCTGCAGTGTGGGCAACTGGGAATGAAACATAAGGATGCTGTGAACAGAGCAGTCAGCTGGGGAAAGCCTTGCACCTGGCCCTTCCCTGCTCTTACTGGTGGATGGATTTGGGAAAATTACTCCGATATGTTGAACTTCATCTGTGAGTAAAGACAACACTCTGCCTGCCTTCAAGCTTGAGGCTTCTTCCAGTTCTAAGATTTCTTATTCTAGAAGTAGTTATAAGGTCTCAATTTATGGTGGTGATGAGGGTTGCAGCAGATAGGCAGAGAGACAATTTTAGCATGCTATGACCACCATCGCAGCTACCCCAAACCCTGTCATCACTGTCAATCATTAGCAATGTCACCAACACCAATGGTCCTCTACCGTTATCATAAGCATTATCCCCATCTCCACTGCTCCCCCTGTGCCTGCTCCCATCACCCCTCCCCCAGTGTCATCAGGATGGGCAACTATCATAGCAGCAACCGCAGCAGCTAGAAGTTCCAGGTCAATAGAGACACAGGCAGGCAGTCACATTTTAGAACTGGATCACTTAGACCAAGTTATTAATTTCAAATGGGTTGAAACTAAAGTCCAGAGAGGCTAATAGGCTTATTCCAGGCTACAGACCTGTTAAACGGAAAAGCTAAGTCCAGGATCCTATCCTTTGACCTTACATCAAGGGTCCTTTCTACTAGCCCACCAGACCTCATCACAACTCATCAGAGGGGAGAAAGTGTGGCTACTGGAGACCCCACTATCCAAGCTTCCTGTTCCTTCCTGTCAGGAGGATATCATCATGGCAAGCAGCCCCCTAAGAGACATAAGAGAGTGGAAATTTGCTTTGACAGCAGGGAGCTCAAATCCCATTCTCTGTGATAGTGTGAAGGGATGGGATGGAAGGGAAGGTGGGAGGAAGAGGATATATGTATACCTATGACTGAGAAGACTCTTGAGAGTCCCTTATACTGCAAGGAGATCCAACCAGTCCATTCTAAAGGAGATCAATCCTGGATGTTCATTGGAGGGACTGATGCTAAAGCTGAAACTGCAATACTTTGGCCACCTCATGCGATGAGTTGACTCACTGGAAAAGACTCTGATGCTGGGAAAGGTTGGGGGCGGGAGGAGAAGGGGACGACGGAGAATGAGATGGCTGGATGGCATCACCGACTCTGTGGACATGAGTTTGAGTGTACTCCGGGAGTTGGTGATAGACAAGGAGGCCTGGCGTGCTGTGATTCATGGGGTCGGGGAGAGTCGGACACGACTGAGCGACTGAACTGAACTGAACTGACTGATGACTGATTCATATTGATATGTGGCAGAAACCTACACGATATTGTAAAGCAATTATCCTCCAATTAAAAATAAATTTAACAAAGAAAAGGGATATAATATTCACTCTAGATGGCTTGCTAAAAAAAAATACTTGCATAGGGTTGTCAGGTCAGTTTATTTCTCTTCCTCAGTTCTTGTCTCACTGCTTCAAAAATTTGGAATGACAGACTAAAGGGTTTAAAACAACAGAAAAGTTACAGCTCTGTTCAGCTCAAGCAGACAGATCTTTCCTGGACAGACATGCCCAAGATATAGGAGAAGGCCAACCCCAAAGGAGTCCTCATAGCTGTCCCGCTTGGCTTCCCCCTTTTTATGCTTCCGTCTCCTCGTATGGTTGTGCCCTCCTAGGGCTTGTATGGACCACCAGTCAAGAAAGGGAAGGGAAATGGGCAGACGCTCACGCCGATTGACAACTGCAAGTTGTAGAACAACAGGCTCTGTTTTGTGTATCTGCCCATGATTCAGTCTGTTATATCAGGTGTAGAACATCTACATAAATATATGTAGAATATTTACGAACCCAGAAAACAAAGATCATGGTATCTGGTCCCATCACTTCATGGGAAATAGATGGGGAAACAGTGGAAACAGTGTCAGACTTTATTTTTTGGGGCTCCAAAATCACTGCAGATGCTGATTGCAGCCATGAAATTTTTAAAAGACGCTTACTCCTTGGAAGGAAAATTATGACCAACCTAGACAGCATATTAAAAAGCAGAGACATTACTTTTCCAACCAAGGTCCGTCTAGTCAAGGCTATGGTTTTTCCTGTGGTCATGAATGGATGTGAGAGTTGGACTGTGAAGAAAGCTGATCGCTGAAGAATTGATGCTTTTGAACGGTGGTGCTGGAGAAGACTCTTGAGAGTCCCTTGGACTGCAAGCAGATCCAACCAGTCCATTCTAAAGGAGATCAATCCTGGGTGTTCATTGGAAGGACTTATGCTAAAGCTGAAACTCCAATACTTTGGCCACCTCATGCTATGAGTTGACTCACTGGAAAAGACTCTGATGCTGGGAGGGATTGGGGGCAGGAGGAGAAGGGGACGACAGAGGATGAAATGGCTGGATGGCATCACTGACTTGATGCACATGAGTTTGAGTGAACTCCAGGAGTTGGTGATGGACAGGGAGGCCTGGCGTGCTGTGCATCATGGGGTCGCAAAGAGTCGGACACGACTGAGCGACTGAACTGAACTAAACTGAACTGAACTGAATGGGCTTTTAGCTGCCTAAGGTTACTTGGAGAAGCCCATGTGTCAGTTTGTATCCACTGTGTGCCTAGGGCCCATGTGCAGGTGTTGGAAAGTGTGGTTATTTTTGTAGCATATCTGTGAGCTCTCATGGGAGTGTCAAGATGGGGTTGAGAGATCAACTTGCATCCTTTTTGGCTAGGCCACCCTTCGTTGCTCATGCCTAACTTCCTACCTAACTGTGTGTTTCTTAGCAGAACAAGAAAATCCTGATTATTATTCAGAGGACCATTAGCAACAAAGCTGAAGTTTTAAGTTGCTTCCAGAGTTGTCCCTGGTGTCAACACACACAGGGGTCACCCCGGGCGTCACACTTTGAGGAGTTTGTGAAAGGAGAAACAGAGAGAGCTAACAGCTGGCAGATAAAATCTGTTGATATCATTATGTAAATGTCTGCCACTTTCACCTTTCCACATTCAGCATCTCGGTCTGCTATGGCAGCCAGGAAATCTTGCTCCTCATTGTCTCATGTTCTTGGGCACAGCTTCTTAGTTCCTCTGAGAGTGGCTGCCCTTCATGTTCATGTTATGCAGATTTCAATTGGTAAAAAGGTATAAGGCAAGAAAGAAGTCTAGACGAAAAATGCAAACCTTCAAAACTTGTTAGGTAAAAGAGCCTTTTATTGGTCCTAAATTCTAAAAGTTTGTTTCTGTCCATCTTGTACAAAACCTAGGTGGTCAGCAGGAGTGTGTGTACTTTTAGTCATTTCACTACTCAGGGAACCACATGCAGATGACACATTGCAAGAGGCAAACTAAATTATTAAGAGGGACCTACATTTGAGCAAGAACACAGAGATGGACTCAATTATGAAAGACCAAAGCTTTAGAGAAATGGTTAAGTCCTGTGAATTTCTGAAGGGCATAGAAAAAGATGCCTATACATAAACTTGTTCATCAAATTCCAATAGACCCAGATAAGAGGTGGAGAATGAAATGGCAACCCACTCCAGTTCTTGCCTGGAGAATCCCAGGGACAGCGGAGCCTGGTGGGCTGCCGTCTGTAGGGTCACAGAGTCGGACACGTCTGAAGCAACTTAGCAGCAGTAGCATCAGCAAATAAGAGGGGCACCCATGAAATTTCAAAAGGCCAAAAAATTACAAATATTAAGTGTGAGTGATTTCAAACAACGGTGACAAACAAATGGAATTCATTACCTTCAGATGTAGGGATATATCATTGTGCTTTTAATTTGCATTTTTCTGGATTGGGACAGGAGGAGAAAGGGACGACAGAGGATGAGATGGCTGGATGACATCACTGACTTGATACATATGAGTTTGGGTGAACTCCGGAAGTTGGTGATGGACAGGGAGGCCTGGCATGCTGCAATTCATGGGGTCGCAAAGAGTTGGACACAACTGAGCAACTGAACTGAACTGAATGGCAACTGCTGTTCAACAACTTTTCTTTTGCTCATTTGCCATCTGTATCTCTACTTTGGTGAAATGTCTGCTTGTATCTTTTGGCCAATTTCTAACTGGATTGTTTGTTTGCTTTTCTCCTACTGGGTTTTGAGAAGCCTTTATGTAGTTTCGATACAAGGCATTTGTCAGATATGAGACTTGCAAATATTTTCTCCTAGTGAGCAACTTGTCTTTTCATTCTCTAAACAGGATCTTTCATGGGACAAAACAAGTGGAGGTTTTAAATTCCCATTTAGAAAAGCCTGACTTCTACTTGAGAGTGCTGAACAGGGCCTCTCCATTGGTGTGGCTCATGAGGGCAGATTACGGGTCTAATGCCTGTTTTGGCTCTGCTCACTCAGCTGTACAATAGCTCACTCCCACCATGGGCTTAACTCTATTCAGTGACCACAGGTCAGTGTTTTTCAGGATATCACAAAAGGATGAGCCGAGAAAGAACGGTCCACTGCTGAGAGAACAACTTGAAGTCAAGTCCCCACTGATCCGGGAAGTGATCTGTAGCCCTCATCCCCTTCTTAGAAAACTGGAAAATGCACCATCATCAGTATAGAGGGAAAGACAGCATTCAAAATGCCAGGAGGCTTCTCGGGCCATTTCAGCACAAAATAAAGCAACAAACAGATGTAAATTCATCACTGTAAGGTCGCGAAAACGGGCGTCTCAAGCTGTAAGGAAATAACCCAGACACCAAGGGAAAGTAACAGGCTTTATTGGCAGTGCGCTCCCGGGCAGAACCCACTGACCGCAAGAATGGCCACGAGGAGTTCTGCCCCGAACAAAGGCAGGGTGCGATTTTTATGTCTTCGGGGCAGGAAGTGGCATCATATAACCTGGACAGGACTAAGATAAGGTAAAGCTCGGGAATGCGAGATTTTGAGTGGTCAGCTAGTCGGGGTGGCGAGACTGGGTTGGTCACTCTGGAGGTCAGGAAAGAGGGTAGATCTCGGCAGAGGGTTATTACCTCTCGGCAGAGGGTTATTACGTCAGAGATTCCTCAGCGGTTTGGCGGGACTTTTTCCCTCCGGCGGGGGATGAAGAGGGGAAGAAGGAGCCAAGATAGCAACCGGGAAGGGGAAGCCAAGAAGGCCACCAGGGTCCGACCTTACAATCACATGAGTTTAACCAATGCTCAGAGCCAAAACACACATGGAATTCCAAACCAGAAAGAATCTCACGGTGGAGGCATATAGAGCCCTTGTCTACCCTGATTGGTTTTGCCAGATAAAAGTCAAATCCTCACCATGAGGCAAAGGCTGCCCGGGATCAGCTTGAGGGCCGCTGCCATGGAGACCACAAGAGGGGAGGTTTTTCTGACATGCAACTGGCATGAGCAGAATGGATTAGAGACAGCTCCATCTTATGTAAATTTCCGCTGGGGAGAAAAAGATTGAAAGGAAACTTATCATGCTTTAGTCATTCTCATTTAAGGTAATAAGATGCTTTCATTCCTTCTTGGAAAAAGAGGCAACAGCTGTCCTGTCATAAATGGTAAGACACTTCACTCGACATTTTGCAGAAACCCTGTCTTTAACTGACACTTTGACCTAATGGCTGCACTGAGTTTATGTTCTTAAGAGGGAGATAGTTTTTCTTTAAACATATGACATAAGCCTATTGGCCCCAGATGTGAAGAATTAAGAACGAATTGTACTAACCTCAGTTTCTGAAGTGGACAGAGAAATTTTATCCTTCCTGCCTCACCATGTCCAGGCCGAGGGGGTCTGAAGAAGGGTGAGCTATTAGGTAAACACTACTTCACAGGGTCATCAAGTGAACGCTGAATGTTTTCTCCTGCAGCCTTTATTCTCTTTTCATTTTGGCTGCAACACCCAACTTTCGTGTGGAATGCACCTCGGATCAGTTCTCAGCCCACGTGGTCACTGTAATGAATGGGCATATCTTATTTACATAGCTCTTTGATGTAATTGCTACCATCATCATTGTGATTATCATTATTTATGTATTTATTTGTGGCTGTGCTGGGTCTTCACCGATGCTATGGCTTTTCTCTAGTTGCAGCATGTGGCGACTTCTCTTATCGTGGAGCACAGGCTCTAGGGTGCATGAACTTTAGTAGCTGTGGTTCTGGGGCTCTAGAGCACAGGCTCAGTAGGTGTGGAGCATGGGCTTAGTTGTTACGGGTCACGTGGGATCCTTCTGGACCAGGGATCAAAACTATGTCTCCTGCATTGCCAGGTGGATTCTTTATCCCTGAACCACTAGCGAAGCCCCCATCATTATTATTATTGAACTGCTTCTCAGGCAGGGTAACCTGCTCAAAGTGTCAAAGCTCTTAAGTGGGAACTCCAGAATTGGAATGCAAGTGGTCTTATTCCAGAATCCACATACTCAAGTCTTCCTGCTCTATTTTTCTGCTGGGCTGAATGTCCCTCTCTGATCTCCACTTGTATCCCAGAATAATAACTCCTCTCAGTTGTGTGTGTGTTTTTTTTTTTTCAGGGGCACAGCAGAAGTGTGAAGTGTTTTTTAAGCGAATCATCTAGTGAAGTTCATCTTATTTTGGTAATTCTACTGGACGCTGAGGGTATGGGAAATTTTGTTTTTCCCCACCACCCAGAAAGTGAAGTCGCTCAGTCATGTCCGACTCTTTGCAACCCGGTGGACTGTAGCCTACCAGGTTCCTCCGTCCATGAGATTCTCCAGGTAAGAATACTGGAGTGGGTTGCCATTTCCTTCTCCTGGTCATCTTCCTGACCCAGGGATCAAACCCAGGTCTCCCGCATTGCAGGCAGATACTTTACCCTCTGAGCCACCAGGGAAGCCCAACCACCCTCTAGTTTCTTTAATAAGGAAGAGAAAAGGATGATGAGGGGATGAGATAGAAATGATTGTATCCTCTCTTTGCTCAGGTAATGGGTAAGCAGCCTGTAAACTGTGAAGTGGACAGTAATTCAGGGAACCAAACTTCCAGCTGTCAGAGATGGTACCCAGTGTCTAGGTCCATCTGCCTGTGGGCCCAGAAAGAGCTGGAAGTGGAATGCATAGCGCAAATCTCCAGGAAGGTGGAAGAGTCTGGACTCCTGAATCAAAGGCATTTAATACCCCCAAGAGTAGAGGTTTTTTCAGTTTCAATCACTGCTAGCTCACTAGCAGCTTAACTGCTTCCTGGCCAAGTTATGAATGAATATAGCTGATGCTGGCAGGACTTCTATTTCTTCAGTCATCATGAAAGCGAAGGACATCAAAAATGGAGGATTTAGACACTCCTTAGAAATTTTGATGCTTCTGAACTGTGGTGTTGGAGAGGATTCTTGAGAGTCCCTTGGACTGCAAGGAGATCAAACCAGTCAATCCTAAAGGAAATCAGCCCTGAATATTCATTGGAAGGACTAATGCTGAAGCTCTAATACTTTGGCCACCTGATACAAAGAGCCAATGCATTGGAAAAGACCCTGGTGCTGGGAAAGATGGAGGGCATGAGGATAAGGGGGTATGGAGGATGAGATGGTTGGATGGCATCATCAACTCAATGCACATGTGTTTGAGCAAACTCTGGGAGAAGTAAAGGACAGGCCTGGTGTGCTGCAGTCCATGGGGTTGCAGAGTTTGACAAGACTGAGTAAGTGAACAAGAGAAATCTTCACCTGCCATTCATCCTGATTGACCCTCCTAATTATTGTTATTTAATTCAATCTTTCTTTTTAAAAAGTAACTCTCTTTTCTTTCTTTATCTTCAGATCTCCATCCCACCTGCTAACTCAAGTTCTTTATAGTCTAAAATGTCTTACTCTGATCCAGTACCTTTGTTTATAACTTCTCTATTTCTATTTCTCCTCTCAGCCAAATTTCTTCAGTCATCTATCGTTTTGTTTTCTCTTTTTCTATGTGCTCCTCAAACCCATTGCTAACTCTCCCATCCTCCCCACCTAGGCCCCACAACCTCATCAAAGTATTGTTACCAATGTCCAACATTTTTAGCAACCTAGTGAAGACACTGCAATTCTTTATAATAAAATGTAATACTTTATAATAAGTCAACTGGTAAAGAATCCACCTGCAATGCAGGAGACCCTGACTCCATCCCTGGGTTGGGAAGATCCCTGGAGGAGGGAATGGCAACCCACTCCAGTATTCCTGCCTGGAGAATTCCCATGGACAGAGGATCCTAGCAGGCTACAGTCCATGGGGTCGCAAAGAGTAAGACACGACTGAGCAACTAAGCACAGCACATAATGAAATATAATACTTTAGTTGCATTTGAAAGAGCTGCCCATTCAGTGTTAAAATGACGGTTGTGATTTTGTGTGATTCTGCTTCTACAGCTAATTTTCTGACTACTCTTTCTTTGCAAGGTTTCTCTTCCTTTGTTCACCCGGGGGTGGGGTCCTATGTGGTTCCATCTTCTGGCCACTGTTTCTTCCATACTGGGCCCTGTATTTTAGCTCACAAATGGTCACATGATTCAGCCAGGATGATAAAAGTCTTTTCTAGGAATTTTGTTAGAACTATCAGGGAAGGCAAATTCTCCTTTCTTGGAGACAACTGGCTTTAAAACTCACGTCAGCTTCGAGCTTCTGATGACTGTCTTCTCTAGGAGCAGAAAGCCAGTCTGAGAATAGTCAAAACAGGACAGCAATGTGGAGAAACGTGTTGTTATTACATTGCTCCTGGATCTAGCCATATTTGAAGCTTAAATTAATACTGGGTTCTAAAGTTGTATGGATGTATATCCTTTTTTAAAAGCAGGTTTGAGTGGTATTTCTGACACTTGCAAGAGTTTTGGAAAATATACCTTCTACCTTCTTCCTATTTCCAGTGTAATCTTCATACTACAGCTTCCCCACCCTGCCACCAGAGGGATTAATATAAGATGTACTACTGATGGGGTACCCTACTCCAGAACTCTTGCCTGGAAATCCCATGGATGGAGGAGACTGGTGGGCTGCAGTCCATGGGTCGCTACCAGTTGGGCACGACTGAGCGACTTCACTTTCACTTTTCACTTTCCTGCTTTGGAGAAGGAAATGGCAACCCACTCCAGTGTTCTTGCCAGGAGAATCCCAGGGACGGGAGAGCCTGGTGGGCTGCCATCTATGGGGTCGCACAGAGTCGGACTCGACTGAGCGACTTAGCAGCAGCAGCAGCTGATGGGGCCATTCTCCTGTTTAAGATCCTCTGATGGCTCCCTGGGGCCTACTTAAGGGAGGGAAACTCAAAAGCCTTAAGGGAACAGGCAGAAGATGTAACTAAGGGAAGCAGGCCAGGTGGAAGATGATAGAAAGGGATGGCCTGCTCCAGCCATTGTATTCAGAATGCAAACACCACACGCCTGCCAAGAACAAGTCTGAAGTTTGGATTTGGCCTCTAGGCTCCAAGTTTGCAACCTCTGGCCTTTGTTTACTAGTTCAAGCTCCGGCACACATTCCAGGAGGAATTTGTGATCAAGCCCCTGATAATTCCCAAGACACATTTCCTGCCATTAGATGCTCTCAAAATACTAAATTGGTGCTGACATTTTTTCCCCATGAACCCATGAAAACTGTTTTGCTTATGCTATTCCTTTACCTAGAACCTCATTCCACCCCACCCTTCTATCATCATCTTAGTCTTGCTAAATCCGATTTGTTCTTCAATATTCATCTTAGGTGTTATCAGGTCCAGGGATCGTCCTCTTGATAAGACAGTTGTACTTCCTCCACAGCTCACCATATTCTTCTCTGTCACTGGATCCTATATGTGTGCCAGATTTTGTTGATTTCTTACCCAGAGTCATTGCTTCTCTTATTTACTTGCTGGCAGAATTTGCCTCTTACAAAGGCTGAAAAAAATGTGATACTCTCTCCCAGCCTGCCTTGAAGCTAAAGTCTGGGATGTGATCCAATCCTACTCAAAGGAGTGGATGGGAAATCTACTAAGGGATTCTTGGGCAAAACTTACCTCCCTGACAACAACGAAGTGATTCGGAGAACCCCTTTCTTTTTCATTTCTTCCACCGAACGTAAATAGTTCCATGAGGAGTGATGGTGGGAGCAGTAGCAGCCATCTTGCAGCTATGAGGAGAAAGTCAAAGAGAATCACAGAGAGGGTGAAGCACATCCCTGAAATCCCTGAGTTTCTGAACCAAACTGAGGACTTATATTTCAGACTTTTTGATATAATATATAATAATAACATATAAGATATAATATATAGGCTAATAAGATACAAGATAATATAATATATAAGATATAATATCAACCACCTGTTGCCCAAGTCACATTTTAGGGGTTATTCTGTCGTTTGCAGGTGAGTGCATTCTAAATGATTCAACATGTTATGTTCATATTTCTATTGTGTTTTTCTCTTCTGTTATTCTGTAAGTTATTTGTGGGGAAGAATGACCTCATATTCTTATTTTTATCACTGATGTCTAGCAGAGTAGGACTCAGTAAATTAGAAAAAATTATTGACATACAGTTGATTTATGATGCTGTGTTAATTTCTGCTGTACAACAAAGTGACTCAGTTATGCATATACATATGCTTTTCCATCATGACTTATTGCAAGATATTGAATATAATTCCCTGCACCGTACAGTAGGACTTGCTGTTTATCCATCCTATATGTAATGGTTTGCATCTGGTAATCCCAAACTCCCCATCCTTCCCTCCCTCAGCTCCCCCTTTTCTCTGGCAACCACAAGTCTCTTCTCTATGTCTGTGAGTCTGTTTCTGTTTCATTGATATGTTCATGTGTGTCATGTTTTAGATTCTGCACATAAGTGATATCATTTGGTATTTGTCTTTCTCTGACTTACTTTGCTTAGTTTGATAATCTCTAGGTCCATCCATGTGTGGTGTTCATTGAAGTATTTATTTTTCCATAATTTTCCCACTAGGATTGTGTGTGCCAGACAGCGTCTGTCCCATTTAGGAGATAACCCCTCAGTGTTGGAAAGTGGATATATATCAGTGAATCTTATATGGGTAATCCCCTGGGGATTTAAGGGAATGAAGGATCTGGTACAAGTATTGTGTCATCTTCTTGGAATTGACTAGTGCTATTCACGTTGTTTATTCAGATCTTATGAAAGCTCACTGCAAAGTCTAGCACATATGTAGATGAAAGGTGTTTTGGGCGGAGAAGGGAAGGGGTGCTGGGTGTTTACAGACACTTCCTCTATGCTGGGCCTCTCTCATCTTCTGTTGTCCCTAAGGCCCCTTTTCTGACCCTATCCCTGGAGCTCAGTGAGACAGAAATGATAGCTTTTTCCATAATCCAATCCATCAAATGTCTTGGACTTCACTTCATCCTTAGCTACTGCCTAAACTCTGTCACTAAAAGTTGGAGGTTGCCCTTAACTCCTTGGAGGCTTATGAGATTCCATTGTTATGAAAGTGTTCAGAGCATTACACTAGCTTTGGCTAAAAATGGGGCAGCAAATAAAAAAAGGCCGAGTTACTTCAGAGAATCCATTTGGCAGCCTCATTTCTCTAAGACCATACATTTAATTTTATGGTTTGTTACACAAATCAGTTGAATTCATTGAATCAGAGGGAGCCCTGTAAACTAAAAGAGCAGACGTTCCTTGGGCTGTTATGTTCTTACTTATAAGGGAGAAGTCACTTTAGATTTCAACATTGACTCACCCAGAAGCCATTCTCCTTTCCTCATTTCCAGAGCCATGCTAACTTAAGTCCTGACAGCCTCAGATCGTCTTGGCTCTGAATTTTTTTTTGGCTCTGAATTTTTAAGAGTGGAGTCAGATCTTCATGGAATCTGAGTCTCAGAGTTTGGAACTTCTGCAGTAGAAAAGTGCCTATGTAACAGTGTTGTTATGGTGGAGAGTTTGAGTGGGGGGTAATGGTGGAGGCTGCTATGGCCTAGATCATTATTTCTAGATCGTTAATGACCCCACACATAGAAGCCCAGCATCTGAGTATGTGTGGGTGTATGCATTTTCTAAGGAGAGGAGGTAGATTATGTTTCCATTTTTTTTTTTTTTCCCCACAGCTTCAAGTTTGCTACTATTTGATTTCAGAAGAGTAAATTTAAGCCTTCAGCCTAGATGAATGGCAACCCATCGCCAGCAAACTCCCTGGATCTTCAAACTCTTGGCTGTGTTCCTCTCAGCTTTCCCTGAATCCTGTCTTTTCTCCAAGGAAACAATATTCTTGAATCCCCTCAATTTGCCTGCTTTTCTTCTCCCATATGCCATGTAACTCAGGGTGGGAAAAGATTTTTCGTTTCCTCTTCGATTAACAACACAACTTTGAGGTCTTTGCTTCCCTGGTGGCTCAGACAGTAAAGAATCTGCCTGCAGTCTGGGAGACCCGGGTTTGATCCCTGGGTCAGGAAGATCCCCTGGAGAAGGGAATGGCAACCCACTCCAGTATTCTTACCTGGAGAATCCGTGGACAGAGGAGCCTGCCAGGCTAAAGCCCATAAGGTCTCAAAGAGTCGGGCACAGTTCAGTTCAGCCACTCAGTCGTGTCCGACTCTGCAGCACACCAGGCCTCTCTCTATCACTAACTCCCGGAGTCAAATTCATGTCTATTGAGTCGGTGATGCCATCCAACCATCTCATCCTCTGTCATCCCCTTCTCCTCCCACCTTCAATCTTTCCCAGCATCAGGAGTCGGGCACAACCGAGAGACAAACACTTTCAGGTCTTAACGTTTTTCTCTTCATGTAATAGCTCCTTTTCAGCCCATTCCTTTCTTCCATCCATCCGTTGGCCCATCTACACATCCATCCATCCACCCATCCATCTAGTCAACAAATATTTATTGAGCACTTTCTATCTATTCCACCAGGAATTTTTCTAGGAGCCGAGGATACAGTAGTGACCAAGCCGAGCCTGGTGTCCCTGGTGTCACAGAGATTACAGCAATCAACAAAAAAGCACTAAACACAATGTCAGAAGTGAAAGTGCTATGAAGAAAAATTGCAGTGGCCATGAGACTAGGCCTCTTGGATCTCCGTCTGCTGGGTCTGTAAGTGACCGAGAGCTCCAGCGGCCGGATTCTGAAATCCAGTACTGTGTTTGTCTGGGACCCTGCTTCTCAGGTCTGCTCTCTGCCAATAGCTGAGCATGGCAGGACAGTAAGAGGGACACAGGGCTCACTGATGCGGGACTTTGGCTTGAATACGCTCTGAAGGTCTTGTGGAAATTTCCTTTGAGGTCTGTTATAGTCTAAGACCCTCCTCCTCCCTCCTTATCTCCTCCTCCCTCATTTTCTCCCTCCCTCCTTCCCTTCGTTCTTCCTTCCTTCCCTTTCTCCTTCACTCAGGAGCAGACCGTCATTGTAGCTTTTCCAGTCCATCCCTTTACTTTCTTATGTTTCCCCAATAAAGTTTCGCAATTCTTATCCCATCTTGGCATCTTTTTTTCCTAGAGGACCTGGACTAACACAAGACTAAAGCAGCCTGAAAGAAGACTTGGAGTGGGGGCTACTTTAGATAAGTGGCCAGAAAACACCCCCCACTGCCCCAACCCCCCCCACCCCCCACAAGAGGAATTTGTTTACGGACTTGACTGGAGTGAGGGGATGATCCAGGCAGACAGCTGGGGGAGGTGCACTTTGGCCAGAAGGAAGAAGGAAGAGCAACATGGAGACTTTGAGCCTGGCTTTCAAAGGGCTCCCTTAAAACTGCTGAGGGGTGGGGAGCAAGATCGGGCGGATCTCTGGGTTCGCTCCAAACTCACTCTCATTTTGGGTAGCTCTGTCTTTATCTGCTTTGCATATTTGGCTTCTTTAGAGGAACTTTAGATGAACAAAGAGTTCCAGGTTTAAAATATAAATATTCTGAGAACCACTCTTCTTCATGGGCTTTGTGATCTCTGCCCTGTTTTATGGCTCTATCAGCCTGTTGGCCATGGGAAGTGGAAGAAATTGCCTCTATTTGGAAGCCTAATTGTTCCACAGAGATACTGGATTAGTGCGAGCTAGGTGTAGATAAGGGGAATTAGAGTAAGTGATTAAAGGACTTGGTGCATGGAGTCTGATGGAGAGAGTGGGGCTTGAAAACGTGGAGGAATTTCATGCTAAGCTCTGAAGCCCTATGGTTGGACGGCAGCCGGAGGGAACTGGCATACATCAAGTCTGCAGATGTGGACAAAGGACAGCTGGGAGGGGGTGGGGGTTAAAGGGTTGTCCTCCATACGCAGTGGTGTTTAGAAGAACAGTGGACAGTAACAGCTGTGCTCAAAAACTCTGACTTCAAAATGTAAAACATTAATATAGCCCGGAGGGAAGGTGAACAGAATTTACCTGTTGCCAGAAGAGTTGATAACTGAATTTATAAAAATTTCTTGGCACTTTTTTTTAGTGTTAAAACTTTGTATTTCCCCCCCGCCCCCGAGTTTTCAGAAGGAAAAGAATCTGGCAGCTGTAATGCAAAGACTGAGCTGGGTGTAAGAGGCATTTTCCCCCTCCAGTCCTGTTTTTAAAAAGTTGTATAGTTAATTTACAATGTTCTGTTAGTTTCGAGTGTATGGCAAAGTGATTTATATATGTGTGTGTGTGTATACAATATATTTACTTTTTCAGGTTCTTTTCCATTATGTTAGTGTTAATTGCTCAGTCATGTCTAACTCTTTGTGACCCCATGGACGGTAGCCTGCCAGGCTCCTCTGTTCAAGGAGTTCTCCAGGCAAGAATACTGGAGTGGGTTGCCATTCCCTTCTCCAGGGGATCTTCCTGACCCAGGGATTGAACCTGGGTCTCCCTCATTGCAGGCGGGTTCTTTCACTATCTGAGCCACCAGGGAATCTCATCACAGGTTATTACAAAATATTCAGTATAGTTTCCTGTGCTACATAGTAGGTCCTTGCTGTTCACATATTTTAATGTATGGGAGGGACTGGGGGCAGGAGGAGAAGGGGACGACGGAGAATGAGATGGCTGGATGGCATCACCAACTCGATGGACATGAGTTTGAACTCCGGGAGTTGGTGATGGACAGGGAGGCCTGGAGTGCTGTGATTCACGGGGTCGCAAAGAGTTGGACACGACTGAGCGACTGAATTGAACTGAACTGAACTGAATGTATATATGTTAATCCCAAACTCCTAATTCATCTCCCCTCTCCCCACCCTCCACCATCTCTTTGGTAACCATAAGTTTGCTTTCTATGTCCTTGAGTCTATTTCTGCTTTATGAATAAATTGATTTAAATCATATTTTTAAACTCCACATACAAGTTATATTATGATATTTGTCTTTCTGTCTGACTCTTCACTTAATATGATAATCTCTAGGACCATCCATGGTGCTGCAAATGGCATTATTTCATTCTTTTTTATGAATGAGTAATATTTCATTGTGTATATACCACATCTTATTTATCCATTCACCTGTCAATAGATATTCAGGTTGCTTCCATGTCTGGCTATTGTCAGTCGTGCTGCAGAGAACACTGGGGTGCATGTATCCTTTTGAATTAGAGTTTTCTTCAGATATATGCCCAGGAATAGGATAGCAGGATCATATGGTGACTCTACCTTTAGTGTTTTAAGGAACCTCCATACTGGTTTCCATAGTGGATGCACCAACTTACGTTTCCATCAATAGTGCGGGAGCGTTCCTTTGTCTCCACACCCTCTCCAGCATTTATTATTTGTAGGCGGCTCGTCCCCCTGAGAACTTCTGTTGTGAGAATTACACGCCAATTTCTTGGGGTTCCTTCAACCCGTTCTCCAGGATAAAATGCATGGGGCAGACCTGAGCTTGACCCACAGCTTGAAGCCGAACTGTGACAGGTGTCCCTCAAAGCCATGAGCAACAAATAAACGCTTAATTTGTTTGTCTCACAGCTTTGTAATTGCTCATTGTTGCTGTTGCTGCTGCTAAGTCACTTCAGTCGTGTCCGACTCTGTGTGACCCCATAGACGGAAGCCCACCAGGTTCCCCTGTCCCTGGGATTCTCCAGGCAAGAACACTGGAGTGGGTTTCCATTTCCTTCTCCAATGTGTGAAAGTGGAAAGTGAAAGTGAAGTCACTCAGTCGTGTCCGACCCTTAGCGACCCCACGGACTGCAGCCCACCAGGCTCCTCCATCCATGGGATTTTCTAGGCAAGAGTACTGGAGTGGCTTGCCATTGCCTTCTCCGCATTGCTCATTAGGCAGCATCATTGCCACCCCATGGACTGTAGCCCACCAGGCTCCTCTGGCCATGCTATTTCCCAGGTAAGACCACTGGAGTGGGTTACCATTTTCTCCTCCAGGGGATCTTCCTGACCCAGGGAAGTGGTATTCTTACTGCCTGACCCATTGTAGTAAGAGCCTACTAATACACCTGATAATTAGATTCCTTGTATCATCTCACACTGTGAGTGCTAGACAGGGGGGTGTGGCCAAGCCTACCTGTTGGTATACCAGATGGCTTTGGAGATAGTGGGAGGGAAATACATCACACCAAATAAAGATATGGGGCTTATTAGGATGTAAAAGCTGGCTCTCAGTGAAATGCCAGGGTTGGTTTGGCATTCTGAGCCTCTGAAATACTGACTTTTGGCGTGTGTGTGTGTGTGTGACTGTTCTGTGCATAGAAGTTTAGAAGTATTCCTACCTACTAGATGCTGGTGGCACATTTTCCCCTAACCTGTGACAATCAAAAATATCTAAAGATACTGCCAAATATCTCTTGGGTGGCAAAATCACTCCCAGTTGGGAACCACTGATTTAGCTGAGCTGGCTTCAGTTTTTCTGTTAAAATAAGCACAGAAAATGACAATGAATGATTCCATTTATCAAGCAATTAGCTCTCCAGACATTCAGTTAAGCACTTTCACGAATTAATCTAATTTTGTTGTTGTTCAGTTGCTCAATTGTGTCCAACTCTTTGTGACCCCATGGACTGCAGCACACCAGGCTTCCCTGTCCTTCACTATCTCCTGGAGTCTGCTGAAACTCATGTCCATTGAGTCAGTGATGCCATCCAACCATCTCATCCTCTGTCTCTCCTCCTGCCATCCATCTTTCCCAGGATCAGGGTCTTTTCCAATGAGTTGGCTCAGGTGGCCAAAGCATTGGAGCTTCAGCTTCAGCATCAGTCCTTTCAATGAATATTCAGGGTTAATTTCCTTTGGGGTTGACTGGTTTGATCTCCTTGCTGTCCAGGGGACTCTCAAGAGTCTTCTCCAGCACCACAGTTCAAAAACATCAGTTCTTCGGAGCCATGCCTTTTTTATGGTCTAACTCACAGCCATACATGACTACTGGATTTTGTCCATAGCAAAGTGATGTCCTGCTTTTAGAAAGAGTTTTAGTTAACTAGGGCTTCCATCATAAATTACCACAGACTAGGTGACTTACACAAGAGAAACTGATTTTCTCACAGTCCTGGAGGCTGGAAGTCTGAGATCACGGTGTGCTCAGGGTTAGTTTCTTCTCAGACCTCTCCCCTTGGTGTGGAGATGGTCCCTCCTCTTTGTGTGGCTGTATCCTAAGCTTCTCTTCTTATAAGGGATTTGGTCTTATGGGATGAGGACCTACTCGAATGATTTAAATATCATTACCTCTTCAAAAATCAATGCTCTAAATGCAGTCATATTCCGAGGTACGGAGTGTTAAGATTCAGCATATGAATTTCGGGGGACACAGTACAGAGAAAGTTTACAAATAAGGACACTCAGCACAGAGGGGAAGTAACACTTGCTTGAGGAACACCTTTAGAATGTGGGGGAGGCAAGGCTGACCTATCTAACTCCAGAATCTGTGCTATTGACCACACTTCCCCAAGAAATATTGCTTCCCCAAGAAATTAATCTTGTGAGGGACTTAGGAAGGTAAGCACTATATGCAAGTGTTATGCAATGAGTTTCTCTCTCTCTCTGTTTTAGAGTGGGTTTCTTCAAGAGTGATGCTCACTCCCCTTACATACCTGCACATGGGAAGACCTCCCCAAGAGTAGCTGAGAAAAGCTATTTAGATTGTAGAAAACTATCAGCCACTGCAGGGCTGGTCTGGACAACTCAATTCACTTACTAAAAATACGTTTCTAGACCTCTTTGATAAGAGAGAGAAAAAGCCTTGAAAACTTCTACCCATTAATCTAGTAGTTCCATCCCTTGGAATTTATCCTTAGGAAGGACTCAGATATGTGTACAAAGATTTATGCCTAGCATATTTGATTTTAGCATGATGTGCAAGAGCAAACATGGATAGATATTGGATAAATAAATGACGGTGTGTCCATATGGTGTGATGTTAAACTTGTAGATGAATATTTTCTTCCAAGGGAAAAACTTCATCCTATATTATTCTTTGAGGCAAAAAAAAAAAGATTGGCATGCCACAGGGAACATGATTCTGACTTCCGAAAGGTCACTATCACAGCGGTCGAGAAAATACCTGTAGGGCGCGGTGGAAATGAATTGTATCCCTGTTCTCCTGCTGTCCTAGCAAATTTTCCTGTAGGTTTTATCTTGTACCTTGATAAAACTGGACTTCTTTTGTCACCCTTATCTACAAAACAGTCATCCAGTTACTTTTTCCGCAAAAACCCAGACTCCATTTAGTAATTAATAGGTCCACTCCAGTGTAAGGACTCGACACCGCCAATCTTCATTGCGAATGACAATTTCTTCCTTCTCCAGCTAGGCTGGCTCCTGGAGTGAGTGAGAGAGAAGGGGTGGGGGCTGCTGTGTCTCTTTTTCTTCACTTGGTGTTTCTGTTTCCCTCTCATCTTCCCTGAGCCTCTGCTTCCTCCAAAACTGGGAAGGGAGAGAGAGGAACAAGGGTCTCAGATGCTTAGTTATGTCCAGATCTTTGAGACCCCCTGGACTGTAGCCTGCCAGCCTCCTCCATCCATGGGATTCTCCAGGCAAGAATACTGGAGGGGGTTGTCATGTCCTCCTCCAGGGGATCTTCCCACCCAGGGATCAAACCTGGGGTCTCCTGCACTACAGGCAGACTCTTTACCATCTGATCCACCAGGGAAGCCTGGAGAGGAGCAAAGGGGCAGGAAAAGATTTACTGGACTGGTGCTGTTCTAGCCCTCCAGGTCTGTCAGTAGACTGACCTTCTCAAATGTTCCTTCCTGGGTTCTTTGAGCCCCTCCCTCTTCCTGGTGGGCACCTGCAGTTTGCTTGACCATGCACTGTGTGTCTTCTGTAGGGTCCTGCACAGCTCCATCCCCCCAGCATTTGGGAGCACACCTCCTGGGCGGCAGGTTCTGGTTCACAGGAAACTCTCCCATATCCATTGCCTTGGCAACTTGGGGAGAGCGGGCCACCTTCCACAGAACCGCTCCTCACTCCACCCCCAGAGCAGCTAGCTGGCCGGGGCCCTTAGGTTTCCCAGGGCGAGTCAGACACCAATCTACTGAGCCTCCTGTGTACTTGCATTCAGCCTTCCAAGAAGTCACCTCAGGCCCTTTACCTCAGCTTTCAGTGAGACATCGGAGCCCCTTCCCCATAGGGAGAGTGGACATATGGACTTGATGGCTGTCTCCAAAAAACCTCTTCACTTGTTTTTTTTCTTTTTAAAGAATATTTATGTATTTATTTGGCTGCGTTGGGTTTTAGTTGCAGCACGTGGGATCTTTGCTGCTTCTTGGGATATCTTTCATTGCAGTGCATAGATTCTCTGGTTCTGGTGCAAGGGCTTAGTTGCTCCATGACATGCAGGATCTTACTTCCATGACCAGGGATCGAACCCACATCCCCTGTATCGCAAGGCGGATTCTTAACCACTGGATCACCAGGAAAGTCCCTTACCCTTCACTTTGAAATGGTAAACAGCCAGCTCTTGTTCTCTTGGGGTATGAGCTGATACAGAAACAGAAAGAATACATTTTTAACATCCTGTTTTGCATACAATAAAAAAAAAAGGTGGCATGCACATCTGTCTTGCAGAGGCATCTGGGGGAGAGAAGAGGATGGGGGTCTGGCTAGAATAATCTTCAGGGTCCTTCTAATTCAGAGATTGCATGGCAGGCTGACAGGGAACAACAGAAAGTATCAAACAAACTCCCTGTCCTGTTGGAGGGACCAGGCTCCCATCAAGCATCCTAGTCGTAAACTATTGCACATGTTCTTGAGAGTGATAAATGTAGTAACAGAAAGTGTAAATAACCAAGCGTTAAAGCTCAGAAGAAATTTTACGTTTCAGTATAGAGAAGAGTTAGTCCACTGCTGCAGAAATACTTTCTTCTCTCTTCTTGAGAAGAATGTATAAACTAAACGGAAAAGGAAGATGCATTCTTTTAGCCTCCACGGCCTCTCCGCCCAGGATCCCAGTTCCCTTGTTCCCCCAAATGCGAACCTGCTAGGATCCCACCCTTCCTGATTCCTGAAGCTGGAGGTGCACTTGGCCTCTCTCATCCCCACTGCCTTTGATTGACGTGCTTGTTTTGCTCTTGCACATGAAGGGAGTCATGGGCAAATGATTACTGTTGTGATTGCTGTTATTTGTATTTCCAAGGCTGGTGGCTCAGACGGTAAAGAATCTGCCTGCAATGCACGAAACCCAAGTTCGATCCCTGGGTTGGGAAGATCCCCTGGAAAAGGGAATGGCAACCCACTCCAGTATTCTTGCCTGGAGAATTCCATGGACAGACCAGGGGGTCTCAAAGAGTTGGACACGACTGAGAGACTATCGCTTTCTGTTTACTTTCTTTCTGAGTCAGGATGAGAGCTGGGTTTCTGGGTTTTGACTACCAGACTCTCCGCACTCCTTCCTCCCTGGTCTCCCAGGGACTTTTCGGGTACCAGGAGCCCCTGAAAGCATTTTGCTGGATATTCTGATCCTGCTGGCATTTGTGATGGGAACTTGTGCCCAAATCCATCTTGTGTGTTTCCAACTTGGAGTCTCCTGGAAGTGGGTGCTCCCCAGGGATAAGAGCGGCCACTGAAAGCTGAACTCCCAGCACTGGTCCTGATGGTGGGGAGGGGGCGGGGGCTGGCACTCCTGTTCCCGCACCCCTCCCTTCCGTGTATCTTTAATGAGCCTTTGGCCTGAGTTTCAAACAGACCTGGGCTTGGGTGCTGGGCATGAAAATGAAGTCCTGAGTTAGCTCTCGGAGAAAAGTCAAGGCCTGGCCTCAGGCCTGATTGGAGCCCCGCTTCTCTGCCAATGCTGCATGGAGAAAAGAACAGTTGTACTGAATAACTACATTCTTAAGCAGAATCTGTTCGAAGCGTCTTATTTTACAAGATCGAAGCCAAGCCTTGGCAAGGGGCAATGATGCCCAAGTTCATGCATCTGGTTTGGTAGAACCACTTCATAGGCCAGCTGGAGAGAGGTCTTAATCTTCTCCAGCTTTGCCCCAGAGCCATCTCATCTGGGGGGAGGAGGTTCCCTGCTCCCCCTGGGGCTGAGTCAGAGGCTCCTGCTTGTACCACGGCTCTTATGCTTGACTGTGGAAACCCTGCCTCCAAAGCCATGTGCTCCTAAAAGGCCAGAACCATGCATTTATCGTCCCTGGGTCTCCAGGAGAGGGTCCACTGAGGGCCTGCAGGGATCCCACTGACGGCGTGGGAGTCGCGGTGGGTTGGGAGGGTCCTGGCATGGGTTGGCTTTCCCTCAAGATGCCAGACCCAGTTCCACCTGGTGTTGCTCCTTCTGCCTCCTTCCAGCACTGCAGGCCTCGGAAAGCTGTGTGATTTCTTCCCAGAACACCGCCCTGTTCACACCAGGTGGAATTTCCGGCCAGTTTTCAATGCAAAGGAAAACTGGAGTGACTTCCCTGGTGGTCCAGTGGTTAAGACGCTGCGCTTCCAAAGCAGGCAGAGTGGGTTTGATCCCTGTTTGGGGAACTAAGATCCCATATGCCCTCAGTACAGCCAACCCCTCTCCAAAACAAGCCAACAAACTTGAAGTGGGTCTAGAAAAGTGCTCTTTGCTAAAAAACACAGCTGACCCTTGAACAACATGGGGGACTAGGGGCCTCAACCCTTGAAGCAGTGGGAAATTTGAGTGTAATTTATGATTGGCCCTCCAAATCCATGCTTCCTCTGTATCTATGGTTCCACCTCTGCATATTCTACCAGCCAAAGACTGTAACACTGTAGTATTTACTGTTTAAAAATAAGCATATAAATGACCTGTGCAATTCTTCCTGTGTTGCTCAAGGGTCAACTCTTAGGTGAAAAAAGGAGCAGGTAAAATTAACTTTAGTAATATAGTTTAACCCGAGATATCCTAAATAGCATTTCCAAATGTAATCATATGAACAACTATGAATGTGACAGTTTTGTGTTCTTTTTGTTCCACATGCTCAAAATCTGTTACCTACAGCGCATCTCATCTGGACTCTTAAATTTTCATTAAAAATACTTGATATGTATTTTGATTTTATAAAATTTACAGTTGAAAAAATATTCATCTGTCTACATTGTTCCAGGCGTAAAGTTTTCCAATAACTGAATTGTTTTTAAATCTAGCTGAATTAAAATAAAACATTCAACTGCTCATCACACTAGTCACTTTTCAAGGGCTCTGTAGTCACACCCAGGCTTTGGAAGGCATTGCGGAAGCTTAGAGAATTGGTGGCTGAGTCAGAGAAGAAAGCCCAAGGGCACTAGGGGGTGGTGGCAGCCTCATTCATCTTTTCTATGTGTCCAAATACACATTTCACTTTCTTCTCAAGACATCAGGGGCTGAAGGCAGGTGGCAGTCATGATGGGAGACGTGCTATCGGGTGCCAGCTCCCAACACAGTCTTCATTTTGCTACATTTTCAGCAGAGATGGAGTTTGGATAGTGCTGCCACTGCTGTGGGACACGGAAGATTGAAACTCTGGGGAGAGGCTTCTAGGTCTATGAACCCTGGAGAATAGCTGGAGGCTGGGAGGGTCTCTGTAGCTGATGGAGGGAACAGCTGCTCCCCCTACTGGGAGGCAGAGGAACAGCAGTCCTGCCCGGGTGGAGTGAGAAGCGAGTTCCAGGGCTGAGTCAGCTGGGTTTTTTCTAGACTCACCCTTTGTGCGCAGGAGGCAGTTCTAAGAGCCTGGTGGAGTGTGGTGGGCAGGGTCCAAGGAAAGGCTGCATCCTTTTCGGGTTTCCAAGTCTCAGAACACTGAGGCTCTTGACTTTGGAAGCATAGAAACATTATTAGTGCAGAAACAAATCTTAGAAAGCGGAGGGTAAGATTATTTAATAAAGCTCTGAAGTTTTCAAACTCAAAACAAAATTTGTTTGTTTTCCTCTAGACTTAACCACCAACTATTAATCCACAATCATGCAGAAAGACCTCACAGGTGAAATATACTTAAAAAAAAATGATGTATCAAATCCCTTCAGCGGTCTCTTCTAAGATGTTTATAAGCTAAAGGTAGTAATGTAAACGGGCTTCCCTAGTGGCTCAGCAGTAATGAATTCACCTGCAATACAGGAGATACAGAAGATGTGGGTTTGATCCCTGGGTGGGGAAGATCCCCTCGAGGAGGGCATAACAACCCACTCCAGCATTCTTGCCTGGAGAATTCCATGGACAGAGGAGCCTCATGGGCTACACTCTATAGAGTCAGATTGCAAAGAGTCAGATATGATTGAAGAGATTTAGCATGCCCGTAATAATGTAAAAAAATAAAAATGTAATTGTACCAAAGTTTATACAGTGAAAACCACAAGTCTAATCTTCTCTTGAGACTCTTTCTTGAATTCTCAAAGCACTGATTATAGTAGTTGCTCAATGAATGTTAGTTTGCTACTGATGAATGTTGAAGATGGACCAGAAAACTAACAACAACAAAAGCAGTACTGTTAAATCATGGACCAACCGGGCAGTGTGTGAGGGATGGGATCAGAGAGCCATAGACGGGGGTGTGGAATCCAGGTTCAGCAAGACTGGCTTTGAATTTGATAATTTAAAAAGATTAATCCAGATACTTCCCGAATGGCTCAGAAGTAAAGAATCCTCCTGCCAGTGTGGGAGATGCAGGAGAGGGAAGATCCCCTGGAGGAGGAAATGGCAACCCACTCCAGTATTCTTGCTGGAGAATCCCATGGACATAGGAGTCTTGTGGGCTACAGTCCACAGGGTCACCAAGAGTCGGACATGACTGAGCGACTGATCAGGTGCACACAATCCAGATACTTTACCAAACATTTAGAGAAGACACATGGTTATTCTGGGAGGCTCTGGAAGCAGAGAACCCAGGGGTGTGGAGCAGACAGGGACACTGATTTTCAGATGAAGGGCACGTGGGGTGTTATGGCTGGAGTTGGGTGTGGCAGACTTGACCCTAGAAAAAGAAGCTTTAAACTGGGTTTTCTCCTTTGCAGAAGGGTTAAGAGACTTTGGGCCAATTCAGTGGATATCCAGGTTAGTGGGTGAGTGTTAGAAGGGACTAAAAGACAGTCTTCTAAAATTTAGTATTTTTTGTTGAGGTCGCATTGGTTTATAACATGAAATAGGTTTCATATGTACAACATTATATTTCTGCTTCTGTGTACACTAGAGTGTGCTCATTCCCCCAAATTTAGCTTTCATCTGTCATCATATAGTGGATCTTCTTTACTCATTTGGCCTTCCTGTCTTCTGCATTTACATGTTTCTTTTCATTTAATTTGGTTTATTAGCTTATTTTGTTATTGTTGTTAGTTTTTTATATTCTGTGTATGTGTGAAACCATACACTATTTGTCTTTCTCTGTCTGACTTACTTTAGTAAGCCTAATACCCTCTCTCAAGTTCCTTCCATGTTGTTGCAAATGGCAAGATTTCACCTTTTCGATGACTGAGTAATATTCCATTGTATACAAGTATATACCACATCTTCTTTATTCATTCATCCTTGATGGGCACTTAGTTGCTTCTGTATCTTGGTTATTGTAGATAACACTCGGATGAGCACAGGTGCGAATATATCTCTTTGAATTAGTGTTTTTGCATACTTTGTATATATACTCAGAAGTGGAATAGCTAGATCATATGGTAGTTCTATTCTTAATTTTTTGAGGAATCTGCATACTGTTTTCCATAGTAGCTGCACCAATTTCTGTTCCCACCAGTCCTTATCTTCAAGGAGTTTGCATCTAGGGGAAGAAAGAAGGATAAACCCCTGGTGGATAATGTAATGTGGAGCATGATGCTAGCTGATGGCAAATTTCCTTGGGGTTCAAATGCGAGGTCAGCAAAGTACCATCCTGCCCTGAAGGCTAACTCTGGCTCACTATCCATTTTGGTAAATAAAATTTGGTGGGAGCACAGCACGGCTTGCTTGTTTGTTTCTGTGTTGTCCATGGCTGATTTTGCCCCCTAATGGCAGAGTTGGGAAGTTGGTATCTGGAGAGACCAGGTGACCCTCAAAGCCTAAACTATTTACTATTCAGCATTTGAAAGGAGAAGTCTGTGAAACCTTGGGTTTAAAAGAAGGAACAGTTATTTTCAATAAAGAGGTTATGTTGGAGTGGTTTCTGGGCGTAAGGAGAAGAAAGGGAGTTCCAGGCCCAGATAACAGTCTGGGTAAAGGCACAGTAGCCGGAGACCAGAATGGAGGTCAGGCTGGGAGACTTGGATTTCAAGCAGTGCATCATCACCTCTGAGCTGAAAGGAACTGGATCCATTGCCCACACCTTGCAAAGTGACAGAGAGAGACGGGGATGGGGGAGGGGGAGAGAGAACGAGTGAACTGATGTCTGTATATGCTTTGAAAATAATATGAGAAAAACAGCCAGTAATGAAGACATTATTTCCATTGTATTGTTAAATGGATGCTAATTTTCCTTTTCTATCTTTTTTCTTCCCAGCCCTGGCTGCCAATTTCTTCTTTCCTGTTGATTTGCCTAGAGAAACAAAACAGAAAACAAAAAAACCCCAGGCATACCACCACAAACCACAAATGTGTTTACTTCAAGAAATGTATTTTTGTTCTTTTTCAGATAGGTTCACAAGATCCAAATAGGTCCATATAGGTTTCACAAGGTCTAGAATTTAAAAGATTTAAAGGGTGTAATAAATGCCTCCCTTCCAATCTGCTCAGTTCCTTGTTCTCCACTCTGAAGGCAACTAATAGGACCAGTTTCATATTTTTTTCCTGAGGTATTTTTCAATTCAGTTCAGTTCAGTCACTCAGTCATGTCCGACTCTCTGTGACCCCACGAATCACACCACACCAGGCCTCCCTGTCCATTACCAACTCCCGGAGTTCACTCAAACTCATGTCCGTCGAGTCGGTGATGCCATCCAGCCATCTCATTCTCTGTCGGCCCCTTCTCCTCCTGCCCCCAATCCTTCCCAGCATCAGAGTCTTTTCCAGTGAGTCCACTCATCGCATGAGGTGGCCAAAGTATTGCAGTTTCAGCTTTAGCATCAGTCCTTCCAATGAACACCCAGGATTGATCTCCTTTAGAATGGACTAGTTGGATTTCCTTGCAGTCCAAGGGACTCTCAAGAGTCTTCTCCAGCACCACAGTTCAAAAGCATCAATTCTTCGGCGATCAGCTTTCTTCACAGTCCAACTCTCACATCCATACATGACCATGGGAAAAAACCATAGCCTAGGCAGGTGCAAATATTTACACAAGTATTATTTTTTGTTCCTTTTAACACAAGTGATTATCTCCTATATATACTGTTTTATGCTTTGATTCCCCCTCCCCCTTTCTAATGCCTGGCAGGCAACATACAGTTCGTGGGGTCTCAAAGAATCACACGTCTGAAGCAACTTAGCAATGCTTTTTGGAAGGTGTTTCACATTAGAATGCCGCTTCCCCTGGAGTGAGAAATGGCAACCCACTCCGGTATTCTTGCCTGGAGAATCCCATGGAGCCTGGCAGGCTACAGCACATGGGGTCGAAAGCAGTCAAACACGACTGAGCACACACACACACACACACACACACAGGTCACATCAGAAATACAGAATTCCTAATCTCTTTTATTGCTGTGCAGTGTCCCATCATGTAGATGTACTGGATTATATTTCAGCATTTTAGTAGTAAATAGGGATGGTTGTTGTTTCCCCTCTTTCCTGCCAGCAACAAGCCCTGCTGGATTCAGGGGTGGGGCCAATAACAGTGACTAGGTAAAAGTTGACAGTGCTGATGGCCTTATATTTATTTATTTATTTGCTCCTGGTCTTCGTTGCATCACCTGGGCTCTTCGATCTTCGATGTGGCATACGGGATCTTTAGTTGCAGCATTCGAACTCTTAGTTGCAGCGCCAGGGATTGAACCTGGGCTGCCTGCATTGGGAGCTTGAAGTCTTAGCCACTGGACCGCCAGGGAAGGCCCCATGGTGCTGATGGCTTTAGACACAGCTGGTCTTTAGTAGCTAGATTCTAGCAATCATGCTGGCGGGAGCCTCCGGTCTGCCTGTGCTGTCTGTAGAATTAACCGTGTCCCAGGGATGCGCTACCTCAGGCTGCAGTGGGAAAAGTGCCCATTATACCTGGAGACTGAAGGTGGGAGTGTCCTGATGGAGTGGGATCAGGTGGTAGCAGTGGCGTTTGGCAGGTGTATGGGTCATGACTTTTTTCCTGAAAGTTGCAAACATCTACCTCAAACTGGCTTAAGCCAAAAAGGAGGATTTGTGGATCTATATAGCCCAGCAAGGCAATTTAGGAGTCGTGGCAGACACCACCCACTGCCTTCCCAGTAGGTATTCCTTTTATCTTCTCATTGTGCCCAACTAACACCCCTCCAGACTCCCTTGTGGCTTATGTGTGGGGTGGGCACAGGACCCTTTATTGAACACTGAGATGTAAGCTGAGGTATACAGGATGCGACTTGTGGGAATCTGGACAGAAGGGGACACTTAGCTGGAGAAAAGGGCAGGAGGAGAAGGGGGCAGCAGAGGATGAGACGGTTGGATGGCATTACCGACTCAATGGATGTGAACTTGGGCAAACTCCCGGAGATAGTGAGGGACAGGGAGGCTTGGCGTGCTGCAGTCCATGCGGTCGCCAAGAGTCAGACATGACTGAGCGACTGAACAACAGTAAGCTGGCATATGCTTTTCATCCTTCTTGTCTGGCGTGTGGATACGATGCCCAGAGAGGCAGCAGTCATCCTGGGAGGTGAGAAGGAGGGTGAGGCAGGCTGGTGGGAGGAGGTTGGTTTTTGTCACTGTGGTGGAGCCAGCGTTCTGGATTTTGCCTGCTGACCTTTTGACCACTTGTTACCTGAGAAAAAGAACTCCTCTTTGGTTAAGTCCCAGAGCTGGGCTCTTGTTACACACAGTTAAATACAGGCCTGGCTATAATTCAGTATAACTGCATTCTGGGATTTGCATCGGGTCACATTTCTCTGCCTCTTTCCCTCCAGTTTACCCTCTCAGGATCCTCAAGGGGGCAAGGGACTTGGCACCAGCAGCTTTGAAATCCATACTGACAGCTTCCAACCCAGAGACAGAAGGAGCGATGCCTCTAACTTCAATGGGAGGGCAAAAAACTCCAGAGAACTGATCTGATTGGTTTAGAGGATACTTCTTGAACCAGTTACCATGGACAAAAGGAAGAGATAATATGACTGGCCAACCCACTAGGGAAGGTAAGTAGAGAGCCATTTCCAAAGGAGGAGGGGGTACATTTTCCCAGCTGCAGGGAAAGGTAGGCAGGCAGATGAAAACAATAGATGGCTCTCCAGTAGGCAATGAATGTTTAAATATATGGTGAGGAGAGAAAAAGGCATTTCAAGGGGATGGTCACCGCCTGCAGGAAGCCTTCTCAGACAGCCTGATTAGCCAGTCCTCTTTCCACCCCATTATCTCCCTTGCTTGCCCTCGGTGTAGCATACATCACTGCACCTCACTGTTTGTCTCCTCCTGGTAGCTGCTCAAAGGTGAGCAGCTTATCGATCCCGTATGCCTCCCTCTCATCACCGGTATGTGGCGGCCACATGGTGTTTGTTTCAGGATGAATGAATGAAGGCACAGCAGGAACAATGACACCGAGGAGGGAAGCCACCCTTGGTTTGGCTGGAGTATTGAGTGCATGATTAAAAACAAGCACTAATGCCTAAGATAATTAAGGTGGGTTCTGTCCGGATCATTGTAGGGCCTTGGATGCCAGACTAAGGAGCTTGGGTTGTGCTATGGAAGCAGGGAGCCATTGAAGGCATGTGAGCAGGGGAGTGGCGTGATCAGAGCTGCTGCGTTCCTGATCCTGGGTCCTTTTGACTCCCGGCTGCTCTGTCCATCCTCTGGCTTCTCCACGACTCTGCCTGGCTTTGTGCTTCATACGTCTCAGCTGCCTTTGGCAAGGTCACTCACCATTGCATCTCCCCTCTTCCATCTCCTTTACTAGTCAGTCCTGGGCAGATTCTGGCCATCTCTGTGCAGGTGGGGAGGATGGTTTCTCCTGACTGGGGCTGTGACCTTCTGAGGATGACTCCCCCTAGGTGGTTCTTGCCTGCCCTCTTCTGGGCACTGGTGGGTACGGCTACCTGCTCTTCTGAACTGGATGTCAACTTGCCTTGTGATGTGGCTTCTGTCTTCTCTGTGTGTGTGTGTGTTCAGTCGCTCAGTTGTGTCTGACTCTTTGCAACCCCATGGACTGCAGCCCGCCAGGTTCCTCGGTCCATGGAATTTTCCCAGCAAGAATACTGGAGTGGAGTGCCATTTCCTGCTCTAGGGGATCTTCCCGACCTCACGATCGAACTCATGCCTCCTGCGGCTCTTGCGTTGGCAGGCAGATTCTTTACCACTGAGCAACCTGGGAAACCACCAGATCTCCCTTAATTACTCACAAATACAGTTAGAAGTTTGCTTTTGAGTGACTGCCATGTATGCAGATTTGTCTGATGATAGTTACGTAAGGGAAACACTTCTGACTTCCACTGATCTAGATATTTTTCATTGCAGGATTTAGGTTATATGTAAATGTCAGAACATTAATTTTTGCTGATTTACATATCCCTCCTATTTATTTATCTGAACTGAAGTCACTAGTTTATTTCAGCCATTGAAGAAGTAATGTATTTCAACTTTATATAAATTACATATTTATGTTCCCTTGGAGAATACTCTCACCAATAAATTACACCCCATACTATTATTGAAGTACAGAAGTCCACAAGCATATTTTTATTATTCATGATAAAATCAAGTCAGCCCTAATTAATGATTTTGCTAAGAGGCAATTATTGTTTACGTGTAATTTGGGCCTGTAACATTGATCAGAAACCATCCCTGGGTTTTTTTTTTTAATCTCATAAAAGATGATATATACCCTAGCAGGGCACCTGATTGGATTCTTGGCCTCACTGTGGGTGATGGAATTATTTTTTTCTGAATAAGTGGTTTTCTTCTGGCCAAAGTCTAAAACTTTGCCTCTGAACTCTGCTTAGTAGACTTACATTTTAATGTGTTGGCTCCAGACCTGGAAATTTTTTCATGGTGCCAAGACCACATCTTGTTTAAATGGATCCACATTTTGAATTCCTCCTTTCCCCCATCCATTCGTGTGCAGCCCATCTTTCAAGAACTACTTCTCATCTCTTTCCTCTGAGATCCCTTCTCTGCATCTCGATTTCTCTTTCTTCTATACAATAGCCCTTCTGTACTTTATTTAGTGAAAGTCTTGCATAATCTTGTGACATCTTTTTACTTTTTGATGAAGTATTATTTATAAATTGGTACTGTCATTTAACTTTACAGAAATTTATGTCCCATGTCTTTCCTTGGATAATAACATCTTTAGTGCCAGAAACTTCCACTTGCTTGTTTATCCCACAGAAGGTTGACTATCTGTTGCTATATATTCAATAGATGAGCAGCAAGGCTGTTGATTGATGGGTTGCTGTATCATTTGCCTATCCTAGCTCTAATTAGTATACTTCCCTGAGAACTATTTACAAAAGACAGATTGGCCCAGGCCATGATTATCACTTCCCTGAAATATTTTCATGCATTTAGATGTTTTGCAAAATGTATTGCCCAAATGGTGCTATGTATCTGTGTGCACACAACGAGGGAAGCCAAATTAAAATCATCCTTTTAATTTATTGTTGATGCATGATCATTTCAAAATTTGGTTTCCATTTTCATAAAAGTTATATACACATAATTTTAGGTGTTGTCAATCTGTTTGGGCTGCCATAACAGAATACTATATAGGCGGGGTGGTTTAAGCAACAGATATTTTATTTCTCATAGTTCTGGAGGCCAGGAAGTCCAAGATCAAGGTGCCAGGAAATTTGAAAGTTTTCTGGTGATGACCGCTTCCTGGCTTAGATTCCTTTTTTCTTCTTTCTTTCTCTTTTTCTGGTTGCACTGAGTCTTCCTTGCCATGCGAGGGCTTTCTCCAGTTGCAGTGAGTGAGAGCGACTCTTGGTTGCCGGGTGCAGGCTTCTCTTGGCCGTGGCTTCTCTTGTTGCAGAGCTCAGGTTCTAGGCGCATCAACTTCAGTGGCTTCAGCAATTATGGCTCGCAGTCTTAGTTGCTCCAGAGCATGTGGAATCTTCCCAAACCAGGGATCATATACATGTCCCTGGCATTGGCAGATGGATTCTTATCCACTGGACCACCAAAGAAGTCCTGGCTTGGCTTCCTGCTGTGTCATCTCATGGTGAAGAGAGGAAAAGAGAGAGGCAGAGTGAAGTTTAAGACTTTCTTCTTCCTTTTTAAAGAAAGCTAGAGGCTCACCCTCATGACTGGATGTAAACCAAGTTACTTTCCAAAGGTTTGATTCTTCAACATGCTGTCAACACGTCTCTGTCTTTTCTTGGAGTGGATAGATTTTTGGCATATTCAAGAAACAGCAACAAAGGTTGCAACAAATGTATTAGTCAAGGTTCCCCAGAGAAACAGAACCAATGTTTTGACTTTGGAGGCTGAGAAACCCCACGATCTGCTGTCTGTAAGCCGGAAACCCAGAAGAGCCTGTGGTGTAATTCAGTCTGAATCCAAAGGCCTGACATTCAGTACTCAGGAGAGCCAATGAGGAGTAAACCCCAGTCCAAGAGCAGGAGACCCATGTCCCTGCTCAGTCAAGGCAAGGAGGGCAAATTCTGACTTCCTCCACTTTTTCTGTTCTTTTTAGTCTCTGAATCAATTAGATAAGGCCCACCCATATTGGGAATGGAAATCTGTTTTACACACTCTGCTGATTTAAATGCTCATCTGGAAACACCTTCACAGGGCGCACCCGGAAATGACTTTCAGTCAAACATCTGGGTATCCTGTGAAACTCTCAAGTTGACGATGTAAAATTAACCCT
Organism: Moschus berezovskii; assembly: GCF_049115385.1. Lineage (NCBI taxonomy): Eukaryota > Metazoa > Chordata > Mammalia > Artiodactyla > Moschidae > Moschus > Moschus berezovskii. The sequence goes on along the minus strand of NC_142475.1, from coordinate 51,961,653 downwards.
CACGGCCACTGTGGATCAGAGGAGTGAGCAAGAGGAAGATGGACAGGAGATGCTGTCAGAGTGATGGGGAAGGACTCAACCAAAAAGGGTTTATAGAATACCAGCAGCAGGTTGGGTTTTAGTCTGAGTTAAGCGGGAGCCTTTGGAGGACTTTGAGGTGGGAAATGACATGATCTGATTTACCTTTTCAAAATACCCTTCTGTGGAGTGTTTTCTGGCCAGGTGGTGGGGGAGGGGAGTGACATAGAAGCAGGGAGTCAGGTTGGTAAGCGTACTGGTCAGGATGGGCTGCATAAGACCAGAGTAACGATGCTTCACGTCTTGTAGCTATACTCCACATCACCTCCACTCTAGAATATGTGCCTCCGCACGCTCATTGGTCTCACGGTAGAGACAAAAACGATGATGGTGAATCACAGGCAAATTCTGCACTCTTTTGCTTCAAAGTGACACACATCATATCCTTCACATTTCCTTGACTGAATGAAGTCACGTGACTAACCCTGGCATCACCGGAGGTGGGGAAATATAATCCTCCACCAAGAGGAACAGTGAATACTTGGAAACTATGGTGCGATCTACTACAGGAGACTTGCAATAATCGAGGCAAAACAAAGATAACTGGAGTGGTTGAGGTGGTTGAAAGAGGTCAGATTTGGAGTGGAGCTGGGAGGCCTAACTGCTTGAGTAAATGCAGCAAGTAAGTAGGAATGAATGAAGAGTTAAGAAAGGCTCCAAGGTTTTGGACCGAACATCTTGGGGAATGGTGGTATCATTTGCTGAGTTGCAGAAGACTGAAAGAAGGCTAGGTTTGAGGGGAAAAATTAGGAATGCCATTTTGGGTGTGTTGGGTCTGAGATTCCTAGTAAGAGAAATGATAGGTTTGAAGGTAAAATTCAGGAATCAACAGCATACAGGTTGCCTCTGAAGCCTTGGGGTTGGATGAGATCACATATCTGTGCACATGTGCTCAGTCTTATCTGACTGTTTGTGACCCCATGGGCTGTATGTAGCCCACCAGACTCCTCTGTCCATGGGATTCTCCAGGGAAGAATACTGGAGTGAATTGCCATTTCCTCACATAGAGGAGACAAAAAGACTGGGATTGAGTTGTGGGCTGTCCCAGCATACAAAGGTCAGGGAAAAAAAAGCAACCTAGCAAAGGAGAAAGGGATGAGACAGACTGAGAGGAGGGAAACAAACTTGATGGTCCAGAAGCCAAGGGAAATAGTGTTTCATGAAGGGAAGACAGCGTCACTTGCTGCTGAGATACTGAGTAAGAGGAGAACTAAAATCCATCACTGGATTTGGCCAGACGCAGGTGCTGGTGACCTTGACAAGCCATTGGTGAACAGGGTATGCAAGCCTCATTGGAATGGGTGGGGAAGAGCACACAGAAATCACACTTGTGATTTAAAGGCCAATGCTGCCTTTGCTTTGCTACACAGCATAGAAAGTTCTCATGTACAAAATGGAGTTGTTGAAAACCTTATAAAATAAAAGAACTTGTACCTTATTCTTTGAGTCACTCAGCCTGGGAGGACAGCCCCCTAAAAATGTGAATAAAACCACCTGAGCATAACTCGCTCACTGCCTTATCCTCTGTGAATATGTGGAATAAAATGTGTACAGAAATTTCTGTTTCTCTCCATCCAAGCTTCAGACCAAGTCTCCATAAATGACAGGGCGTGTTATAAATGTGTTAGCCCTCTTAACCACAGAGACACCAGGGCAGGCAGGGAAGGAGGATGGGGAGAAAGAGAAGCATCTTGTTTACTGCCCAGATTCAAGTACAGGAAATAAAACTTGCTTCCGGGAGCAATGCACTGAATTAAATGAGGTAATTTTACTCCTGAAAATCCTCCAAGGGGCATTCCAAAATAATAACCCCGACCACAAAAACAATGAAATCAAGTGAGAAAGAGGTGCGATGAGGAAAGGAAAAGGAAATGTGTGACTTAGTGGGTGCAGTTTTGTTTGGCCTGTGGGGCTTGCCTGCTGACAACTGTTTCTGGTTGTGCATGAGACTGCCATGGAGGTGTGGGTAGACCAGATGGCACTTCTGTGCCTCAGCTTCAGGAACTGATACCTCCAAAGGGGTTCAGGTTGGAAAGGCTGGGAAAACAAGGCTGGGGGTGTTTTCTACAAACCTGAAACACTTCCAAATATTTTCCAAAGGTGGTTGTGATTCTTGCCTCTTATAATTGTGTGCTCCCAGTCCAGGGTAGCATTTCAAATATTTAATAACTAATGAAGAAGAGGTCCTGATTATTCTTTTCCTATTTTTGCTTTTGTTATTATTTTTTAATGGGACAAGAAGGAGAAATTGTTTGGAAGAAACAATGGGGAGCCAACAGAATACCGTTTCCACCTTTCCATTGTGAGGCTTAAGAATTATGAAAAAAAAAAGGGGGTTGTTTGGGAGGACTTAGTGGAAGACTAAGTGGAAGACTTAGTGTCCCCGGGGACTGGCTACATTTTAGGCAGTAGAACAAGGTGGCAGGAGTGTTCAGAGAAGAGGTTGAGGATGAAAAGGAGAAGGAGTTTGTGGGGGAAAGCCTGAGTTCCAGAGGGTTCTGTGGAAAGGTTTCAAGGGGAGAGAAAGGGTGAGAGATGGTTTTGATTAGGAGATGTACAGGCAGAATGAAAGCAGTGTTAGGATGGGGACTTCCCTGGTCCGGTGGTTAAGTATCTTGCCCTGCGATGCAGAGGATGTGCGGTTTGATCCCTGGTTGGTGAACAAAGACCCCATATGCTGTGGGGCAGCTAAGCCAGCATGACACAACCAGAGAGGAGTCTGAGCCCGCAGTGCTGCAACTAAGACCTGACACAGCCAAATAAATAAATTACCCAATAGTGTGTGCCTCACACTCCCCAGTATACTGCTCCTCACTCCCCGCTGGTAACCACTAGTTTGTTCCTTATATCTGAGAGTCTACTGCTGCTGCTTCTTTTTTTTTTTGGTCATTTTCCACTAGTTTGTGTTTTCTAGATTCTACATATAAGTGATATAATACAGTATTTGTCTTTCTCTATCTAACTTATTTCACTCAAAGTCCATCCATGTTGCTGCAAGGGGTAAAATGTCATTCTTTTTTTATGACTGAGTAGTATCTATCTATCTATCTGTGGCTCAGCGGTAAAGAACCCGGATGCAAAAGCAGGAGACATGAATTCATTCCCCGGGTCAGGAAGATCCCCTGGAGGAAGGCATGGCAACCTACTCCAGTATTCTTGCCTGGAGAATCCCACGAACAGAGGAACCTGGCGAGCTACAGTCCACAGGGTTGCAAAGAGTTGGACAGGACTGAAGTGACTTAGCACGCATGCATATAAAAAAAAATATATATATATATATATATATAAGATACATATATAAAATATATATCTAATGTTAAATATATTACATATATAAAGAATATCTAAAGAAGTTGTGGTATATGTATCACATTTGTGGTAGGCATGTACGTGGCAACTGTAAATAATGCTGCTATGAACACTGGGGTGCTTGTATCTTTTAATTACTGTGGCATTATTTTTTTCAGATACATACCCAGGAGTGGAATTGCCAGGTCACATGGTAGTTCTAGTTTTAGCTTTTTGAGAAGCCTCCATACTACTTTCCACAGTGGCTGTACCAAGGTACATTCTCACCAACAGTGTAAGAGGACTCCTCTTCACGTCCTTTCCAATACTTATTATCTGTATTCTCTTTAATGACAGCCATTCTGACAGGTGTGAGATGATACTGAGATGGTGGAACACTCCTGAATGTCTCGTAGAAGAGGGTGGATAATGGGCTAACAATATGGTCCAGTGTTTATCTGAGGCCATGGGGCAGGTGCTTGGTCCTTGGTTCGGGGAGGCAGGATGAGAAGCAGACAGGAAGACATGAATAGTGGCTTTTGAATTGTGGGCAGGACTTGGGCATGACTTCTTTTTCCCTTAGCTGGAGGTGTCTGGCACCTGGGAGCTGCATCAGGGTGAATACTGAGTAGCAGTAAATTTTTCCTCCAGTGGGAAGGGGCTTGGAGGTCGGGGAGGGGGTGGTTCTCTCTGTTGGTGGGTGTGGCGTGAAAGAGTTCAGAATGGAAGCAATGGTTTGCCTAAGGCCATGTAGTGAGTAAATGTCAGACCTGGAGTTCAGAGTCAGCTTTTCTCAATTAGTTCATTTCACTTTTCATTACAGTCCTCCGCCGGGGTCGGGGGTGGTGAGATGGCCCCAATGTCAGGAAGAAAGGTGACTGGGGAAGGACAGAGAGAATCAGGCAGTTGGAACAGTTGGCCAGAAACTCCAGATGAATTTTCAGGCATCCCCCAGCAGAAATAACTCTCTTGTCCAGAAGTGCCCTGCGGGACCACAAACCTTACAGAAAAGTCCAGTTTCATCAAGGTACCTTGTGGTTGGTGGGAAACAGCTGAGGGGGCTTCTCACTAGATAAGAGGATTTCCCTATGCCTGTGAGCGTGGGGGAGGGGAGTTGGGGGACCACTAATTCCCAGAGAGTCCTTGGAAAGTATACTGGGTTGAAACGTGGCCCCCAAAGGTATGTACAAGTCTTAACCCCTCCATTTGTGAATGGGAAAAAATTTAGAAAGAGTCTTTGCAGATAAAACCAAGTTAAGGATCTAGCATTAGATCACAGTGGACCGAGGGCGAGCCCTGTGTGCAATGACTGGCATACTCAGGAGAGAGAGGAGGGGGAGACTGAGACACAGGGCAGGGTGAAGAAGGCCCTGTGAAGATGGAGGCAGACTGGAGGGTGCCATTCCAGGTCCAGTGAGGCGAGGGCCGCCTGAAGGTGGAAGAGGAAGGGAAGGGATCTTGCCTTCGAGCCTACAGCTTCGCGAGGAGTGAGGTCCTGCCGACACCTTGATCTTGGATTTCTGGCCTCCAAAACTGTGTCGTTTTAAGCCACCCAGTTTGTGGGAGCTGGCTACGGCGGCCCTAGGAAGTGAATACAGTGGAGGGGATGCAGAACCGGAAATAAATACCGGCTGGTTCGGCAGGGGCTTGGATTCGGGTCCTATTAACCCGAGACTTTTCAGCTTGAGGCAAAGCGCCATAACCAGACTCCAGGAGGTGGTGGCGGCTTATTGCCTCAAAGGTTGGGAGGGGATCCCCTGCACCTGAGGAGACATCCAGCCTGGGCTCTCGGGCTCCAGCTCCCTCTCAGGGAAGACTCCCCGGCTCCTCCGGTCGCTAGTCTCTGAGACAGAGCTGTGCGCCACAGCGGGCAGGGGAGGGCCTGGCAGGCCTGAGGCTCCCAGGGCCTCAGCTTCAGAGATGCTGCTTGCAGCTGGAAGAGCCCGAGAGCCCCTCAGGTGGTGAGTTCCTGCTGCCCCGAGAAAGAAGCTGGTGAATAAGTTTAGAGCAGTTGTACAAAATAAAACGATGGCCATGTGGGGGGGCGGGGGCCGTCACAGTTTAAATTTGTTGTTGTTCAGTTGCTCAGTCGTGTTCAACTCTGCGACTCCACGGACTGCAGCTCGCCAGAATTCCTGTCCTACACTATCTTTGGGAGTTTGCTCAAACTCCATTTAAATTACATATATCATATATGTGCATGCTGCTAAGTTGCTAAGTCACTTCAGTCGTGTCCGACTCTGTGTGACTCCATAGACGGAAGCCCATCAGGCTCCCCTGTCCCTGGGATTCTCCAGGCAAGAACACTGGAGTGGGTTGCCATTTCCTTCTCCAATATGTGAAAGTGAAAGTGAAGTCGCTCAGTCGTGTCCGGCCCTTAGCGACCCCACAGACTGCAGCCTACCAGGCTCCTCCATCCATGGGATTTTCTAGGCAAGAGTACTGGAGTGGCTTGCCATTGCCTTCTCCAATATATGTGCATAGTATTTATTAATAATTCATATAAAATATAGTTAATTTTTGATCCCCTGGAGTAGGGCATGGCAACCCACTCCAGTATTCTTGCCTGGAGAATCCCATGGACAGAGGACCCAGGCAGGCTTCAGTCCATAGGGTTGCACAGAGTCGGACATGACTGAAGTGATTTAGCATGCATGCACATAGTTAATTATTTATTTATCACATATGATTGCTGTTTATTATTCAATTATCATTTATTTAATTACTATTAATGAAAGTGTTAGTTGCTCAGTTTATTATTCAATTATCATTTAATTACTATTAATGAAAGTGTTAGTTGCTCAGTTGTGTCTGACTGTTTGTGACCCCATGATTGTACCTGGCTAGGTTCCTCTGTCCATGGAATTCTCCAGGCAAGAATATTGGAGTGGGTTCCATTCCTTTCTCCAGGAGATCATCCCCACCTAGGGATCAAACCTGGGTCTCCTGCATTGCAGGCAGATTTTTTACTGTCTGAGCCACCAGGGAAGCCCAATTATTATTAATATTTAATCAATAATGCTCTTATTATTACTTATTAGTGATCATATAACACCATGTTATTAAATTGTATAAATTAATATATTAGATAAATATATTGTAATATTAATTTATATAATATACAATTTATATACATGATATAATAACATGCATATGTAGGACATAATAGTGTGTATAGTGTCTACAGTTATATCTATAGTTATTAATATATATCTGACAGTCTCACCCCCATTAACACTGTAAGGAGAAGAAAAAGGAATTTCGTCTTGGAGCCACGTTTGCAGTCAGTCTCCCAGTGTGTGAAGAAAGCACCCTCAGTTGCGGAAAGGTTATGTGTGGGTTTAGTTGCTAGGCTGTGGAATTACTTTCCTAGGCTTCTTAGGGAAAGGGACGAAAGGGAAGATGAGAACTAGCAGAGGCTGTGGCATTTCTGGGACTTAGGCAAATTATATAATTGTCCTTTGCACCCAAGTCTGGTCCACTTCCACCTGATATTTTGCTGAGGGATCTAGTGAGATCCCAAAGTTCAGTCCGACAGAGCGTGCACAATGCAGATCAGCGTTGAAGCCAGCCCCGCGGAGGGGCCGTGTCTCCCTGGAGGAGAGGGGAGGGGCGAGGAGCACAGGACTGGGAGCAGGGAGGAGTCCGGCTGACCCAGCCACCCTGGGCACACGCACGTGCCTTCCAGCTCTCTTCCTCTGTGACCTCTTTTGGGTGGGCAAGGGGAGGACTCCAAACAACTGTGTTGTTTTTTTTTCCAGGAAGGTGATGTGAAAGAGGGTCATTAGCAACATGATGGAGGGTTTGGCTTTGAAATGGCATGTGGAAAATGCTGGTTTGGGGACATATTTCCATATTTCTGCCATTCCAAGTCCCAGTGAAATTTGGGAAAAAACCCTGAAGATTGGCTACCCTCCTTCCACTCCCTCAGTGGCTTTGAGTCTGGCATCTACCAGGTGCTCAGCGAATATTTGTGAAATGAATAAACAAATGAATAGAGTCCAAGGGTTTGGTTTATAGGTGAGAGAATCAAGGTTGAGAGGAATCAAGAGGTTGGTCAAGGTCATGCGTCAAGTGTGTGGGACATTCAGGCCCCTGAGTTCCAGTACACTGATCACTCAGTGGGGATTTTCATTCAGTTCCATCTTGGCTGCTAGGACAACTGTAGCCACCAAAAGGATGCTTCAGTACTCTTGAAAGTTCAGCTGGATGTTGCTATGATACAGACTTGCAAAGAGCTGATTGCTCAGTGGCAAGGGCAAGTGCTGTTTATGTTAGGTCAGTTAGAAGGAAGGCTTTCTGGCAGATACCGTTAACTGCCTCTTTAATATTTGTGAGGACGCTGAGTCAATAACATTTTGTTTGCTGGTAAAGTTTACCTTTTAGGGGCTCTGGTACCCTTTTGCTATTTAATTTAAAAATCCTTTCCTTCATATTTACCTATATGAAGAAAAAAAAAGCCAGCAAGGGAGCAGGGATGAATACGTATATTAATATTATGTACTTATATAATAGTAATATTATATATTAATGTATATATTCATCCCTGGCCCTTGCTGGCTTTTTAAATTTATATATGTGTGTGTGTGTGTGCTTAGTCATTCAGTTGTGTCCGACTCTTTGTGACACCATGGATTGTAGCCCACCAGGCTCCTCTGTCCATGGGATTTCCCCAGGCAAGAATACTGGTGTGGGGTTGCCATGCCATCCTCCAGGGAATCTTAATAACCCAGGGATTGAACCCAGGTCTTCCTCGCTGCAGGCAGGTTCTTTACCATCTGAGCTACCAGGGAAGCCCATGAATACTGGAGTGGGTAGCCTATGCCTTCTCCAGGGGATCTTCCCGACCCAGGAATTGAACCGGGGTCTATAGCAGGTGGATTCTTTACCAGCTGAGCTACCAGGGAAGGACTAACCAGTAGATACCAAAATATGACAATGCTCAAGTTCCTTAGTTGGCCTTCCCCTATCTATGGGTTCAACATCTGTGAATTCAGCCAACCACAGATCATGTAGTACTGTATGTATTAATTGGAAAAAAAAATCTGTGTGTTAAGTGGACTGGTTCTGTTCAACCCATGTTGTTCAAGGGTCAACTCTATAGAGGTTGGAGATGACCATTTGTTGAATCTTTGCTTTCCTTCAGGCTCCATATTAAAACTGTAGACGTGAGAAATCTTGTGTAATCCTCATGATAACCCTGAAGTATACCATCGCCACCTGTTAGCAGATGATATCTCTGCCCCACTCATGCACTGTCGCCCACTCAGGTGACCAGCAGAAGCTTTAGCGGACAGCTTCCGTCTTCCATCCATGGCCAGGGTACCTTAACCCCAGCATCTTTGTTTCCTGACTGGGAATGTTCCCCGGCCGAAGAAGAGTGCTGGGACCACTTGTTGGGGGTGGGGAAGCAGGTCAGAAATGTCAGAGACTTAATTCCCAGGGGCAGTCATCAAAGAGGCAAGGGAACTGGTGGATAAGCGTCCTTTTTTTTTTTTAATCCCTGATTCAGGCTCTTCTGAGGTATAGTCGATGGAGGCTTTCAGAGGACACCCAAAAAGATCTGGGCCCAGCTGCCCACACCTGTCACTCTCTCATTAATGCACGCTTCCTTGGCCTTCTCCCCTTTCCTGTCTGTCTCTTCTACCTCTTCACCATGTGTCTTAGGTTGTGTTCTCTGGAAACCGAATCTCAAATGGAGATTTATATGTAGGAGGCTTATTGGAGAATACATGTTATTCTGACACACATAAAGAAGGGGGAAAGCAGGCCTGGGCAGAGAGAAAAGTTCAATATGGATAGAGTTGCAAAGGAGCCCTCAATCGATCTGTAGTGAGCTTTGGAGCTCCGAAGGCTTTTCTGAGGCAAGGGAACCAGGCTTTGGGACCCAGGTATGAACAGTCGTCCTTGTGGGCTGCCCCTTCAGAGAGGGTATAACCTGGGCTAGGCAACTCCCTTAGACTGAAGGCAGGTCCCAGAGAGGGATGTCGTTAGAAGCCATCAGCAGTCGGCTCTCTGGAAGCTGGGGAGTGAGTCTCTTGGTTCTGAAGATGGTTTCTGAACACTGCACCCCGGAATCCAGTAAAGTGCGTCCTTGTTCCTCTATGACCCGCTTGCTTCTACGTTCACAGCCAGTGTATTGGTGAGAATGACTGTCAGTGGGACTATTCCCATTTCCATCCTTTGGTTTCTGAACCCATGTATTCTATTTGCTGGGTAAAGAGCACCATAAAATGCTCATTGGTGCAGGGTACATATCACATCTTGAAGAATAGCGCTGCAGGATATTATCTCAAAACCACACTTTTCCATTGCTCTGTGAGGCTGGCATTTCTGGGCTGCATAATGTGTTACACCTGGTGGGTCCAACAGCCACCTGCCCATTCCAGAACCTCTGTTGCTTTATTTTTTTTTTAAATTTTTATTAATGGTCGCCCTGGGTTTCATTGCTGTACTCAGGCTCTCTTTAGTTGTGGAGGGAGGGAGCTACTTTCCTTTCAGGTTTGTCATTGCAGTGGCTTTTCCAATTGTGGAGCAGGGACTCCAGGCATGTGGGTAGGCTTCAGTAGTTTCAGAGCAAGGGATCAATTGTTGTGGCTCTTGGACTCTAGAGCATGGGCTCTGTAGTTGTGGCACGGGGACTTACTAGCCCCGTGGCATGTAGGATCTTCCTGGGGTAGGGATTGAACTTGTGTCTCCTGCATCGGCCAGCAGATTCTTAACCACTGGACTATCAGCAAAGCCCCCCCTGTTGCTTTAAAGTCAAATTCTTTGGGTTGAAATGATGTACCACAGAGTTCATTTTGGTGAATCTAAGACTGAAAGCCCATGGATGGTGGTGTTGGCTGTGGCCTGAGAGCTTGATGGCGAACCTGCACCTGGAATGTGTGTTGATTTCATTCAGTGTGAATTCCCTCCCCTTCCTGACCTCCTTCCCCAGTCTTTTGATCTTTTCCTTCCCAGGCTCCTGGTCAATGAGGCAAGTCTTTTGCCACTGCCCATATGACTGCTTGGGCTCTTTACACACACAGTGGATGACCATCATTCGCAGCTCTGACCACAGAAGGGCTTCTCCTCACTGTCCTTCAGGACCATGTTTACATGGGGCTGTGAGTCAGCTGGGCTCCATATCGGCTTGGATACACGTGCTGAACCAACCCATCTGAGGCCAAGTTTGATCTCTTTTCTACTCCATCATGTATTAAGGGAAGAACAAAATCTAAGTATTGGAGCTGTTTATTTTACTTTAACCTTTGCTTCCTGTTGCTTTTATTCACTTAAAGGATACAGTTTATACCATAATGGCCTTCCTCGGGGAACCCTGTCCCTCTGCCTGAATGCTAAACTAAGTGCCTTTGTTCAGGGAAATATCCTGACCCTGTCCACCTGTGGGTGGCTACAGGAAGGAAGAAATTAACACATCCTCCCCCCACCAGGCTGACTATTTTAGGAGAAATTTGCAAGATTAACAATCTTTTTGCTTTATTTCCTCATCTCCCCCAATCTGTGTCCTGTAAAAGATTCTGGCATCCGACCCTTATAAGATGGTTACTTTGAAACATTAGTCTGCAGTCCTCTTTGTTGACCGGTTGTGTGGCAAGCAGAGTGAGCTTGGACTTGGTAACTATTGGGCCTATAAATTCTTCCTTATTTGAATTTATTATTATTTTTTAACTTAATATTCTTTATTTTCTTTGTACAGAATATCCCATATCTAGTCCTATACATTGGAGAAGGCAATGGCAACCCACTCCAGTACTCTTGCCTGGAAAATCCCATGGATGGAGGAGCCTTGTAGGCTACAGTCCGTGGGGTTGCGAAGAGTCGGACATGACTGAGCGACTTCACTTGCATGCATTGGAGAAGGCAATGGCACCCCACTCCAGTACTCTTGCCTGGAAAATCCCATGGATGGAGGAGCCTTGTAGGCTACAGTCCATGGGGTTGCGAAGAGTCGGACATGACTGAGCGACTTCACCTTCACGCATTGGAGAAGGAAATGGCAACCCACTCCAGTGTTCTTGCCTGGAGAATCCCAGGGACAGCAGAGCCTAGTGGGCTGCTGTCTATGGGGTTGCACAGAGCCAGACACGACTGAAGTGATGTAGCAGCAGCAGCAGCAGTCCTATACATTCCTTCCTGGTTCCTGTTGGTGTGGTTTGGCTAGATCTGGTATCTCCTTTGGCACTTAGGCCTCTTGTAGCAGATCCAGCACTTCCCTGGGCTGATGGTATTGTAACTTGATGCTAGTTGTTGTTCTGGTGGCCAAGAGAGGAGGTGGAGTGAGATCCTAGGGTGGGCGTATGTTGTCTTGCATGGTCTATGTGATAGGGCCCAAATGGGTCTCATTGATAAGATGGCTCATTATGTTGACCTTGCAAATGAAGAATAAAATCAGAGTGATCTGTGAGACTGACCAAATTGCCCAAATGGCATTCTGTTATCTCACTGGTGCTTATCTTCTTAAAGCTGCAAGATCACCAGATTCCAGACCTCCGGCTACGTGACCATCCCTTCAGAGAATTTTTCATTGGTGGGGTATAAGAAGGACTCCGTCAGAAAGGGAGAATGTTGGTTCTCCTTAAGAACCAGTCGCCCTCTCCTTTCCCTCTAATAAATTTCCTTTTTTGCCTGACTGCCCAGCTTGCTCTCTTTTTCTCTGCACTCGCCTTACACTGTGCATTTGAGCTGTCTTCAGCAAGGGCTGGGAGCGCTATCCTGTAACTAGGAGGAATGGGCCACTTCTTTAGGCTCGGATGGTTTCGGAGGATCTCGTGGCTCAAGATTTCTTAGTGCATTGACCCTGTTGTTACTACCCACTTTATAATCAAGGTCCCATTTCTTTCCAATCAGAGCTCTACTCCAGACACAGCAGCCTTGCCTCAGTTGGGATTCCAACCTTCGCTGGGGCTTTGCTACCTTGTAATTTAGTCCTGGGCTTGATGCTCAAATTCTGCCTCTGGCTGCAAGAGGTGAGTCTCCTTACTGCCAGGGAGCCCCTCTGGCTTTTGCTCCTTACCCTGTATCACTGATGAATCACCTCAGCCTTTCATTGTCTTTCTCTAATGCATTTGTAGCTTCCAGCAGCAGCCATTGAGTCCATTGTACTCATAATTACTACATCTCTTTTCGTGCCTCTCAAACATTTTGTATATTCACCACCCAGTGCATTTCCTTTTAGAGGTAGCATAGCATAGCATAGCATAGCATCCAGTTCAGAAGAAGTGTTGTAGTGAAAAGGAAAAAAAAAAAAAACCAGGAAAATCTTCCCCCCCTTTCCTGAGAACAAAGAAGATAAAGAGAACAGTGAGCAGGCTTGAACATTCCTAGTTTATTTTTGCTCTAACTGCTCATAACTCTGAATATCTGTAACTAAGTTGCTTTTGTGCCACCGAACTCTGCAGGAGGTACAATGCACATTTTTTTTCCCTTTGACTCTATGCTAAATACATCCTGTATCTGATGTTTACCCTCAAAACACCCTTCCCCTTGTAGTTACATATCAGAAAGAAGGCTGCAGAGCCACTGAACTGCCAGACTCAATTACTGGGTTATAGGTTACTGACACCAGCCAATGACTGTCTTTGAAACACGGCAGGAGGAAGAAACCAAAATCCTAACACCTTTGTTCTTATCACTGACTCCTGACTGCTGACTGTGAGCTCTCATGTCATGTAAGCCCCTGGACTTCTTGTGGGGGGGGGTGGTGCACAGTTCTTGAGGCATAAACCTGTTTCCCTTTCTGCCGGCTGAGAATTAAATCCACCTTTCTATTTCCTCCAAACTCTGTCTCTGTATTTTTTTAATTTGGTTTGGTGGGCAGAGAAAGCCAAGATTTTGGCCAGCACAACACCATGGACAGAGGAGCCTGGCAGGCTACAGTCCATAGGGTCACAAAGAGTAGGACAGAACTGAAGCCACTTAGCACACACATATGGGTAGAAGTATTCCTCTTAAGCTGCTGAGTTTCCATTTATTAAAGTATTTATTCATTCATTTATTCTTTCCCTTTCCTGTTCATGACCTCGTTTGATAAGTAGTTATGCTCAGAGGTAAACATGCCTATGTCATAGACATAATATTTTAGAATTGAAAGAGACTTCAGTTATCATTGTCAGGTGATTCTACCAATGATGGAAATGAGAAATCCAGAGAGGATGTCATTTTCTTGAAGATTGTAGAGCTGATTCAGGACAGAGTTAGGATTAGAACCAGGTTTCAGAGGGGGACAAATATGCCGAGGGAAGACAGCCGTACAGTCTTTACTGCAAGAACAGAAAGGTGTTACTCATGTCAATTTGCACTTTATTAATATGCATATTAGGCTTTCCTGGTGGCTCAGCCAGTAAAGAACCTACCTGCAATGAGGGAGACCTGGGTTCGATCCCTGGGTTGGGAAGATCCCCTGGAGAAGGGAATGGCTACCCATTTCAGTATTCTGGCCTGGAGAATTCCGTGGACTGCATAGTCTATGGGGTTGCAAAGAGTCAGACGCAACAGAGCGACTTTTACTTCAGTATGCATCTCATATTCACTCTCTCAGCCCATAGCTAAAAGGTACAGAGGTGTAGCCTTTTCCTCTGTCTATAATTCTCTGGACTGGGAGCTTTTGAACTAGTAGGTCTCATGGTCCTGGCTTTGATTTAATTTGAACCAAGGGAGGTGTTGAAATCCAAGAAGTTCCTCTTCCAGCTGAAATTCAAAGCACAAGAATGCAAATGTTCCCTTATCTTTGGGACATGAAAGCTCTAGCTTGCCATTGAAGCAAATAATCAGCAAAACGACCTGCTTTTCTCAAACATTAAACCAAGCCAACTTTAACTTTTGCCAGCCTTAATTGTAAGCAGAGAAATAATTGTCAAGAGTCTGTGAATTGAGATTCTCTTCAGGCTTGAAACCTTGCTTAGAAACCATGTTACTTTCCCACTCCGCCCTAGTCCCTGTGCAAACTGAATTTTCTCAGTCTTCTGGGATTGAGTTAGGCACTTTGGATGTCAGCACAATACTGGGGAGAAATCTGATTTTATTTTTCCTGACACACAGACCAAGTTTACTCTACTTAATTCAGATTTGAGTGCTGCCAAGTCCCAATTTTATAATCCTGTTAAGAGTATTGTACTATCATTACCATTAAGGTGCCCTTCCCTGGCATTTGGCTGCTGGCCTCATGCCAGAGATTCAGATGAATTGCAAGGAAATGGAACCCAGTACCCAGTACAGGAAGTTAGAAGAGTGCTATTACCATAGGAACTGCACCTGTCGAGTCAACCATTGACTCCAGATTTACTACCAGTGGAGTTAAGCCTAAGCTAATTATATAGTGAATTACATAGTCCTTTTTTTAAAAAAAATATTTATTTTTGGCTATTCTGGGTCTTTGTTTCTGCTCAGGCTTTTCTCTAGTTGTGACGATCGGGGGCTACTCTCTAGTTGTAGGACTAGTGCTCAGGCTTCTCCTTGCAGTGGCTTCTCTTGTTGCAGAGCACGGGCTCTAAGGCATGCGGGCTCAGTAGTTGGGACACGTGGGCTCAGTAGCTGCGGCTCCCAGGCTCTAGAATACAGGCTCAGTAGTAGTGGCGCACGAGCCTAGCTGCTCCTTGGCTTGTGGGATCTTCCTGGATCAGGGGCGGAACCTGTGTCTCATGAACTAGCAGGCGGATTCTTTACCACTGGACCACCAGGGAAGCCCCAGGGCCCTGTGCAGTTGATAAATATTTGTTGAATGAAAGCAAGAATGAAGACACTGCCTTAGAATGTGGCAAGTGTGCAGTGCATCGTGTGTTACAGTGATCTCTCTCTGGGACCCTGGCGCTCTTTCCTTCCTCCTTTAAGCGTTGTTGGCTGCTGCTGGCTCTTAGTTGAGCCCCTCTCTAGGAATTGCCTTTGGTGGGAGAAAGCAGCCTCATTCAAGATCATGTTCCCTTCTCAAGGGACGCCCTTGACTGGGCAATGGGAGGTATGAAGGCCTGGCCTCTGGGTCTCAAAGTGGGACAAGTCTGAATGGCTAGTTCAGTTCCAGAGCTCCTATGAGTGAGTGATAGTCTTTCAGTCATGGCCAACTCTTTGCGACCCTATGGATTACAGTCTGCCAGACTCTTCTGTCCGTGGACGTCTCCAGGCAAGAATACTGGAGTGGGTTGCCATTTCTTTCTGCAGAGCTCCTATAGTGCTGGCCTGAAGCTCTTATGTGACTTTATCACAGTTCAGCTTCTTCCTCGGGCCAGTCCTGCTTCCTTTAGGTGCCGATCCTGAGAGCATCCCACGATAATCTTCCTGCATGTGAATTTCCATTTCAGTGTCTGTTTCTAGGAATCTGGTTAAAATGTAAGTGCAAACTATTACGGGGTTAGAGGGGAGGGACTATCAGGTGAACCTTGGGCATTTGGTGAAGCAGCGACAGTACTGGGAATAGAGGAGAGGATGGAAGTTTGGGCAAAGGGCGGCAGGGGCTTACTAGAGAAAGTAGGGAAGGATGTGGTTTGGGAGGAGAGGGAGCTGGAGCAAAGTGAGGGTGCAGAGCTCCTGAGACAGGGAAGTCATGCCCGTTGCTGTGATGAGAGATGCTTCCCATTTGCTATTGCTCTCGATTTATACCACCCCATCCATGGAAGCAACCCAGCCAGAGAGACGTACAGACAGATGCTATGATCCTGGGCTGGAGAGCTGCTATGGATTCCCATAGCGATGAGGAAGAGTAAGTGGAAAGTCAGGGATCCCAGGGCACTGAGAGAATAGCATGGCATGTGAGTGGGGATTCCTGGGTGGAGAAGACCAAAGACCAGAAGGCTCCAGAATGTCGTGACTGACTCTTTGGAGAGCTAACTCTCTCTGACTGACTTGGGTAGGGCTTACTGTAGCTCCAGGGCCCTTGACATAATGCCTGGGCATACACAGCCTGCAGGGGGTGGGGAGGGACCAGGATGTCTGTGGTGGCCAAGCAGGGTTAGCCAGGATAGCATCTGCTCCTTCTCCGCAGGTGCCAGGGCAGGGGGATGAAGCCAGTGAGGAGCAGGCTGCCCAGAGGGCAAATGAGACTGGAAGAGCAGAGGCTGAAGGGGAGGGCCCAAGGAGAGGACCAGGCAGAAGCAGACCCTCTGACATTATTTTCTTGGTTAGTGATATAAAAAGATAGTTCCCCTCCCCTGCTCCCAGAGCTGCAAATATAAAAAGCAAGTAGCTAGCTTTCTAGATGGCTAAAGTTTTTGATCATGCTCATTGCTTCTACCCAATATAAGTTTTGTGAAATTAGAATTGAATCCAAATAACACTGTATAACTAATACATGCCAAAAACTGTGCTAAGCAGCCTGACTTCATTTGCTAGTAATTATAATTTGCTGGCAATTATAATCAAAGAAGCAGTTCCTAAAATAATTAAATTTAATGAGAGAAGGATAAACAGAAGTGCCATTTGGTTACTGTTCAGTCAATTGTTCTTATCTTGCTGTGGACGTTAGCTTGGTTGGTTCTTCTTTAGCAGTGAATACCTAATATTTCATGAATTTATGAACTAAAATGTTATTTGATGTCTTTGTGGTGACAGACATTGTGTCAGGTGCTGGAAATGTACGTGACCAGTATAGTGGACTGCAAGGAGATGAGCCTTTTAACATTCGAGGACAAAATAATTTGTTTCTGGATATGAATTCTTTCAGATTTGAATATCTTTTACTTTCAGGAGGATTTAATTTTTCCTAATTGAAGTACGATTGATATACACTATTATGTTAGTTTCAGGTCTACGACACAGGGATTCAACATTTAGGAATATTGTGGAATGATCCCCACAGTAAGTCTAGCAAACATTTGTCACTCTATGAAGTTGTTTACATTATTATCGGCAGTATTCATTATTCTGTTTATTACATCCCTGTGACGTTTATTTTACAGCTGGAAGTTCATGCCTCTTAACCCTGTTTACCTGTTTCATTCCCCCCACCCCACTTCCCTGTGGCAACCACCAGTTTGTTTTCTGTGTCTGCGCATCTGCTTTTGTTTTATTTTGCTTTGTTCATTTGTTGTTGTTTTTTATATTCCACATAGACTCATGGGATCAAATGGCATTTGCCTTTCTGTGTCTCACTTATTCCATTTATCAAATTACCCTCCAGGTTGATCTGCGTTGGAAATGGCAAGATTTCACTCTTTTTTAATGACTGAATAATATTCCATTGTGGATAGAATATTCATTATCCATTCCTCTGTGGATGGGCACTTAGGTTGATTCCATATCTTGCTTTTTATAAATAACACTGCAGTGAATATTGGGATGTATGTACCTTTTCGAATCGATGTTTTTGTTTACTTCACGTAAATACTCAGAAGTGAAATTGCTAGACTGCATGGTAGTTCTACTTTTTATTTTTGGGGACTTCCATCCTGTTTTCCACAGTGGATGGACCAATTTACATTCCCACCAACATTGCATTAGGGTTCTCTTTTCTCCACATTCTCACTAACAATTATCTTTGTGATGATAGCCAGTCTGACTGACGAGTGTGAGGTCATATCCCTTTGTGCTTTTGATTTGCAGTTCCCTGATGATCAGTGATGTTGAGCATCTTTGCATATGTTTGTTGGCCATCTCTATATCTTTTCTGGAAAAATGTCCAGAATGTTCTTTGTCCATTTTTTAATGTGGTCGTTCATATTTTTGGTGTTGAGCTGAATGAGTTCTTTATATATTGACCCTTTATCAGATACATCACTAGCGAAATTCTGTTACCATTCAGTAGGTTGCCTTTTTGTCTTGTTGATGATTTCCTTTATTGTGCAGACGCTTTTTAGTTTGATATTGTCCCATTTGCTTATTTTTGTTTTTAGTGCCCCTGCCTGTGAAGATAGATCCAAGAAATATTACTAATACTAATGTCAGAGTTTACTGTCTATGTTTTTCTTCTAGGAGTTTTATGGTTTCAGGTATTGCATTTAAGTCTTTAATCCATTTTGAGGTTATTTTGTACGTGTATATTTTTATGAGTATGTATATTATGATGTATGTGTATATTAAGAAAGCACTCCAGTTTTATTCTTTTGCATGTAGTTGTCTAATTTTGCCAACACCATTCATCCTGGCATTGGTGGAATTTTGTTTCTGTTCTAATGCATTTCAGAGCCTTCTGAAAGCAGTGTCTCAGCCATCCATTTATTAGTGGCCCTGATACTGGAGGTTCAGCAAAGTTTTCTGGTGATCTCCTATGAGGGCCATGGCCACACTGTGGTTGACCTTGACCATGGACTAGCAATGAAGCTTATTGAGTTGAGAGCAAGAAGCTAAAGAATGATACGGAAGAACATTTCTTCCTCATTTCTGATGTTTTCTTCTGTGGTAAAGAAACTCAACTTGACTTTTACCTTCTTTCTACTCCAGGGGAGGGAGAGTGACTTATCTGATTGGGAAGAGCTGTGGGAAGAGCAAACTGAGTGTGTCTGGATCATATTCATCTTTCTTCATCATAGGAATGAGCATGAATCATCTTGGTTCTTCTAGGGGAAGGATTGCTATATTTCAACCCAGCGCCTGTGTCAGAATAGGTAAGTCCATCCATGTTTTGTTCTAGCCCATTTCAGAGACTGCCAGGAGCATAATCCATACTGTCCACCGCAGACTCTTTACTATTTGAGCTACCAGGGAAGTCCCTCTCCAGGGGATCTTCCTGCCCCAGGAATCGAACCGGGATCTCCTGCATTGCAGGCAGATTCTTTATCAGCTGAGCTACCAGGGAAGCCTACCAGTGTTCTCAGGAGATCCCAAAGGAGCAGAGCCCAGTCAGCAGGTCCATCTGGCTTTTGCAAAAATCCTTATCTTCCTTTCTTTTTATAATAGTAAGAGAGGGAATATTTTGAAATCTCAGCTAGAACTCCTATTTTCTAATTTGAATTCAAATGTGGAAAAAATAGAGCTATTTATTGCTCTCTCAAAATCTAGTACCTGAGCCATGCTCATCATTGTCTGGGAGCCCCTGTGGGTTTCATGGTATTTGTGGAGGTGGCAGCTGGGGGCTGTAGCTATGCTCTCTGCATAGGGCCTCTCAAAGGAGGTCTGAAAGGCAGTTTCCATGGACACCACGAGTTCTTTCAGGGTAGGAACTGGACTTATTCTGTATCCTCCAGGCTTAGACAGTGGGTGGGTCTGGAAGACAAGACACTTGATAAATATATGTTGAAACATTTTCAGGAATATATTGTGGAAGGATTTGAGGTTGGATGAGTAACTTGAATTAATTCGAATGACTTTGAATTAAAGTTATTAAAGATTTCAGAACAGAAGTTCAGAGCTGTACTTAGAGAAGAATGTAAAGTGGATTAAAGTATGACTGTCTGACTTTTGTAACAGTGTAGGAATGTGACTGGTGGTAGGCGTAGGGAGACAGGGACAGCAAAAGATTTTGGACGTGATGTTTTTAGGACTTGGAAACTTATTTGGACTTGAGGTGGGGCACGCATGACATAAAAGATGACATTGAGGTTTCCAACCTCAGAGACTGATGTGTGGGAACAGAGGATGAAGAGGATTGAGCATTTCAGGGGAAAATGATGACTCTGTTTACCCAGCCATGAGAGTGGGGGAAGTGTAGCAGGAAAGAGGCATCATCTCTTTCTCTCAAAGGATTCACAGTTCATGGGGAGGAGGGGTGTGGAACAAGGTTAACAGCTTGCAATAACCAGTAAACACTATACTAGTAGCTAATCCTGTCAGATGTGTGCAGGAGGTTACTTTATAATGCCACAGTTCAGAGGGAGAGCCTTGGGATCAGACTGCCTGGGGTCCTATCTTGAATCCCCCTGCTTGCTAGCTCAGTGACCTTGGGCTAGTTCTCTCATTCAGCAAATATGTACTGAGTACCTAATATATGGGCTTTCCAGGTGGCACAGTGGTAAAGAATCCACCAGCCTATGCAGGAGATGAGAGATGCAGATTCTACCCCTAGGTTGGGAAGGTCCCCTGAAAGAGGAAATGGCAACCCACTCCAGTATTCTCTCCTGGAAAATCTCATGGACAGAGGAGTCTGGCGGGCTACAGTCCATGATGTCACAAAAAGTCGGACATGGCTGAGCGACTGAGCACACGTATACACACCTAGTATATGCCAAGTGCTAGACCAGGCACTAAGAATACTGCAAAATAGAACTCCCCCCAAAAATCCTTTCCCTGCGCCATTACACCACGACCTTCTGTACATGTCTGACAGTTTCGAGCCCTTTTAGAGTGAGAAGATGCCTGATTCTTGCAGTACTTCCCTCACTTGCCATTGCTGGGTAAACAGTAGCTACAAATTCCGTGTTGGTTGGTTGCTTGGTTGCAGAGATGGCCTCATACTGCAGGCAGGGGTTGGGAAAGGCAGCTGCAAGCCCAGGCAATTCCATCTTCCATCTGCCGCCTTCTGGGGACAGAGCTGGTGTACTTTCTCTGCTCCGCTGCTGCTACTGCTGCTGCTAAGTCACTTCAGTCGTGTCCGACCCTGCGACCCCACAGACGGCAGCCCACCAGGCTCCCCCGTCCCTGGGATTCTCCAGGCAAGAACACTGGAGTGGATTGCCATTTCCTTCTCCAATGAATGAAAGTGAAAGTGAAGTCACTCAGTCGTGTCCGACTCTTAGCGACCCCATGGACTGCAGCCTACCAGGCTCCTCCACCCATGGGATTTTCCAGGCAAGAGTACTGGAGTGGAGTGGGGTGCCATTGCCTTCTCTGCTCTGCTCCGCTAGGGGGACCCAAATGCAAAGGAAAAAGCCTCTCTTGCCTCCAAAGGTAACGGGATCCACAGCCCTCCAGAGGGGTGGGCAATGCTCAGCCAGCCTCAGTCCTTGAGCTCGTGCTCCCCACCCTCCTGCCCCTCCCACCCCCAGCTCTGGTCCTGCTTTCTCCTGGCCTGATGGCAGCTTTTACAGTCAGGGCTATTGGAGCAATTTCCACCCTTGTGGGGACTGCTCAGTTCCTGGGAACCCTGCCGCTCCTGCCGGTGGTGACATATGGATTTGCCTTAGGAGTAAAGAAGATGGATTGTGAAGGGCTGCCAGCCTGGTGATGAGGTTGCTCTGGTTTCATTCACATGGGAAGCCCCCGAAATCTGTATCTACTCCATCAAAGATGCTTCGTCTTCTCCAGCTCCCTTCTCTACCTCTGTAAAATCAGGGGCCCGTACCCACATTGATATTTCAATGCGAGACCTTTCAAAGTTTAATGCTTCCAGGTTTACAACAACAAGGCCTGGAGAACCAAGATGTGGTTCTCACTAGGGCCACCTGACTTGCTGAGACAGATAGAATGATCTGTTTTGACAACTAATCTTACAGAGATGGATCTATTTGTGAAAGGTTGGGCAGTTTTGTTTTATTATTATTATTATTTTTAACACTATGCTGTGGGGCACTTTCCCTCTTTTTGAACAGCTTGCAAGCATTTTGGCAGCATTTGGGAAAAATTCTCAATTATATACTTTCTGCAATAAAATCTGATAGCAAGTTATTTCTTTTCTTTGATCTGTAATTAAACTGTTGGATTCAGTTTTTGTTGTAGAGATGTTATCTCTTTCAAGATCCAAACTTTTCCTTGGGGGAGAATAATATAGATGTTTTCAATGAAACATATTTAATATTTTGGGGTTTAAAGAACTTTTAGAAATAACTGCCATAGATAAATTGGTCCAAACAGAGAAGAGGTTCATGATCTCTTCATACTAAAGTTGGGGTACACTCTTTTTTTTAAGACTAATGGGCATTAAAGGTGAATCATTTCTTAGCCTATCAGCTTTAGAAGAGTCCTTAGAGATTTTCTCATTTAAAACTCACATTTGAAAAAAAATATAAAAACAGTTTCAAAATCAAGAGAAAAAGAATTCAAACTTTCAAGGAACAGTCACTGATTTGATTATTGTATCATTCTAGTGTTGTCTTACTGTGTTTACTGAATAAAGTAGCAAAGATTTTGAACTCTTCTCATTATCAAAATAGTAAAACTACTTCTAAAATGAAAAAAAAAAACAACACTCATATTTGGCAGGTGAGAAGACCGTGGTCCAGAGGGGCAAATGACCTGGCTTATCATAGCCCTTCTGATCCAGAAGGGCTCTGGACATCACTGTTTGAATTATCCCAAAGATTTTTGAAGTGAACTGAGGGTGAAAGTATTTTTGTTCCCCCATGACTTTTAATTTTCCTTGAGTCTGCCAAGGCAGTGTCTGGAATAAAGGAAGGAAAGCAGAGAGAGAGAAAAGAGAGAGAGGGCTTTGACCATTGTGTGATAAACATGTTCTGGTGACTCAGTGCCCTGTGACCTGCAAGATGATGTGAAGGGGAGAGGGTGAGTAACTCTGTCCAGGAGAACAAGAAAGGTCAGAAGAATCTCTGGAAGGTCATGTCCCAGCACAGAAGCCACACTCATCAGGCTTGTTCAGTGACCGTTCAGTGAGACCATTAGGTGGTAGACAGCATGAGATGTACTGGAGAATGCCGTCTGACATTGTACACAGCCTTTGCATTCTCTGGACACTTTTCCATGCATCATGTCCTCATTTTACACCTCCTGTATCAGCCAGTGGAGAAGGAAATGGCAACCCACTCCAGTGTTCTTGCCTGGAGAATCCCAGGGACGGGGGAGCCTGGTGGGCTGCCGTCTATGGGGTCGCACAGAGTCGGACACGACTGAAGTGACTTAGCAGCAGCAGCAGCAGCAGCAGTATCAGCCATGTTCTGGTGACTCTGGCTCACTTGAACATGCTGAGGACTATTTTGGAATGAAGCAAGTGGGGCATGCCGTGATAGTTCCCAGAGATGCTCTGGGGATGAGGGAGCAGAAACATAAGGGCAGCTTCTTCAGGGCTCTGTCTTTGCCTCGCCTTGTCTCTGAGTGATTTCAGTTTATGTTAGTCTCCTTAGGATACCCATTCCAGGGTGAGAGTGTCTGGTTGGCCCAGCCTGGAACACATGGGCCCTCTTTGACCAAGGATATAATTGAGGCATTTTGATGTGTAAGTCCTTCTAGGCTGTATCCAAAGCTGGAATCTAGAAAAATGGTACAGATGGACTTATTTTCAGGGCAGAGACAGAGACATAGATGTGGAGAGTGGACCTGTGGACCCAGCAGGGTAAGGAGATGGGGAGGCAAACTGAGAGAGTAGGACTGACACACACACACTACCATGTGTAGAGTGATGGCTATTGGAAACTGCCATGTAGCCCAGGGAACTCAGCTCGGGCTCTGTGGTGACCTAGAGGACAGGGATGGAGAGGGTAGGAGGGAGGCTCAAGAGGGAGGGGAGATATGTATACTTACAGCGGATTCATGTTGTTGTACAGCTGAAACAACACAACGTTGTAAAGCAATTTCCCTCCAATTAAAAAAAAAATTAAAAATAAAACCAAACCTCTACCAGATTGCTGAACGTAAAAATCCTAGAGTCAACCAAAAATGCCAAGGATTAGTGACCCAGCAAAACTGTCTGAGATAGTTCACAGGCTTGGACGCTTGTGGCTTCTCTCAGGGGCTCTCTGGACTTGTCTGTTTCACTATTGAGTGAGGCCAAGTGATGAAAAAGAATGGACCCCGAATCTGACTCTAAACTGTGACTCTCTGAGTTAATTACTTAACCTGTCTCATTTTTCTATACGTGAAAATAAAGACAACACTAACAGCAACAGCAACAAAAAAGGAAATTCTGATGTTCTGGACAAATGTCCCCTATAAATCCTGTGAGGAGGGATGCGTGATGAAATGATTATTCCTCCTTAGTATAAATGGAGACTCAGAGAGGTGAAGTGATTTGCCCAAGGTCACACGGCTGTATATAGCAAAGTTACATCTCTAGATGCTGTTCTTTCCACCAAAAGGAGTAGGTGAAGTTTGTCTGCACTCCCTTCTCCTTTCTTACTGCTGCACCACTCTGCTTTTCCCCTTCACAGGAGCCTCCTCACCACACCACCTGCCGTCTCTTACTCCCCTCCACTCTTGGATCCCCAGGTTTCCAGGTATCACTGTAGTCAACTGAGGAAGAGTTCATTAGCTGTGTGCTCCATGGTTTTTCCCGTGGTCATGTATGGATGTGAGAGCTGGACTGTGAAGAAAGCTGATCACTGAGGAATTGATGCTTTTGAACTGTGGTGCTGGAGAAGACTCTTGAGAGTCCCTTGGACTGCAAGGAGATCCAACCAGTCCATCCTAAAGGAGATCAATCCTGGGTGTTCATTGGAAGGACTGATGCTAAAGCTGAAACTGCAATACTTTGGCCACCTCATGCGACGAGTTGACTCACTGGAAAAGACTCTGATGCTGGGAAGGATTGGGGGCGGGAGGAGAAGGGGACGACAGAGAATGAGATGGCTGGATGGCATCACCGACTCTATGGACATGAGTTTGAGTGAACTCCGGGAGTTGGTGATGGACAGAGAGACCTGGCGTGCTGTGATTCATGGGCTCGCAGAGAGTCGGACACGACTGAGCGACTGAACTGAACTGAACTGAACTGAACTGAACTGAATGGAAAGGATCTCTCCCAGGTCGGTCTTCTGGACACTGTGAAAGTCCTCTCTCACTTCTTAATCCACTGATGCACTCATTGTTGGGGATCTGGACCTCGTAGGAAGGAGGCTCAGGGAACTTGAAAAGGCATCTCTTCATGTCTCCTTGAAGTGAGGTCTTCTTGCGAGTAGAGCCTGGCCTCAGGTTCTTGGCCCCATCATAGTATCACTGTTTAGAAGTGAATGAACATTTAGGGACAGTGGTTCAAAAATACATGGTTCTCCTATATCCTGTAGAAAAAAAGCCCATACTCCCTTGGTTAACAATGGTGTGCCACTACTGATATCTGGGGTACTGTCTACAGAAGGGTTCTGACTATCTGAGAACAGTGGAAAGAGTTAGACTAGTGATGTCTGCTAGGAGCGCAGAATGGACGGGTCGGATTGATGTTCCTGATGGAAGCTTTCTTCTCTATTGCTCCATCTCTCCTTGCTCTTCTATGCTTTCACTGGTATCTCAGATGGTAAAGAATCTGCCTGCAATGCTGGAGACCCGGGTTAAGTCCCTGGGTCAGGAAGATCCCCTTTAGGGATCATGGCAATGCACTCCAGTATTCTTGCCTGGAGAATTCCATGGACAGAGGTGCCTGGCTGACTACAGTCTATGGGGTCGCAAAAAGTTGGACATGACTGAGCGGCAAACACAGTTTCACCCATTTGGTGCTATGGTTTGACAAAGTGAGATGAACTAAAACTGTGTCTTTAGGGACTTCCCTGGTGGTCCAATGATTAAAACTCCACATTTCAGTGCAGTGGGAGCAGTGGTCAGGGAGCTAAGTTTCCACATGCTGTGGGGTGTGGCTGAAAAACCCAAAACAAAACTATTTCTTCAAATGAAATTGCATATGGAAGCCCAGTATGTAAAACAAATAAAAATGGAGTTACTCTAGAGATGTAGAGGGAAGGGCCTTAGAGTCTACTGTGACCTCGAGCGTCTGCCTGGGGAGTCTTCAAACACTCCTTTTAACCACTCTTCCTTGGACATATTCCCCTCTATCTCCCTCTTTTCCTCTCTCTGTTCCCTTAATCTGGAATGATGTCCTGCCACCCCTTCAAATTCTGAGGTCACCTCTTCCCTCAAAACTTCCCTAACGCCCTCAAGTTGAACATGTTCTTTCTGAAAACCAGAGTATTTTTCTTGAACTCTCCTATGGCCTCTGTAGTTGCTCATTTGAGTCAGTGTGCCCTGCAAGTCTGTAGATGTCGCTGGGTAAGTCCCTGCCTGATGATGTGTCTGAGGTCTCTGCAGTCATTTCTGGTAAAAATGCTCATATTTTCATGTATGAAAGTGGAAGTTGCTCAGTTGTGTCTGACTGTGATCCTATGGACTGTAGCCTGCCAGTCTCTTCTGTCCATGGAAATCTGCAGGCAGGAACACTGGAGTGGGTGGCCTTTCCCTTCTCCAGGGGATCTTCCCAACCCAGGGATCGAACCAGATCTCCTGCATTGCGGGCAGATTCTTTACCATCTGAGCCACCAGGGAAGGCCAAGAATACTGGAGTGGGTAGCCTATCCCTTCTCCAGCAGATCTACCTGACCCAGGAATCCAACCGGAGTTTCCTGCGTTGCAGGCAGATTCTTTACCAGCTGAGCAACCAGGGAAGCAACATTTTCATGCAGAGATATAGTTTATTTTGTCTTACAGCTTATACAAGCTCTTTGTAGTTTCCCACCTTCTACGTCCACCTATACTTAACCTTTTTGGACATCTCTTTGTTTTTGTAAAATTGGGGGTAGTGGTGGTGTTGGCTCCAGAGTTTCTGAGATGGGTTAATTTATGCTTATAACAGGGCCTGGCACAGAGTATGTGCTCAGTGAGTTTGATCACTATTGTTGTAACTATTCTTGCCTCAACACCATTAGGATCACAACCCTCCACCTTGAGTTCAGTCCCAACCTCCTGCCCTGGTGGGGGAAGGCCTGCATTTACTTTTCCCTGGGATGCAGGAGAAAGGAAGCTTTTGACTCTTGGCTTGGCTTCTGGGTGTACAAGGTGAGAATTAGTCACGGCCTCCTGAGAACATTCACACTGTTGCACCTGCCTGGGGAAGCTTGCATTCAACCAGCAAATTTCCCAGCCCCAACCTGTGCCCTGGGGGAAGGGCTTGACTTTCAGAGTCTTGCAAAGATCTCCTTGCAGTGGACTGCATTTGGAACTGCCAAATGGAGGCGCGAGGGAAGAAGGTCTGTGAGAGGCCAGGGAAAGCTGTGTCAGCTGCTGTCCTGTTTTCTCAGGCAGGATTCTCCCAGGACACCCATCCTCTCCTGTTCCCGGCCTGTGCCTTTACCTCCAAGCAGTATGAGTGTCCTTTTCCTCAAGAGACTGGGAACCTCTCAGAACACTGGGCCCACTACCTCCCCCCGCCCGCCCCCCAGGGAGCTCGTTGGGATGCCTGGCCCTTGGCTGGAGTCATTCAGTGGATTTACAGCCTCATCTGCTGTAATTGCAGCATCCATCCTGTAAGGAACGGCTTTAGTTGGGTCTTTGATGTTCGTTTTGGGGGAATCTACTTGCTCGCCTTTACAATTGCTGGACAACTTGCATGTAGCATGTGCTTTCTCTCTTCTGGATTTCTACTTAGAAAAATTTCCCCCGCCTTTCTCCCATTCATCTTCAGGCTTCAGATTTATACACTCTTTCCCCAGAACTCTCTCTTAAGTCCAGTGACTTTGGGACTCTCTTGTTCTTCAGCACCATGTACCTGCCTCCCCTGTGATGCTCCAGACTCTGGGCACCATGCGCTGTTTCCTCATCTATCTCTCCTGCTGGAAAGTGACCTTCATCTCCCCCGGGGACTGTGTGGTTTGTTCATGGTTGTCCTTTTGGGACCTGGCCAAAAAAAAAAAAAAACACAAATGAAAGAATGAAAAAGCTGAAAAATAAATGAATAAAGGAATCAAGAAAAAATGATTATTTCTGTTATTCTAATTTCATGATCTGACCCAAGCTTGAGAAGATGATTAGTGATACAGAAAAACACATTTTCACATATTCTTTCGCAGTAGAACCCTTCTGGTAATGAAATTGTGTGCTGCATCTCAGTTTCTGGAACAGACGAAAGGAGGGCTTTTCTATTTACAGGTGTGAAGTGCTATGGTCTCACTTTCCCCTTCCTCCTTTGAGGGGATCTTGGCTCCCTGGGCAGAGTTTGAAAGCCATTGCCTCTGAAAGGACAGTACTATTTTGAAAAGAACTGAACAGAAGGACCACAATCCAGCCGGTCCTGATTTCCTTATTGTTGTTCAGTTGCTCAGTCGTGTCTGAGTCTTTGCCACTCATGGACTGCAGCAGGCCAACTGTCTCATCCTTTGTTGTCCCCTTCTTCTTCTGCCTTCAATCTTTCCCAGCATCAAGGTCTTTTCCAATGAGTTGGCTCTTTGCATCAGGTGGCCAAAGTATTGGACCTTCAGCTTCAGCATTAGTCCTTCCAATGAATGTTCAGGGTTTATTTCCTGTAGGGTTGACTGGTTTGATCTCCTTGCTGTCCAAGGAAGGAATATACTCTGAAGAGTATTCTCCAGTGCCACAATGAAAACACATGTGATGCATGTAGGCTGGGCCAGTTACTCTGCTGAGGGCTTTATTTATAGCAATCTTTCATCCTTACAATAATCTTGTGTGGTATTTGCTTATTTCTCATTTGGAAAGCAGGAAACTGAAGAGTTTTCTGGAGAGTTGGTTAAGTAACATGCCTGGGGTCACATGACCATGGAGTAGCTGAGGCAGGAGTTTATCCGCTTCTTGGGGCTCAGCCCTGAGCATGCACTTGCCTTCTGCAAAGCAGTAGAACTGCCCATAGGAACATCTGCCCTCTGCTGAGCGTGGTGGCGGCCAGCACTGTGCAAAGCTCTTCACAAGCATTAGCTCATTCAACTAGTGTAGCCAATTAAGGATGTTGTAATAGTTTTGGGTGGATAGCAGAGGGACTCAGCCATACATATACATGTATCCATTCTCCCCCAAACTCCCCTCCCATCCAGGCTGCCACAAACATTTAGAGTTCTCTGTGCTATACAGAAGGTCCTTGTTGGTTATCCATTTTAAATACAGCATTGTATACATATCCATCCCAAACTCCCTAACTATAACTTCCCCAGATTCTTCCGCCCTGCACCTGCACCTGTAAGTCTGGTTCTCTAAGTCCATGAGTCTGCTTTTGTTTGTATATAAGTTCATTTGTATCCTTTTTTTTTTTGTTGTTAAATTCTGCATATAAGGAATGTCATATGATATTTCTCCTTCTCTGTCTTACTTCACTAGGTGTAATAATCAGAGACTTTGTTGCCATGTTATCATGTGGGGACCAGACCAGCTCTCTATCCTTCTCCATGGGTAATCAGGACACATACTGCCAATACATGGGTCAGGAAAAAAATGATCCATCCAACATTTGCATGGCTTTTGTAACAAACCTACTTTTTTCTTTTTTTTCTTAAAGAGAAGCATTGCTTACTTGAGACCAAGGATGCTAATTAGGTTTGGTGGCCTCAGCAGGAGAAAATAAATTGACCAATCTACTTTTTGGAAGCAGAAGGTGGGAAGGAGGCTACTTCTGAACTGACTGTGCACTGAGAGACAGATCCTTGTTTCATATAAATTGTCTGTGAAAATTCCTCTAGAGCAACAGGGAAGGGAAATCTGGTCCATAGCCAGGATAAAGATATTTGAAAATCCTTTCAGAAACTGTTAACTTAGATGCCTCTTCCATCTGCCCCATTTCTGTCTATTTCTGTCAAGAAATAAGACCCTCTGTTTCTTAGAATTCTCAATGCACAGGAAGACTCCAGAATGATATGCAGAGTGGGAAGTATCGCTGCTTCTCTCAGTGGGCAATTCAAAATCTCATGCAGCCTTTTCTGAACAGACTTTCCAGCACTGAGAACCCTGTGATAAGAGGTCTAAAGGGAGGTGCTTATATATGTGTGTATGTGTGTGTGTATATATATATGGCAGGAGGAGAAGGGGACCACAGAGGATGAGATGGTTGGATGGCATCACCGACTTGATGCACATGAGTTTGAGCAAGCTGCGGGAGTTGGTGATGGACAGGGAAGCCTGGCGTGCTGCAATCCATGGGGTCTCAAAGAGTTGGACATGACTGAGGGACTGAACTGACTGATATGTATATATATATTCTTTTTTTTCCCCATGTTTTGACTCAGACAGTAAAGAATTTACTTGCAATGCAGAGACCCGGATTCCATCCCTGGGTCAGGAAGATCCCCTGGAGAAGGAAATGCAACCCCTTCCAGTATTCTTGCCTGGTATCCTATGGAGAGAGGATACTGGTGGGTTACAGTCCATGGGGTTGCAAAGAGTCAAACACAATGGAGCAACTAACACTTTCACTTTCATATGTATATATTCCGTTTGTCTATAGATTATCTTTTCATTTTCTAAAAAAATTGAAGTGTAATTGATTTACAATATTGTGTTAGTGTCAGGTATACAGCAAAGTGATTCAGTAATCCACATATATGTATGTATATATCTTTATTAGTTTTTTATTCTTTTCCATTATAGTTTATTACAAGGTATTGAGTATGGTTCCCTGTGTGATACATTAAGTCCTTGTTTATTTTATATATAGTAGTGTACATCTGTTAATCCCATACTCTCAATGTATCCCACCTCCTCCCTTTCCCCTTTGATAACCGTAAGTTTGTTTTCTGTCTGTGAGTCTGTTTCTGTGAATAAGTTCATTTGTACTGTTTTTTAGATTCCACATGCATTGATATCGTATAATATCTTTTTCTGTCTGACTTACTTCATTTGGTGTAGTAATCTCTAGGTCCATCTATGTGGCTGCAAATGGCATTGTTCATTCTTTTTTTAGTTTATTCTTGTTTATGGCATATTCCATCCCATATATGTGCCACATCTTCTTTATCCACCCCTCTGATAGGTTGCTTCCAAGTCTTGTCTATTGTCAATAGTGCTGCTGCGAACATTTGGTTGCATGTATCTGTTTGAATTAGTGCTTTCACCTTTTCTGGATATATACCCAGATCATGTGACAGTTCTATTTTTAATGTTTAGAGGGACCTCCAGATTGTTTTCCATAGTGCTTGCACCAGTTTACATTCATACCAACAGTTGTCAGAGGGTTCCCTTTTCTCCACACCCTCTCCAGAACTTATTGGTAGACTTTTGATGATAGGTGCTTATATTAATGGCAGTCCCTGTCTAGTTTCCTGCCAAGGGCATCTTTGGATACCATGAAAGCAGGAAGCCTCATCCAGTATAGTCAGGAAGAAAAGGACTGAAGACAATGGAATTCTTTTGAAAATCAAGAGGATGAGATTATGAAGCTGTGGTATGCATTAAAACTAATTATAACTTCCCAACCCAGGGATCGAACCCAGGTCTTTCACGTTGCAGATGGATTCTTTACCCTCTGAGCCACCAGGGAAGCCTTTAAATACTGGAGTGAGTAGCCTATCCCTTCTCCAGGGGATCTTCCTGACCCAGGAATCGGACTGGGGTCTCCTGCATTGCAGGTGGATTCTTTACCACCTGAGCTACCGGGGAAGCAGTCATAATTATATTGGTTCTGTTCTGGCCCGTGATAGGCTTGTGCTTCCCCATCCCATTACAAGTAGACATGATCCTCTGACTTGCGATAGGCACTGAAATGTGAATGAAAGTGATCTGTACCAGTTCAGGAAGAAGATGTTAAAAACCAGTGTGAGTCATCATGTTTGCTTTCCCTCTGCCACAGTGACAAGTGATGATTGAGACAGTTGGGATGATTACTGATTCTTTAGCCTGGCATTTACGGTTAATTTATGGTTAATTTTGTGTGTCAGCTTGGCTAGGCTATGGACCCATTGTTTGAGCAAAAACAGTTTAGATGTTTTTGAGGAGGTGTTTTTTCTTGCCTGGGAAATGCTGTGGACAGAAGAGCCTGGTAGGCTATAGTCCATGAGGTTGCAAAAGAGTCTAACTTGACGTAGTGAGTAAAGAACAAACAATTTTTCAGATGTGATTAATATTTGAATCAGTAGACTTTTTAATGTTTAAATCAGTAGAGAAAAGTAGGTACATATTAAAAGTATCTACTTTTGGTATGCGTGGGCCTCATCCAATCAGTTGAAGGCCTTATTAAGAGCAGATTTAGGTTTCCCATAGAGGAAGGAATTCTGTAGACTGTAACATGGAGACCCAGCCTGAGCCTGCTATCCTGTGGAATTCAGACCTAAGACTCTTAACAGCAACACTTATTTGAGTTTCCAGTCTGTGGGCCTGCCTTACAGATTTGGTATTTGTGGCCCCAGCATCATGTGAGCCAGTTTCTTAAAATAACTCTCTTTCCCTCTATGTATATATTCTGTTGGTTCTGCTTTTTTAGTCCTTTCTGACTAATACACTGGATAAGAATGGACTAAGCCTGAAACCATAGCCAAGTCATAACACAAATGTAGGATGAACAAGAAATCAATTTCTGTTGTTAAAAGTCCCTGAGATTTTGGGGCTGCTTGCCACTGCAGCGTAACCTGGACTGTCCTTTTCGATAGGAAACTTACACATAATCTGTTCCATTTGTCTGTTTTCTCTTTTTCTTATACTTTTTCAGGGGCATAACTAAATCTCAGTTGGACTTCAAGATCCAGCTTGACTTAAACAAACTTAAAGTCGTTCTAATAATTACCCCTTCTCTAAATATTGATGTGAAATATCAAAACCAAATCTAGAGAGTATTAGCTGAGAGAAAGAAAGTTTGGAAAGAAATGAACATTAATTGATGGCTTACTTCTGAACTGAAACAGGTACTGAGCCAGTAGCTTGGCATACATTATCTCATTTATTTCTACAACTAATTTATAAGGTATGTATTATATTATTTTTATAGGTGAGAAAACAAAAACCGAAGACACAGAGTAAGTGAATGCCAGATGTGGATTTCGTGGGAGAATTTTGTGTTCTAAAGCTTATGGTAATTATATCAATTAGGATTTTTAGCCGCAGAAAAGGAATTTATTGTAGTGGTGTCAGGTAGCTCACAGAATAGATGGGAAGGACTGGAGAACAGGTTCATCGAAGCAGGTATGATGAAGGCACCAGGGGTCTAGGAGGCAAGAATGCTTCAGTGGTCTCACTGGGAGATGATGCTGGAACAAAGGGGCCTTTTCTGGTGTTTCATGTTTTGTGCCGTTTCTGGTCAAGTTCAAAGTCCTCAGTTCAGCTGGTTTAGCTTGCATCCTGGGCTCACTTCCGGGTACTTGCACTGACCATCCCAGTAGGGCTAACTACTATTGAAGGATAAGTGATTTCTCAGAAGGACATCAGGGGCTGTTGTCACCAAAATCTGTGTGTGTGTGTGTGTGTGTGTGTGTGTTGGGAAGGAGTTTGATGTTAGGCAGCCAAACAGAACGACAGTGTTATTTGGTTTTCTTGGAAAACTCCCAGATTTCTGTTGTCCTGATGTAATATTAATAGTGGGCACTTGTATTCTTCAAAGTGTCCTAGTTTGGAGAATAAATTATGGGGTCACCAAATAGCACACCATATACCCAGCACGACCACTCACGTGAAGCCTTGAAATGGGGCATTTCATTAGACATGGAGGGCTGTTACAGAGTTGTTTTTCTCTGGATTTATTTTGGTTCAGCTCGCAGCAGAGTATTTCTAAACTCCTGGATCATTTTTATCTGACTGGCTCTTATCTAGCTCTACCAGCTAGAAATCGTATGTGCCCTTCACTGGTGAAGAATTGTGCTGTTTCTGGGTGATACTCTGTCTCCTTTCTGATGAGACGGGCTAGTGGTGATGGATACTAAAGCAATTTCCAAGTTTTATGTAGGCTTTTGATTCTTCAAGAGACTGTAACAAGGGCATGTGTCAAGTTGGATATAACTGCTAGAAGGTCCTTTAGATCCCATTCCTAGTTAGCTTTTGAATCCATCCCTTCTACCTTCATTGCTAACTCTTTGATTCTAGCTGACACAGTCTGTCAGTGGGATTACCACCTGATTGGCACCCAGCCTTCAGTGTTGCCTCTGGTCAGTCTGTCACCACGTGGCAGTTGGAGTGGTCTTTCTAAGGTGACATCTGATTACACTGGTCCCCTTGCTCGGATGGCTTCTTATTGCTCTTGGTTGAAGACCAGATGCCTTTACCTGGCCTCCCAGACCTGCCTGATCCACCCAGCTTATCTCCTCAGTCTCCTGTCTCATTCCATCCCACCTGGTGCCCCCTCCTTCTGATGCTCTGAGACTCAGCCTTGAAGATGTTATTTCTTCTGTCTGGATATCTTTCTGCTTTCCCTTTCCCCATTTAGCACTAGTAATGGTCATCTTATTAATAGTCATTAATGGTCATCTATACAGAGCACTTATTTACATGCTCGATGCCATGCTAAGTGCTTCACAGGGAATATCTCCTTTGATTCTTTAAGCAATCCTAGCAGGTAGGTGCTGTGATTATCATTGTCATTCTTATTTTATGGATCAGAAGGTTGGGGTTCAGTGAGAAGAGACCAGGATATAGAGCCAGTAGGAGGTGAAAGTGTTAGTGGCTCAGTCGTGTCTGACTCTTGGCGAACCCATGGACTGTAGCCAGCCAGGCTTCTCTGTCACTGGGATTCTCCAGGCAAGAATACTAGAGTCGGTCCCTTCACCAGGGAATCTTCCCAATCCAGGAACTGAACCTGCATCTCCTGTATTGGCAGGCAGTTGCTTTACCATCGAGCCACCTGGGAAGCCAGTGAGTGGTGGAGCCAGGATTTGAACCTGGGGAGGCCGTCACAGAGCCTGTGCCCTGAGCACTGTGCTGCGTGGTTGGCGCATTTCCTCCTGGCAGCCTTTGCCTTCCTTGACCTTCTGAGCCCGCACAGGTGCCCTTCTCAGTGCTTCAGTAGCACAGAACTTTCTCTAGTCCTCAATGCTCTGTACTGAAGTGGCCTGCTTGCTTGTTTTTCTTTCCTTCTGGAGGGTAAGACACAGTGTCTGTTTCATTCTTTTTTAGTTCAGGCAGGCATAGTTCTTGTCACATGGCAGGTACTCAGTGAAAAGTTGGCTGAATGGATGATTAAAGATGTTATTTCAGTCTTGATAAGCCATCAGATGCCTCTTCTACCCTGCCTCTCTGCCTTGTTCCTCAGGTTACTCTCCATTGGTCCAAGAACTGTTGCACCTACTAATATTAGCCTTTGAATCTCTTATTCTAGGCCTTTGCTTGTCAGATGTCTTCTATGTGAAAGTCCATCCTTCCTCTTAACCGCTAATTCACGTTCTTTGACTTCAGGTGCCATTAGGGCACGAGTCTTCTTTGGCTTAACTCACCTGGCTTCTTTTGCCCATTTTCTTAAACAGGACTGGAGACTTAAGGACCACCCTTGGGTATGACCTGGACCTGTATCTACCTTCCTTTCATCATTAGGGATATGGCGTCATCAGTTCAGTTCAGTTCAGTCGCTCAGTCGTGTCCGACTCTCCGCAACCCCATGAATCACAGCACTCCAGGCCTCCCTGTCCATCACCAACTCCCGGAGTTCACCCAAACTCATGTCCATAGAGTCGGTGATGCCATCCAGCCATCTCATTCTCTGTCATCCCCTTCTCCTTTCACCCCCAACCTTTCCCAGTATCAGAGTCTTTTCCAGTGAGTCAACTTGTTGCATGAGGTGGCCAAAGTATTGCAGTTTCAGCTTTAGCATCAGTCCCTCCAATGAACACCCAGGATTGATCTTCTCTAGAATGGACTGGTTGGATCTCCTTGCAGTCCAAGGGACTCTCAAGAGTCTTCTCCAGCACCACAGTTCAAAAGCATCCATTCTTTGGCGATCAGCTTTCTTCACAGTCCAACTCTCACATCCATACATGACCACAGGAAAAACCATAGCCTTGACTAGACGGACCTTGGTTGGAAAAGTAATGTCTCTGCTTTTTAATATACTATCAAGGTTGGTCATAAATTTCCTTCCAAGGAGTAAGTGTCTTTTAATTTCATGGCTGCAATCAGCATCTGCAGTGATTTTGGAGCCCCAAAAAATAAAGTCTGACACTGTTTTCACTGTTTCCCCATCTATTTCCCATGAAGTGATGGGACCAGATGCCATGATCTTTGTTTTCTGAATGTTGAGCTTCAAGCCAACTTTTTCACTCTCCTCTTTCACTTTCATCAAGAGGTTTTTTAGATCCTCTTCACTTTCTGCCATAAGGGTAGTGTCATCTGCATATCTGAGGTTATTGATATTTCTCCCGGCAATCTTGATTCCAGCTGGTGCTTCTCCCAGCCCAGCGTTCCTCATGATGTACTCTGCATATAAGTTAAATAAGCAGGGTGACAATATACAGCCTTGACATACTCCTTTTCTTATTTGGAATCAGTCTGTTGTTCCATGTCCAGTTTTAACTGTTGCTTCCTGACCTGCATACAGGTTTCTCAAGAGGCAGGTCAGGTGGTCTGGTATTCCCATCTCTTTCAGAATGTTCCACAGTTTATTGTGATCCACACAGTCAAAGGCTTTGGCATAGTCAATGAAGCAGAAATAGATGTTTTTCTGGAACTCTCTTGCTTTCTCCATAATCCAGTGGCTGTTGGCAATTTGATCTCTGGTGCCTCTGCCTTTTCTAAAACCTGCTTGAACATCTGGGAGTTCACGGTTCACATATTGCTGAAGCCTGGCTTGGAGAATTCTGAGCATGACTTTACTAGCATGTGAGATGAGTGCAATTGTGCGGTAGTTTGAGCATTCTTTGGCATTGCCTTTCTTTGGGATTGGAATGAAGACTGACATTTTCGACTAAATCTCACCTCCTCTAGCCTCC